>NC_028639.1:21522481-21614943 GCF_001406875.1 Solanum pennellii
TCTAACTATAACAATTCTTTCCTAGTATCTTACAGGCAAAGTGATAAGTTATTTATTTCTAAATCCTTGGTCCGGCATCTAGAAAATTTCACTCCGCACCTTGGTCCGGCTACGTGTGTTGCTATACTAACCCTTATCTTTACCTCATATTAAGCATCGTATTCGATATTGGACTAAGTTATTACCTCGTACCAATCAATACTAGACTATTAGATAGTTAACACTAAATCTATGTTGATAATTCTTTTCCTATTATCTACCTGCTTGGTCCGGCAAGTAGCATTAAGGCGAGTTCTAACGTTGGCCATCCGTTAAAAAGACTTCTAAGCGAAAGAATTATCAATACATGCAAGACACTATTCTAGAATTGTTATTTTAGTTAAGTTTTACCTCATTATTCGCCTATGGTTGCCACAACCCTAGTTATGGGGTTTAGTTACCCATAGTCATAATTACAAGATTCAAACATGTGGTATAAGAATTGATGCACTTACTTCGATGAGAAAGATTAAAATCTGAAAGTTCACTTGATTAATCAGCAACAGTCACCAACAATCAATGATAAAAGTCTCAAAATATTCAAGAATCTCAAAATAATCAATAATCTCTCAAAGAGTCTAAAAAATAATCAAGAGTCTCACAATATTCAAGGGTCTAACAATGATCAAGAGTCTAACCTAATAATCCAGAGTCTAACCTCAAAAACGAGGTTTTTTGAAGTATTTATAAAAAATAAAAACCTAATTAAACAATGACTCTATTTGCTGGAAATCTGTCAAAACGCGGCTGGGTCGACGGACCTCGCGACCGGACGTCGTGGTCAAGACGAGCCGTCATGGACTCTGTCGTCCCATACTTTGCAAATTCATCTGCTGCTCTCTTCATTACCCTCGACGGCGGGTATGACGGATCGTCACAGGCACAACGGTCCGTCGAGGGTCTCCGTTCCAGAACACTTGAACTCTTGGAATATGGGTACTGGGACTACTTCTCTGATCTTCATGACGAACCTGCAGGATGGACCTTCATGGCTACGACGGTCCGTCACGCTTTCTGTAACCCCACACTTGGTCAGACTTCCCCATCTTCCTTCAGCAGCTGCACTACGCTGCCACCTACGGACCAGCATGCATTTCTTCGCTCAAAAACCTCCCCATTCTTCTTTTGACAGATTTCCTGCAAATAAGGAGAAACTTATATAAAAATTTGCACAAAAAGGCTTTTGGACACACTAAACTTAACGAAAAAGTATTAATAATACCGTGAAACCACGGTATATCACAGCGTAGTGCAGCTGCTGAAGGAAGATGGGTATGTCTGACCAAGTGTGGGGTTACGGAAAGTGTGACGGACCGTCATAGCCATGACGGTTCGTCCTGCAGGTTCGTCATGAAGATCAGAGAAGTAGTCCCAGTACCCATATTACAAGAGTTCAAGTGTTTTGGAACGGAGACCCTCGACGGACCGTTGTGCCTGTGACGATCCGTCATACCTACCGTCGAGGGTAATGAAGAGAGCAACAGAAGAATTTGCAAAGTATGGGACGACGGAGTCCATGACGGCCTGTTGTGACAACGGCGTCCCATCGCGACGTCCGTCGACCCAGCCGCGTTTTGACAGATTTCCAGCAAATAGAGTCCTTGTTTAATTAGGTTTTTATTTTTTATAAATAGTTTGAAAAACCTCGTTTTTGATGTTAGACTCTGGATTATTAGGTTAGACTCTTGATCATTGTTAGACCCTTGAATATTGTGAGACTCTTGATTATTTTTTAGACTCTTTGAGAGAATATTGATTATTTTGAGATTCTTTAATATTTGAGACTTTTATCATTGATTGTTGGTGACTGTTGCTGATTAATCAAGTGAATTTTCGGATTTTACTCCTTCTCATCGAAGTAAGTGCATGAATTCTTATATCACATATTTGAATATTGTAATTATGACTATGGGTAACTAAACTCCATAACTAGGGTTGTGGGAACCATAGGCGAATAATGAGGTAAAACTTAACCAAAATAACAATTTTAGAATAGTGTCTTGCATGTATTGATAATTCTTTCGCTTAGAAGTCTTTCTAACGGATGGCCAACGTTAGAACTCGCCATAATGCTACTTGCCGGACCAAGGAGGTAGATAATAGGAAAAGAATTATCAACATAGATTTAGTGTTAACGATCTAATAGTCTAGTATTGATTGGTACGAGGTAATAACTTAGTCCAATATCGAATACGATGCTTAATATGAGGTAAGGATAAGGGTTAGTATAGCAACACACGTAGCCGGACCAAGGTGCGGAGTGAAATTTTCTAGATGCCGGACCAAGGATTTAGAAATAAATAACTTATCACTTTGCCTGTAAGATACTAGGAAAGAATTGTTATAGTTAGACTTATCAAGGTATGAACCTGTGGGGAACACGTAAACCCTAGTTACTTTCATTAATTGATTAAACTCCAACATTTGAAGCTGTTAGTTGTCTCTTTCAATGTCGCTAGTTATTTTCATTTATTTAGAAATAGAAAGCCCCCCTTTTATCATTTTTGCTTTCTAAGGAAGTAATTGACTGAACAATAGTAGTAATAGATTGAAGTTAAGTCTAAACTATTTTCCTCGTGGGAACGATCCCAACCTCACTAGGTGGGTTATTTACTTGACACGACCGCTTTACTTCTTATTTGAGAAGTAAGTTTGAGCGTATCAAATTTTGGCGCCGCTGCCAGGGAAAGTAGTTTTTAGATTAATTTAAACTTATTACTATAGTTTAGTTGATGTTTTCTTGATTTTACTTTATTTTATTGTTTTTGATACTTGTAGAATTATCCTCTTTGTATGCCAAATACACGGAGAGGAAGAGAACACTTGTTTCCCTACGATCACGAATTAGAGCGTACACTACGCAACATAAATCGAAACTTGGGAATCAACGATGATGATCCAAACCAGAACATCCAAGCTCCGGTTGATGTTCATGGTCAGTTGTTACTCGATGCTCCGGTTGAACACCAATAGAGGGGAATAAATCCAGCTCCACGGCCCAAAGAATACTACAGAGGCTATGATAATATAGCAGACTCCAATGGGCACTTGTCTTGCCCCCTTTACCACCAGGCCACACCTTTGTGGTAACTAGTAGTCTGATGCAAATTCTCACTACCAGAGGTTTGTTTTCAGGGCTACCTTCTGAGGATCCACATGCCCATATAGCTAAGGTTAGGGCAGCGTGTAAAAGCTGTGTAGGGAGGCCTGACTTGGACTTGGATGTAATAGGGCTCAACATGTTTACTCTCTTACTGACGGGAGAGGCTGCTATATGGTTCACTGAGCTCCCGTACAACTCAATTTTCACTTGGAACCAACTAAGGGATGTTTTCTTAGCACGCTACTATCCGGTCTCCAAGAAACTAAACCACAAAGACAGAGTGAACAACTTTGTGGAACTACCAGGAGAGTCAATTAGTAGTTCATAGGATAGATTCACCTCGTTCTTGAGAAGCGTCCCAAATCACCGTATAGATGATGAGTCACTGAAGGAATACCTCTATCGGGGACAGGATGATAATAATGAGCGGTGTTGGACACTATAGCAGGCGGATCTTATGGGGAGCGTGCTTATGCTGAGATTGCTGAAAAATTACAGAAAATATCCTGGAACAATAAAGCTTGGAGTACTAGGAAGTCAGATACCGGGAGAAATACCTTCGCAGTGCAGTCCACTCACAACCCAGCCACACATGAGATTCGTGAAGAAATGGCTCAGATGAGAACTGAGCTTGGGATGGTACTAAAACATATCACTGGGGTGTAGAAAAGATAAATGCAGTTAACTGCTTGTCTAAACCACCACCACCTAATGATGAATGTTATTATGCGGAGGATTCCTATGCAGTAAATGAGCAGACAGGGGGTTTCCGACCGAGTGCCCAAGGCTCAAATCAGGATAATTGGCGCCAAGGTCAAGGGACATAGGTCGGATATATGATAACTATAACCGTGAGGGTCATTATGTCCGAGATGGAAACTATAACCGCGACAACAACTTCAACAGGGGTAACTACAGTAACAGAAATGATAGGAATGGGCCCTATGTCCCTCCCCAAAATCGTGATGTACTCCTAGGGATGGTGGAGATAGTATGGCGCGAGTTGAGGATATGTTGCACAAAATGATGAGGAGGTTCGATGCTGGTGATGATCACATTGAAGAGTTAAGGAGTGATTTAGCAGGTATTGGGCAAAAAGTTGATACACATGCAATATCGATTAAGCAGATCGAGTTGCATATGGCCCAATTATCTGCGACTGTGAACACACGGAAACCGGGTACTCTTCCTAGCAACACTGTCCAATATCCATAAAATGATGCCCACTGTATGTCAATCACTACTCGGGGTGGTAAGTAAACCATTGACCCACCTATGCCGTCTAATCAGGAAAAGGTGAGAAAGGATAATGATAAGGTGATAGAGGGTAGTGGTGAAGCAGATGATAGCACTGGAAAAGATGCAGAAGTCCCTATTAATGTAATTCCCATGCCTATACCACCACCCCCCTTTCCTCAAACATTAGTGAAAGAGACCGAGGATGGTAAATATCGGCGTTTTATAACAATGTTGAAGCAGCTTTCCATCAACGTCCCTTTCGTAGATGCTCTAGAACAAATGCCCAGTTATGCCAAGTTTATGAAACATCTGGTTACAAAGAAAAGATCGGTCACTTTCGAGGATGATGATAGAATGCAGCATTGTAGCGCTATTTGTACAAGATCTCTCGCACAAAAGAAAGAAGATCTGGGTGCGTTCAGTATTCCTCGTACAGTCGGGTCATTACATTTTCCGATATCATTATGTGATCTGGGGGCAAGCATAAATCTCATGACCCTCTCGATTTACAAGAAGTTGGGTTTGAGTGACCCAAAGCCCACTGCGATGCGGCTACTGATGGCTGATCGAACAGTGAAAAGGCATATAGGGATACTCCACGATGTGCTAGTAAAAGTGGAGTCATTCATATTTTCGGAATTTTGTTATTTTTGATTATGAAGTCGATTTTGAAGTGCCTATTATTCTTGGGAGGCCATTCCTTGCTACGGGTAGAGCGTTAGTTGATATTGAAAAGGGGCAGATGAAATTTCGGTTAAACAAAGGAGAAGCGACCTGCAACATTTGTAGGTCCATGAGGCAGAGTGGTGAGCTCCAATCGGTATCTGCCATATCCCACAAATAAAAGATGAAGAAGGATAACGAACTAAAAAGTGAAAAACGAGAGTTTATGGTTGGGGATTTCGTGCTTTTAGACAGTTCTAGGTTGCATTTGCTTCCGGGCAAGCTCAAGTCCAAACGGACTGGCCCTTACTTGATTACCCAAGCATTCACTCATGGAGCAGTTGAGTTAAAAACCAAGGAGGGAGTGCGGTTTAAGGTGAATAGAGAATGAATAAAACTCTATTTTTGGCATACTGCATCGGTGAATGAAGTGATAGAGGCATACCATCATGATGAAGGCTGAGTAATCAAGTGTCCTCAGTCGTGCCGCGACGTTAGATCAGGCGCTTGTTGGGAGGTAACCCAATACTTATAGTTTTTCTTTCTAGTAATGGTAGCATTTTCTACTAATGGGTTTTATATTTGCAGGCACATCACCAGGAAATTCTGCAGAAAATCACTCTGCAGCAGTCACTGACGGATACAGCGACGGACCGTTGTGCTTGTGACGGACCGTCGCATGAATCCGACGAGCAAGGTACGTCTTTCTGTTATTTTCAAACTAGGGCACACGCGACGGAACCAATGACGGACCGTCACAACTGAGACGGACTGTCGGCCGGGACACGTCGCAAAAATAATGAAGCGTACCCGACCCTATCCAGCTGGGGGTTTTTTAAAAAAAATTCTACATTTAAAACCCCCACCCCTTCATTTCACCCCATTCCTTCCCTCTCTCTCCCATTTCCCTCCCTTTTCAACTTCGAAAGATCATAATCCCTCTCTTACAACCGATCACTTTATCCAAACTCCCCAATTCCTAAAATTCACTATCTACTAGTTGGAGTCTGCTGTTGTAGGTCTCTACTAGATCACCAAGTACCTTTCTCTCTTGTTTTTCCTCAAATTTTCATGTATGTGTCTCTAATTTCTACTCATTTATATTGCATTTTTGTTTATCAATTAATATTAGCCTAGTTCTTCTTGATATGTTCATTCTTTAATAAAATTTTGTCTTACCTAGGTTGAAAATCCTCGAAATTGCCCTGTTAAAACTCTACAAATAGGTGCTTTAGCATTGCTAGTTTACTAGGTATTTGGGTTAGATAAATGTATTTTAATACACTACCCATTCTACTTGGGTCATAAGGGATGAATGGGGCATCCCCAGTTCTGTCACTTAGATACAGAACGAGAACCCGATGACGGACCGTCGTACCCACGACGGACCGTCATTGGGTCCGTTCCAACAGCCCTAACACCCCACTGTCCAATTTTCTCCAAGTGTCAACCAACGGACACATGCGACAGACCGTCATTCCCACGATGGTCCGTCCTGCACAACCGTTCTGATTGTCAGAGACCCTGCTCCTAAGTGTCTCTCATTTTTTTTCAAGTATCCTCCAACGGACACATGCGACGTACCCATGACGGTCCGTCCTGCACAACCTTTCTGGTTGTCAGAGACCATTTTCCTAAGGGTCTCTCACTTTTTCTAAGTGTCCTCCAATGGAAAACTACGTCGGACCATCATAATCGCGACGGTCCGTCCTGCATAACCGTTATGACGGTCAGAGACCCCTCTCTTAAGGGTCTCCATACCTTTTGCAAGTGTCCTCTTACGGACAACTACGACGGACCGTCATACCCTCGACAGTCCGTCCCGCATGACCGCTATGCTGGTCAGAGACCCCCCTCCTAAGGGTCTCCATAATTTTTTTCATGTGTCCTCTGATGGACACCTATGACGGACCGTCGTACCTTTGACGGTCCATCCTTCATATACCGTCATACTTGTCAGGGACTCTCTTTCAGGGTTCTCCATATAAACATAGTCTAAGTAAGACATGACCGACCCCATGACGGTCCGTCGTACTCACGACGAGCCATCACCTGGTCCGTTGTGTTTCACTGTTACTATAACAATGTCATTTTATTTTAACTTTTTTTTTATTTTTTTTGTGTAATTTTGCTTGTCTTGTTTGCTCCTTCTAGTACTAATATTGATCCTTTACATGTACTATCCATTATGGCACCAAAAGAAGATCGAGTCTACGCACGCGGGCGATCAAAGTCTGTCGCCCCGTCTGCCCGCCTGGTCATTGGCTCTGATGATGAGCTGACCCCGAGTACATGCCCCCAGGCACTTCCACCCCATCCCGTGATGCACGTGCTGCCAGAGCCACACCCAAAAAGGTGGCGTCCGGCGTAGTCACTGCCTCCCAGTCTGATGAGGAGCGCACACTGACCGCCACACCTTCTGGGTCAGCCACTAATGAAGAAGGAGTGTCTGGATCCTTAGGAGTTTTGTGGTCAGAGGAAGCCTCCCGATCTGCTGAGGTTCCCGCACCCGCCACCGCTGCAGAGTCGGCCTCGTCTAATGATGCTGACAGTTCAGAATCCACACCCGATTCACCAGCTCGTGCTCTCACCCCGGTTACTGACCAGCCCCACCGGTGGTGTGTCGAAGGGCAGTTTCAAGTCTATTCCGATGCAAGGTTCCTGAATGACAAAGGAGTTATGACTCGGACACTTACATTGGAGCGGCGAGTCCTTACGGGAAGTCTCCCAATGATGCCTGAGATCCACAATTTCTTCACTAGACATCGACTGGAGTGGACAGCACGTCTGTTGGGACGTTATAGTGAAGAGCTGGTCCGAGAGTTCTACGCATCCTATGTAGCGACTCTCCGATCACAGATTGATAGGCGGGCTGCCCCCGCCAAATAGGCCCCACTGGAGCAGGTCCGAGTACGTGGCGTTCAGGTTGATATCTCCCTGCCTGCCATCCGCCGGTTTCTATACGGCGAGAATATTGATTCTAATCGGACCCCTCTCACTGCCGAGTTTGACTACCGATGGAAGATTGTTAAAGATGGCCAATTCCTGCGTGAGCCATCACTGAGAGAGACCACCAAGAGGTGGATGGCCCTGCACTTGTCCGTTGATGGAGAGGGTGCCGACTGGGTGACCGAGCCGAAGGGGGCCATCAAGAAGGCCAACCTGATTTTCACGGCGATGTTTTTGTGGTTGATTGTCCGCCACTGCCTTTCCCCCACAGCGGCTGATAATATCGTCACATGGGATCGAGCAGTACTGATGGCGGCGATGATAGCCAGGTTTGAGGTGGATTTTGCGTGGCTTCTACATGCGGTCATGCACGAGAGGGCTTTTAAGGTCACAACTACTTACCCTTTCCAGTGCATGATATTTTCTCTATGCAGGTCTGCCGGTGTGCCTATATGGCACGTTGATCAGCTCAAGACCCCGCTGGGCTTAGTTGATATCCGCCTCATCAGGGATGAGGCCAATGAGTTGGCTCCACGCAGAGGGCCCCGTCCAGAGTTGCCTAATCTTGGTGACAATCTGGCTGAGACGGTAGCACAGGCCCGCACGTCTACGCAGAAGGCTTCAACTGACAATACCCCGGTCGAGTCTATCCCGGGTAGTAGCACTTCCCCGAGCTCCTCTCGCTCTGCCCCTTTCTCCGCATTGGTCCCGCTTGCTAGGGTCCAGAAATTAGAGGCACAGATGGCCACACTTCTGCATCACATCCAGCCTTGGATGCAGAATTCTATTGCTGAGGCAGAAGAGCGCTTGGAGCGGAGAATGGTCCAGCACACAGAGCGGAATATCGCTGAGGTTCATCAGCTCTTGGACGCTTTTGAGTTGCGGGTGCTAGCCCGTCTAGCCCCTCCGGTGGATGTGTCGACCCTTCAGGCTGCGTTCGACAGTCTTCGAGCAGATATTGATATGATCTTAGAGGCTAGGGTTCCTGATTCTGAGGCCCCTTCCGCAGAGCCTGCTGAAGACACAGTGATGGCGGCCCTATTCGCCACATCAGAGATTCCACCACCTCCCCCTCTAGAGCATGCAAAGAGGCGTAGGGGTCGAGAGGAGGATGAGGCGCGAGCACGGAAGAGGGATCGCCGCGAGATGGAGTCTGCGAGGAGAGCCTCGCTTACTGAGGAGGAGGCACGTCAGATGAGAGCAGGAGAGTTAGCTGCTGGGGCGTCTAGCCCCAGAACTGTGGAGATAGCGGAAGGCACTGCTGATAGTGCTGTTGATGCTGAGGACACCACTGAGGGTGTCCAGATTACAGAGATAGTGGGTTCCGAGGAACCGGACCCACCAGCTTGCTGATCGTCAGCGCTTTGCGCCCCAGGTTTGCTCACCTATCACTCTAGTATTTGTGTTTTTTATGCATTGGGGACAATTGCATGTCTTTTTGTTGGGGGTGGGGTAAAATGGAAAGTGAGTGCTAGGGTGAAGTCTGAGTAGCCCAATTCACTATCCTCTTTTGGGGTTTTCTTGCCTGTGTTCTTTTTCCCCAAGAGACTGATTACTTTTTCGGTTGAACCGGCATGTCTATATCTTGTGTACATAGTTTAATTCTGAAGTATGATGGCTAAAACGTTATCCTGATAAAATTGAAAATGATGCATGACTAGGCATAGTAATTGATAAATGTGTGGCTCTAAGCATGACATAGAGGTACACCACTGCAAGACCCTAAGTCTAAATTTCGAACTAGGTGGTCTGATAATCTGGTAGAGTAATGAGATGTCAAGTGAGTGTTAGGAAGATTTGGATAGTCCACTATTTGTACTGAGCTAGAACTTGTCTGGTTAGTCCTGCTAAAAGGATGTTGTAATAGACAATTAGGAAAGGATCATAGGCCATTATTATATATAGCTCATTGTTTAGCCTAAATAAATGAAAACCAAATGAAATTTATCCTTCTTTGATCCAAATGATTTGAGCTTAAACTAGACCTTTCTNGTGCATGCCAAGAGGCGTAGGGGTCGAGAGGAGGATGAGGCGCGAGCACGGAATCAAAAATAATAAAACAAAGTAAAATCAAGAAAATTTCAACTAAACTATAGTAATAAGTTTAAATTAATCTAAATTGATGCTTTTTACTAAAAATGTCTTTTTTTAAAATCATATTTCAAGGATTTTATGTATGCTTCCATACTTAGTACTTTATGAGATAACCCATTTCTTCTACTTTTACTATGAGTGTAGGTTCCAGTCGTTGAGTCGTATTTTCTTTCTTTAAGAAGAAGTTTGGGTTGACTATTTCCTAGGTTTGGTGAGTCCTCATGTTTGAGGACAAGATGTCCTTTAGTTTTATCATACTTCTTATTTTGAGACTATATTAATGTAAAGGGATTATGTCCCTATTTGTACTCACTTTTGTACTAGATTATTATTGAGACAAGTCTAGTTTCTTATTTTTGTTTATGAAAAGAAGTTAGACTTCTACTGTATAAGTTCTATTTTTTCCACATTATCTCTATATATTAATGTGTATGATTATGTTAAGGACTTGTATGCGACCCCTTCGGGGTCAAGTACGCCATGTTACGTCTAGGGGGTACGTCATTATGCTAAGGACTTGTATGTTACCCCTCAGGCATCCTCAAAATTTTAAGCCACTCACAAATTTCACATTTCTCATCCAATGTGCATGTAAAGTTGGATTTGGGCTTAGCTATTTTACCATTTGGCAATTCTTGCAGCCATAACTATTTTCTCCTACAATATTCCTTTATGTCCATTCTAGCTTTCGGATTCTCTTTTGTCTTATCCTTAACATCCATCACTGTGTTAAAGAAACTGTCAAAATAATTATTTTCAATGTGCATCACATAAAGATTATGTAGTAGCATATTGTCCTTTCAATGTGGCAACTCCCAAAATATTCTTTGTTTGGTCCTATTTTGTACAATACCATATCCATGAAGTCTCAAAGGTGAAGTTTCAGTAACTTTAGGTGATTGAAAATCTCTCTCTGAAATTTGATTCCCGGTGAGTAATGAAGGTGGGGGGTCACTTTCAACTTTTTTTTTCCTATATGCATTTTTGATCTTTATAAACTCATGGTCCATTTGAAAGAATTGACGATGACAATCAAACCATGTATTTTTTCTGTCATGCTTTAAAGTGAATGCCTTACTATTTTTCTTGCAATACGGACATACTAGCTTTCCAACTCTCATCAAACCAGACAACATTCTATATGCAGGAAAAACTTTGATAGTCCACATTAAAGAAGCACACATCATGAAATTCTACTTAGTGGATATATCATAAACCAAAATGCCTTCAAATCACAATTGTTTGAGCTCATCTATCAATGGTTGTACGTAGACATCAATCAAACCTTTTAAATTAAGGAGACCTAGAAAATCACAATTTAGAAAAATGTAGGGACTAGCCATGCACATTTCGGGAGGAAGTTTATACGAAGTAAGAAATATCGATAAACATAAATTAGGTGAACCATCATCAGAGAATGGTTTGAAGCGATCTGCACACAACCCCAATCGTACATTTTTTGGTTCACTAGCAAAATAAGGATATACATTATCAAAATGCTTCCATGCTTCATCATCAAATGGATGAGACAAGACACCCGAGGACCTTCTATATTTACGATGTCATTTCATATGTGGGGCAGACCTCATCGACGCATACATCATCTTTAACCTAGGAATAAGAGATAGATAATGCATCGTGTTAACCGGCACCATCTTTTCAGTCGGAGTCCTCTTATAACGAGCATGTCCAGAAAAATTACAATTTATTTTACTACTAGTCTTGTAAAAATCCATGCAGCCATTTAACACAATAATGATTTATATCATACGTCAATCCTAACTGGGAAACAAACCGCTTTTCCTAATAGAAGTTCTTAGGTATGTTAAACTTCGGATTACCTAGTTCACCCAAGAGATCAACCATTGAGTCCATATCCGCATTAGCAACATTCACATCTAATTAAATATTAATTAATCTAACCGCAAATGAAAAAACAAAACGTGGACGCCCTTCACATTGTGGACGACTAGACTCTTCTAATGATCAATGAAGTGTCTTGCTTCTTCGCTAGGAATTTCATCAAAATATTGTTTGGGTTCCATCCAACCTTCAACTCTGAAAGCAACATTGATCATTTGATGAACCCTATAATTTTCAACTCTAATTTTCCCATGTGGTGCAACCATATTATATTCATCCACATGCATCAAATTATAAAACATACCATTCAATCCATGTCTTTCTCCATGATCAATCCATACAAAGTATCTAGGCTTAAATCCATTAGATACAAAATTATATCTAATTCAAAAAATTGCAAGATCTTACATGCACTACAAGGACACCTAACCAATCAATTATTCTTAAAAATGTCAAGTTCCATTATATGTTCAATAAAATCTCTAACACCATCAATAATCACTCAACTTTCAAACCACCACCAGTTTTCATAATGCATATTATACATCCACAACAATGATACATCTATAAATATATAGATATTCAATTATATTATAAATTAAATTTAATAATAATTTTACTACATTAAATTAATTTATATTGTTGATACATATTTATAAATACTTATATACCTAAATAATATAATTCATAAATAGTGCATTTCACGATCTATAAATTTCATGCTTGATTAAATCATAAATTTAACTAAGTTTAAGATTTCAAATCATTAATGATATTTCTGATTAAGTTCAAGAATTAAAAATTAAGTTGAAATTTATAATTAAATTCAAACAAATTAAGGTCAATAAGATTTTAATAAGTACTTCAAAGATGAATTATTAAGTTCTAATTAATTGAGGTAATCAAGGTTGGTTATTAAGTTCTAAGTTCAATGTTTAAGTTCTAAATTCAAGTTCATATCAAAGTTCTAAAGTTAGTCATACGTAAACTTCAAATCCAAAAATTAGCTAGTCATTATGTTCAAGTTCAAGTCCAAAACTAAATTCAAATTAATTTTAAATTTTTAAACTTAGTTATATATAAACTTCCAATCCAAAAATTAGTATATTCAAATTCCAAGTTCATGTTCAATTTATAAAATCAAGTTCATATAAGCTCTAAAGTTAGTAATATATAAAAGTTTAAGCCAAGAATAATTAGTTATATTCAAGTTGTAACTAAGCTCAACAACTTCAAGTTATAATTAAATTCATCATAATAGTTATATATGAAATTCTAACTCAACAATTAATTAATTATATTCAAATTTCTAGTCATGTTTTAAATCTAACTTCAATTCATCTAACTTAAAATTAACACTCCACTAACTAACAATCAATCAATCCTAACTAAAATAACCCTAAATCATTCACTAACTAACTAACAATCAATAAAAAAAATCAATACACTAATCAACAAAATCAATTAAATTAAAAGTCAATAAAGAACAAATTAATACTAATTAAGAAAATAAAAAACCATCAATCATTCATATACTAACTAGCAATAAAAAAAATCAAATTCAATTCACTAATTAAAAATTTTAATACTCAAATTGAATGAAATAAAAAATAATTTCGTGAAACCCTAGCCTTGAATAAAAGGAAAGGAGACAATGGAGTAGGGTCGGGATTGGCAGCATCAGTGTGGGAAGTGTCGCAGTGGGCAGCGACGACGGGCAGTGTCGGCGTCAACATCTCCTATCTGGTGTCGGCATAGGCGTCTAGAGAAAACAACTGAAGAGAGAAAGAAGAGAAATGGAAAAAATAGAAAATTCGCGTCTGTGGTTTAGATATTTTAACAAAAGCGATGGATAGTGTCTCTTTGTCCGTCGCTTTTTCTTAAATATTTGACCAACATTTTGATTAAAAAGCGATGGACTAAGAGACACAATCCATTGCTTTTATTAATGATTTGATCAGTATTTTGACAAAAAAAATGACTGACTAAGAGATATTGTCTATTGCATCATTAAAAAATAATTAAACAACTAAAATTTATAAAAGCGACGGACGATGTGGTTATTTTTTAATTCAAAAAAATTTATTTTTAATAAAAAGTGACGGACAACGTCTCTAAGTATTTTTAATAATTAATTATATATTTATGTGGTGAAAAAAATTCACAAAATAAAGAGACGGACTACGAGATGTTGTCCGTCGCTTTTTGTAGAATATTTTTTGTAATTCAAAAGCGACAGAAAGTGTTGAAATTGGTGTCACTTTTAGGAGAGACGTCGTCTGTCGGTTTTCCGTCCCTCATTTAAAAACTGCTTTTTAGTAGTGAATGATCTGGTGGACTCTGTACTTGTATCACTTTTATTATGGACCTTGCTACTTGCCCCTTTGTCATCTGGACCCTAGAACCCATCCAAACACAATATTTTAAACACACTTTTTTATATGGGCATCCTATGTGGAAAGAGTCAACACGGAGCGTGTAAAATAGATAAAAAAAGAGTGTGAGTCACATTGTTAAGGCAACAACGGTCAAACTTTGACCTTTAAAGACCATCACTCCTTCCTTATTTCACTCAACACCATTGTTGGACAAAATTGGGCTTTTTTTGTTGTCTCTTCAAATATCTTCTCTTTAATTTTTTCTTTGATTTACTCATCTCTTTTGTTGTGTGATTCTATTATATTTTTGTTTTTTTGATTTTGTTGGTCTTCACTATCAAGGTTCGATGTTGCTACTATGGAATATATGCTGAACTTAAGACGTGGAAAACACCGACTAATTATGGAAGAATGTGTTAAAATATTAATTTTATAATGGGTGCAGTTTTTTCCGACGGGCTGATGCAAATGATTCAACATGTCAAGAACAATACACCATCAAGAATCCATCAACAAATTCAGGGTAAGGAAGAAAAGGAAGACAGTCAAAACATAGAATACAAGACATGAAAGGAAAGGAAGATGAGGAAAACATGGAAGGTTAGGAAGTCAACGATCAAACAATAGTATTGATATCACTGTTATTGTGATTGTTGTGATTTGGTTTCTAGCTGCTTCTTTAAGACATAATCCCTCCGCCCCATTTTATATGTCATCCCTTTCTATAAATAGTTGGACAACAATTTTGTCATTTTATAAAATTTATGCATAAATTACCATATTTTGCCTATTATACCCTTGATAGAGTAGTTTATTAATCTTGAAAATGTATTCATCATTTATCGTAAAGTTGACTTAAGAAAGCATTAAATAAGGGTAGAAGGGTAATGCAACATCATTTCTTAATGCAAGTATAAAGTAAAAAAGGTGACATATAGAATGGGACAGAGGGAGTATTGTTTTGTATCATTGGTTATTTGATAATGAAATGGAATAACAATAACATTGGCCTCAATAGTTGATTGCGTTTGCTATAGAATAGCCTCTTAATACAAATCTAAATAGCAAATTAACAAAGGCATTGGCTTCATTGAATTATAAATTCATACACAAAAACAAAATGGTTGGGATCAAGTGATTAATCAATGTAAAGTTAGTTAGGATCAATTTAGTAAGCTAAAAAAAGAGAAATCTAATACGTGCCTTTGAGTATTTGGTGTGGCATGAGTGTTTGTTGTGGCTTAAGTGCTTCTATAACTATCCTCTCCTAGCTGCCTTCGAGTAAATGCATTTCTTCCTTCCAACCTTAGTCCATTCGGTTAGTAACCAAAATCAGTCTTGGTAGGAGTTGAACTTGACAAATCACTATGTAGCACTCTACTAGTATTTACAGACTGAGAATACAATAAAAATCTTCACTTAAAGATGAACAAATATCACTTAAAGCAACTAAATATGTTTAAATGATAAAATACCCATTCTCTCAATTATACTGTCACCTAATCCAAATAAGACACCATAACCAGCTATTTAAATTTTCTTTAATCTTGGTACCTATATCAAAGGGTTGCACCACCTCTCAAAGCTGTGCTAGTCTTTGTTTTTTTTTGTTAACTACACTAGAAGTAGATTTTTGAGTACCTATGGTTGCAAACCTCACACCACTTGATGTAGAACTGATAGGACTTGCACAAGATGTTAAGGTAGTTTCAGGCCTCACTCTACTTGATGTAGCATTGATAGACTTTCCACCAGATGTTGAAGTAGTTGCATGCCCCAAAACACTTGATGTAGCACTGTAGGCCTTCCACCAGATGTTAAGGCATGTGCGAGGCCTCATGTCACGACCTGAGAGCACCCGCAAGTTGTGACGCGGTGTACTCGACCTCTCGGAGGTCTTGGACAAGCCTCTCAGCATTCACTCAACGCATATATATAAAAAGTAGTGCGAAATTAAAACTTTTCATAATAAGAGTAAAACTCATTTACAGAAACATAAAAAAAAACTAAGTCTCAACACAAACCATCATAGGCACAAGTCAATATCATAGGGTCACGACCCTTCATCAATTTGAAAATAACTCATAGTCTATTACAAAGTCTTTTAGAAAAAAGAAACCAAAACATAGTCCATGTCCTCGAACATATGAGGACATACCAATCTTAAGAAAATATTTACTTCCCAAGCTTCAACTTCTAGGAAATTCTCAATTTCCACCTACACTTGTATACATAGAAAAAACGTATGGAATTAGAACATTGAATGCAATCAGTATGGTGAACATTCAAGAACACCACGCAAAAAGGGACATTTACTTTAAGATATACTTTCATGTTATTTTGATCGAAACCTTCATCATATGAGGTTTAAGAATACAATATATGTCAATAATCATTTATATGAAATATTCCATATTCAACAAGTAAGCTTTTCAACACTTCAGATCCTCTGCTTAGGGTTACTCTAAGACTTACTTGATCAAGACATGAAGAGACCGCCCATACACCCTCTTCAAGCACACTTAAGTGATCCTAAAAAGCTACACTAGATAAGTATATTTAACTTCAACTTTTTTTTACCAAGCAACCATTATTCATTATAGTCAGTTAAGAGACAACTAATCAAATAGGCGGCTTCACATAATGGTCTTGGAAGACCTAGGGAACTCATTCTAGCATATTCAAAACCTACTCGTGCCATGTGTAGATAGTCTCCCATTCCACTACCTACACTTTGTAGAACCTATCCAACACTAAGATGCACATCCCAAATAATGAGAAATAGCACTAACCGACATAGACCATACTATCTAAGTATGGAATCCGGTGTACTAAAGACCCTACACCATGGAAGGTGTTCTACTTTCCAAAGGTAGAACTAAGAACACATCCCATATAGGCACATAATTTATGGGGTATCAAGGGCTTCTTTGTACTCAAGTCTCATCCTCAAGTAGAGGTACTACCAAAAGCATATCCACTCGATGTTTTTCCTTTGTTCTCATTAAGTAAGTTTGTTCACGTGATAGTATTTGAGAAGGAACCATTTCTAAGTCCTACCAACTCAAAATACCACTACAAAGAAGGGGTCCATAAGTGCTTACAATCAAGGTTCAGTAGCATAGCTTAGTATCAACCTTTTTTTACATATTCAAGATTCCATATTTGTCTTGCATAGAAGGGTACCTACTTTAGGTCTATCAATCCTACACTTTCACTCTTTTCGTTCATTTAAGACGAGGGAGCTTAACCCTACCAAAATCAAGACACAACATTCATCATTTCATTTATTCAATATAGCTCAAGTACCAAATACGTACAACTAGGTATACCAAGTCAAGGTACGACATCATTCTATAAAGACTCTCCTTAGTCATTCATCATCAGATATCAACAATTAGAGAGGCAACAGATTCAATCATATCATTATATCACCTATACAAGATCATATAGACATCACATGAGCACCTTGGCCTTATACATTCATTCATACTATATCAAGATAATACCATAATTCACATTATAATGCCTTCAAGGCCATTGTCACATTTGGGGAGCACCCCCTAGAAGTAACCGATGTCGTCCTCGAAGAGGACTAAGACAAATCTCTTACCAATCGTCATTACATTTTATAGGTTAAATTGCGGAAAATTTAAAACTTTTCATCTACTTCTATATTGACGATTACATAGAACTCTCGCATATACATAATATATACATATGGAGTTTACTTATACTCATCACATTAGGAAGCACTACATAGGCTTCTACTTTAATTCCACTATTTTTAACATACACAATATAGTCTTAATAGGGATATCTCATATTGAACCATCTAAACGGAATAGAACAATATGGGCATAGACCTTACACAAATGTATAAATGCCACTTAGGGCTTACAACAATATCTTGAAACAACAAGAGTGAAATGATTGTCCTTAGACTATAACAATGTAACATAGGTAGAGTGAGAGAAAGACATCATCCTCGGAGCTTGAGGACATACCCACACTTGGAGAAAATATCCAAGCCTTCCTTGCAAAATGGTCACGAACCCTTCAACGACCGTAACCTAAAACATTTGGGAAAACTGAGAAATAGGGGTTAGCACATCACTTGTACTATGTATGGTAATATATGAACAGACAACATGGAAATCATGCTAAAAAGGGACATTTGATAAAACCATGCTAAGTTACTTTGAAAAGGCTTATGCACGAACCAAGAGCACGTACATGACAATAATCATATATTCCTAATGATATAAGCATACTCATTACAAGACCAACATACTCAAGTATAAGCAAGTCAACATGTGTAATAACATAATCGAATACATAACCAACCCAATTCCAACATCAAGATATAATGACAAAGCATGTAGAAGAGTTCATAACATTATCATACATACAAGGCCATTACTCAACACCCAACATCAAGTCCACAAGTTCAATGACCAAATAAAGCCCCATAACCTTACTAAACCAAGTAAACCTAACAAAATACGATAAGCAATGTCTAACATGATATAACATAGCATTTAAGAGGAATCATCATCATATCTAGCAATATAGACCAATAGCATGTTCATGAATGAAACTAACATAGCATAAGGTCATTAACATGTAACATCAACATATTCATATCATTTACCTTATAACACATAAGAACAACCTCCCAATACTTTCCTCAAGGCCAACTTGTGCAATGTATAGGTAGAGTCGCATAACCCTTCCTAGACTAAGTCAAACCCCTTAGGTCACCCTAGTTAGTGTTCACATTATTACTTTATTTTACTTACGGGAACACTTGCCTTAACCGACGTAGACCATATGAGCTATTGTGGAATCCGTTTTCATGAAACCCTACATCGAAAGAAGGCGGACTACTTGCCAAGGTAGTACAAAAACATGAACATATCATTTTAGATGGATCCAGTAGCTAGTATTCCTATGGGGGCAACATAGTTCAAGGACTAGTAGATATACTTGTGACCCTTTTGATGAACAATTTCACTATGTCACCATCTCAGTAGAACCATTGTGAACCTACCTTCCCACATTATGAAGGGACACATCTCACATCTAGTTCACTCGATGCTAAGCTAGAGTCCCCTTTTGAAATTTCTTTAAGCCTTTATTAATTATCATAACTTAGTTTGGCCTTAGGAGACTAACCCATTGTATATTCATATCATTAGCTTATTAGGAATCACATTAGAATGTCCTTTCAATACAACCCTTTTATGTGAGATCAACAAATTATCATCATCATGTCATAATAAGGCACATAGGAAATTCATAACCAACCTTATATCATTTCATCTTAAACGTAATCTCACACCTTCACATAATCAAGAAATTTCAATAACATCATCATACCTACACCTAATTAATATAATCACAAGACATGCTTCAATTTAACTTTATCACCAAGTAAAAGCCATCACCATTAAAGTAAAGGTTCAAGATCAAAAAACCTTACCAATTCTCCTTCAACAAGCCATCATCATTGGTCTTACCCTTAACCAATCCAGTTTCATCCTTCAATAGGTGTAATAACATCATTCAATAGTAATTAACACAATAAATAACACAATTGTATCAACACTGACCAATTTAACATGAGTTCATAACCTAGGTTTAGGGAATTTAGGTCAATTCATGATCGATTCCACAAAATAGGTTAATTAATCAAGAACCAATGAAATTGAATCAGAATAAAAAATAATCTTATCATAATAATCAAAATAAATCATAAACAATACAATTTATAAGATCAAGTTTGTATTAGGAAGAAAACCATATGAAATCATCTTTTTGAAAACCACTTTTTGAAGGAACCCTTTGGGGAAAGGAATCCCAAAGGTGAATGGATCTCATACCTTGTTAATTGTTGAAGATTGATGGAGAAAAATTGAATTTTCGCTTCCCTAATACCTTTACCTACTTCTCCAATGGAGTTCTTCTTTGGGAGAGAGAAAGTAGAGAGAAGGAAGAGCAATTTGGGTTTGGGAATTGAGAGGTGTTACGTGAGGTTTTAGGCTTAGGGTAGGTTATATAGTCAATTAAATAATCTAATTAACCACCACCTAATAACTAATTAAACCCCTAACTAACTAACATAATTAAATGAACCTAACTAAACTTCACAAGAAAGCCACAGTCCTAACCTATGAGACACCGACCTACGGGCCATAGGTCAGTGGACGGCCAGGACACCCACCGTCCTGTGCAAATGTAGTTTTGTTCCAAGAGTTGCCAAACTGAACGTTTTGTGAAAATGTATAAGTGACAATCGACGGAGGCATCGACGCCACGTCGATCAGGCCACGCCTCGTCGTCTGCAACCGTTGATGGCTATTACTGCCTGCACTGCATCGATTGGCATCTTTGGGTCAAAATGAAAGAGTCCTCCTCAAATACCCTTAGGCTGGTCCTTGTGGAGTCATACCGGGAGGTTTCGATCCTAAATCTATTCTAATATGTGTTAGAAAACTTCTCACCAAATTTCATCAAAATCCGACTCTTAAAACCTTGTGAAATCGGCTAAGACATACTAGCACCTTTTGCACTAGTCTCCGGACGACATGGACGTTCCTTGACGTCTTGACTCTAAAACTTCCTAAATGAATTTTATACATTTTTATTGACCTTAAAACACTGTTACAACTCTTTGACACTCATTTGAGGCTTTAGATTAGGTCTTAGACTCTCGGAGTGTTACATTTTCCCCCCGTTGGGAAACATTCGTCTCTGAATGACACTAAAATATTTTGAAGGAAAAGGATAGACTCATTACTAGCAGCCCAACCAACAATATATATAATCAACAAGATTTACAACTCAAATCAACATAACAACATGTAATTTACATGTATCAACTAAAAATATCAATTAGTTCATATAAGAGCCCAAAATCACAACATGAGGAATTTCTTGTTAACAACAACATGAGCTCAACAACGCATAAAGAGTCATTTATGCCGAAATTCTTTTCAAAACACACTAACATGCTAAATATAACTTTATAAAGGCAACAACACAGCAAATACACTAATAAGTGCAATTCAAGCAAAAGATCATCTTTTCAATAAAAATCTCATTTTAGAAAAATTTTTATCTTAATTATCACATCTTAACGAAACAAGTCAAATTTAATTCTACTCATTATTTTAGTTATTAGAAGGAACAACTAACCTTAGTTAGAAAAGAGATGAGGATATTGGGACTTCATGTCGGCCTCGGCCTCCCATGTTGCTCCCACAACGAGTTGGTTCTTCCATAACACCTTTACGGGAGACACCTTCGTGATCCTCAATTTCTTCACTTGTCTATCAAAAATTTCCAGTGGAACCTCTTCATAGGAGAGATTCGCATCCACACCTAGACCTTCAATTGGAAGAATGAACTCGGGGTCACCTATGCACTTCTTAAGCATGGATACATGGAAAACCGTATGAATCGAAGATAGATCACTAGGTAATTATAACTCGTATACAACCTTACCAACGCTTTGTAAAATGTCACAGGGACCTACATAACGAGGACTCAAGTTTCCCTTCTTGCCAAATGTCATCACCCCTTTCATGGGTGAAATTTTCAAATGCACTTTATGACCTTCTTCAAATTCTAACTCTCTTCTCCTATTATCGGCATAGGACTTTTGCCGGCTATAGGTTGTTTTCAACCGGTTCCTTATGATATCAACTTTGTCAAGGTCCTATAGATCAATTTGGTATTAAAAATTGAGGACTCGCCAACTTCAAACCAACCAATAGGAGATCTACACCTCATACCATACAAAGCTTCATAAGGAGCCATTGATATAGTTGAATGGTAGCTATTGTTAAAAGATATCTAAACCAAAGTCAAATATTCATCCCCACTTCCCTTGTAATCAATTACACAAGCCCTAAGCATATCCTCAAGGGTTTGAATAGTACGTTCCGCTTGACCATCCGTTTGGGGATGAAAAGTGGTGCTTAACTTCACTTGTGTACCTAACCATTTTTTGGAACAACCTCTAAAATCGAGAAGTAAACTGAGCACCTTTATCAGAAATAATGGATAAAGGAAATACCATGAAGACTCACAATCTGATTGATATGGATCCTTGCATACTCTTCCACCGAATAAGTAGACTTAACGGGGATAAAGTGAGAGGATTTCGCCAACCTATCCACAACCACCCATATAGAGTCATTTGCTTTTTTGTCCAAGGCAAACACATTACGAAGTCCATATTCATGTCTTCCCACTTCCAAGCAGGAACTTGTATTTCTTGGAGTAAGTCACCCTACTTTAGGTGCTCCGCTTTCACTTATAGGTAATTCGTACATTTTGCAACAAATTTTGCTATATCTCATTTTATGCCATCCCACAAGAATACTTCTCTAAGGTCATGATACATCTTTGTAGCACCTGGATGAATCTAACGGGAACCATGAGCATCCTCTAGGATCCGGTTTCTCAAATCATCCATATTGGGTACACACAACCTCTCTTGTTACCTCAAAACACCCCACCCCCCTAAGGAGAATGATACATTAATCTTGCCAAGAACCGATTTCTTTAAATCCATCAATGATGGATCAAGGTGTTGCTTAGTCTTCACCTCAACGACCAAAGATGACTCGGATTTATGATGGACAATAAAACAACCATTTTGGGGAATCTTCCAATCTAACACCCAAACGAGCCAACCTATGAACATCCTTCACTAAGTTCTTCTTGCCCTCTTCAACATGAGACACACTACCCATAGTCATATGACTCAAAGCATCTGGTACCACATTGGCTTTTTCGGGGTGGTAGAGAACAATTATGTAGTAATATTTCAACAATTCTAACCACCTTCGTTGTAAGAGATTTAACTCCTTTTGAGTAAACACATATTGAACACTCTTGTCGTCGGTATACACATCAACATGAACACCATATAGGTAATGCCTCCATATTTTTTAGGCAAACACCACGACCGCTAATTCAAGATCATGAGTTCGGTAGTTCTTCTCATAAATATTGATTTTCCTAGAAGCATATGATATAACCTTTCTGTGTTGCATAAGGACGCAACCCGATCCCACTCGGGATGCATCAGAATATACCATGAAACCCTTAGTATCCTCCAGTAAGGTAAACATTGGAGCGGCGGTAAGCCTATCTTTCAAGATTTGGAAGCTTCTTTGACAAGTCTCTGACCACTCAACATTTCACATTCTTTTGGGTCAAAGTAGTCAAAAAATATGCAATGGATGCAAAACCATCCAAAAATCTCCTATAGTACCCGGATAGACCCAACAAACTTCTTATATCCATTGGAGCCAAAGGTCTAGTCCAATTTATAACCGCCTTGGTTTTCTTTGGGTCAACCTATCAACCCTCACTAAAGATTATATGACCAAGAAACGCCACCGATCTTAACCAAAACTCACATTTGTGATACTTGGAAAATAGTTGGTGTTCTTTTAAGACTTGTAACACCACTCTCAAATGGTCCATATGATCACCCTTATTTTTCGAATACACCAAGATATCAGTACGAAGACAATGACTAAGGAATCTAGGTAGTTTCCAAACACCCTATTCATTAGGTCCAAAAATGTTGCCGGGGCATTAGTTAAACAAAAATACATTACCCTAAACTCATAGTGACCATATATCGTTTGAAAGGTTGTTTTGGGAATATCTTCATTTCTCAACCTAGTTGGTGATATCCTGACCGCAAGTTAAACTTGGAAAAGTAACTCGTACCTTTGAGTTGATCAAATAAATCATCAATCTGAGGAAGAGGATACTTGTTCTTTATTGTTGCTTTATTGAGTTGACGGTAGTCGATACACATCCTAAGCGACCCATCCTTCTTCTTTAAAAATAGAACCGGAGCACCCCATGGGGAAGTACTGGGTTGAATGAAGCCTTTGTCTAGTAAATCCTTGGGTTGAGACTTCGACTCTTTCAATTTGGATGGATCCATTTGATAAGGAGGAATTGAAATGGGATTTATATTCGGTAGCAAGTAAATACCAAAATCAATTTCCCGTTCAGGAGAAATTATGGGAAAATCATTAGAAAAGACCTCCGGAAATTCCCTCACTATGGAGACTAACTCAATGGGAGGAACCTTGGAGTCCAAATCTTTGACTTTCACAATATGGTATAAACACCCTTTTGAAATTATCTTACAATCCTTTAAACAAGAAATGATATGAACTCTAGGAATAGAACTTCCCCACTTTCACTCTAAGACAGGTTCATTCGGAAAATTAAACTTGACCACCCTTGTCCTACAATCAATGGAAGCAAAACAATATGCAACCAATCCATTCAAAAAATAACATCAAAATCAACCATATCAAGTTTTACTAATTCAACATGAATAACTCTATTGGGCAACATTATGGAACAATTTCTATACACCTTTTTTGCAACAACCGACTCACCCACCGGGGTAGTCACTATAAAAGGTTCATACAAGGTATCGGGCAAAATATCAAACTTTCTATCTACCAAATGAGTAATAAATTACAGGGTAGAACCCGGATCAAGTAAATCATAAACAATTATAGAGAAGACTTGTAACATAGTGGTCATCACATCGGGAGATTTCTCTTGTTCACCCCTAGAGTAGAGAGCATAAAAGCGATTCTTTCTTAGAGCATCAAAATTAAAACCACTAGTTTGTGCTTTCCTACCACTCTTTTCTTGCCCCTTTATATTAGGGAAATCTCTCACCTTGTGACCCTCCTTTCCACAACTATAGCAATTTCCTGTTCCAACAAAATGTTCACCCCAATGTTTGTTACCACACTTGGACCAAGTTGGCTTATCAGCTGGTGACTTTGCACTTGTACCCGTTTAGGACATGGGGTTAGACACCCTATCATCATTAGCCTTGGGAAATTTGGATGGAACATGATTGGAGAACCTATTTTTTAATTTAGGCTTGTCATGAATTTCCAACCTCCCACTTGAAGAACCACTTTCAAAAGACTTGGCATTCTTGGCCTCTCTATTCTTCCTCCTTAACCTATTTTCTTCCACTTGTTGAGCATGAACCATGAGACGAGAGATATTCATATTATCATGTAACATAGCTGATTGACATTCTTCCACCACGTAATCTAACACTCCCGTGAGAAAATGCTCATCTCATCCCTTGGGTTAGACACCAGGGATGGAGCATACTTAGACAATTTAGTAAACTTCAAGTAATAGTCAAGTAGGCTTATACCTCCGTGACGAAGGTTGAATTCTTCCACCTTGGCTTCCCTCAACTCTCAAGGAAAGAACTGATCAAGGAAAGCTTTCTTGAAGATCTCGCATGTCATCAGGCCACCTATTAGCACCCTATTATCTCTCCATTGGGTGTACCAAGTTTGCGCCACATCCTTGAGTTGATAGGCAGCAAACTCGGCCTTTTCACCCGTAGTCACTCCCATAGAAAATAGGATTTTGTAGACTTCATCTAGGAAATCTTGAGGGTCTTCATCCGCCCTTGACCTCTAGAACATAGGTGGGTTTATCCTAGTAAAATATCATAAACAAGATGCCATTGTGCTAGCATGTTGAGGCACTCTTGGTCCAACCTCCCGATTCACTTGGGCCTTCATGGTTTGGACTTGAGAAGTGACGATATTAGCTTCTATAGTCATGGCTTGGGCCAAATTGAGAAAAGATGCCCTTATCTATCGATCAGTCATAGGTGGAGGAACAACCGGAACTTGATCCCTATAGCAACTTCTTCAAGTGGAGGGAGTTCATTGTCTTGTGGAGGAGTTTGATTGTTATGAGCACCCGCATTAACAACCCCTTTCCTCGGACATTCCTGCAGCTGTTGTTCGAGTATTCAGACCTATAACCACGATACAAGGTTTAGGTTAAAGCACATAATAAGACTCTAGAGGCACGACATAAGAATGTAAGAAGATGAGAGTTTCCTAAACATGAAATAGGCTCTCATTAATAAGTGTGGTGCGCTTCACAATTATGAATAGGAATTTACATAGACGTTGTTTAATGAGACATTCATACTAAATATATTCAACCTCATGCTCTGATACAAAGTTTGTCACATCCGGGGAGCACCCCCTAGAAGTAACCGGTGTCGTCGTCCTCGAAGAGGACTAAGACAAACCTCTTAGCATTCGCCGTTACATTTCATAGGTTAAATTGCGGAAAATTTAAAATTGTTTATCTACTTCTTCATTGAGGTTTACATAGACCTCTCACATACACATAATACATACACAGGGAATTTACTTAGACTCCTCGCAATAGGAAGCACTACACACATATATATAACATAAACAATATAGTCTTAATAGGTATGTCTCATATTAAGCCATCTAAACGGAATAGAACAATATGGGCATAGCCCTTACACAAATTATAAATTTCACTTAGGGCTTACAACATCTTGAAACAACAAGGGTGAAATGATTTTTTTAAGACTATAACAATGTAACATAGGTAGGGTGACAGAAAGCCATCTTCCTCGGAACTTGAGGACATAACCACACTTGGAGAAAAGATCCAAGCGTTCCTTGCAAAATAGTCAAGAACCCTTCAACGATCGGAACCTAAAACGTTTGGTGAAAGGGAGAAATAGGGGTTAGCACATCACTTGCACTAAGTATGGAAACATATTCACACACAACATGGAAATCATGCTAAAAAGGTACATGATAAAACCACGCTAAGTTACTTTGAAAAACATTATAAACAAACCAAGCGCACACACACGACAATAATCGTATATTCCATATGATACAAACATACTCAACACAAGATCAACGTACACAAGTATAAGCAAGTCAAAGTGTGTAATAACATAATTGAATACATAACAGACCCAAGTCCAACATCAAGATATAATAACCAACCATGTTGAAGAGTTCATAACATTATCATACATACAAGATCATTACTCATCACCCACATCAAGTCCACAAGTGGAATGACCAAGTAAAGCCCCATAACCTTACTCAACCAAGTAAATTCTACAAAAGACCAAAAACAATGTCTAACATGATATAACATAGCATTAAGATGAATCATCATCATATCTAGTAACATAGATCAATAGCATGTCAATGAATGAAACTGACATAGTATAAGGTCATTAACATGTAACATCAACATATTCATATCATTTTATTTATAACACATAAGAACAACTTCAAAAGACTTCCCTCGAGGCCAACTAGTGCAATGTATAGGAAGAGTTCCATACCCCTACCTAGACTAAGTTAAACCCCTTAGGTCACTCTAGTAAGTGTTCACATTATTACTTCATTTTACTTTCGAGAACACTTGCCTTAACCGACATAGACCACATGAGATTAATGTGGAATCCGGTATGATGAAACTCTACATCGAAAGAGGGCAGACTACTTGCCAAGGAAGTATTAAATCATGAACATAGCATTTTAGGTTGATCCACTAGCTAGTTTTCCTATAAGGGCAACATAGTTCAAGAAATAGGAGATATACTTGTGTCCCTTTTGATGCAAAATTGCACTATGTCACTATCTCATGAGAACCATTGTGAACCTACCTTCTCACATTACGAAGGGACAGATCACACATCTAGTTCACTCGATGCTAAGCTAGAGTCTATTTTTGAATCATAGCTTACTATAGCTCATATGAGACTAACCCCTTGTATATTCATATCATTAGCTCATTAGGTATTGCATGAGAATGCCCTTTCAATACAACCCTTATATGTGAAATCAACACAGTATCATTATCATGTCATAATAAGGCACATAGGCAATTCATAGCCAACCTTATATCATTTCTTCTTAAACATAATCTCACACCTTCACATAATCGAGACATTTCAATAACATCATCATACCAACACCTAATCACTATATTCACAAAGCATTCTTTAACTGAACTTCATCACCAGGTAAAAGCCATCATAGTTGAAGTAAGGCTTCATGATCATAAAATCTTACTAATTCTCCTTCACACGGCATCATATTGGTCTTCCCTCAACAAATACAACTTCATCCATCAATAGGTGTAATAACATAATTCAATAGTAATTAACAAAATAACTAACTCAATTGTATCAACACTAACCAATCAAACATGAGTTCATAACCTAGAGTTAGGGAATTTGAGTCAATTCATATCTATTCCACAAACTAGGTTAATTCATCAAGAGCCAATGTGTTTGAATCATAATACAACATAATCTAATCATAATAATTAAAAGAAATCATAAACAATACAATTTAGAGAATCAATTTCGTATTAGGAAGAAACTCATATGAAATCATCTTTTTGAAAACCAATTTTTGAAGGAACCCTTTGGGGAAAGGAATTCCAAAGGTGAAAGGATCCCATACCTTGTTAATTGTTTAATATTGATGGATAAAAATTGTATTCTTTATCCTTAATACCTTGATCTAGTTATCTAATGGAGTTCTTCTTTGGGAGAGAGAAAGTAGAGAGAAGGAAGAGCGATTAGGGTTTGGAAATTGAGAGGTGTTAAGTGAGGTTTTAGGATTAGGGTAGGTTATATAGTTAATTACTTAATCTAATTAACCACCCCCTAATCACTAATTAAACCCCTAACTAACAAACTTAATTAAATGAACTTAGCTGAATTTCACAGGAAAGCCACAGGGTTGACCTACGGGCCATAGGCCAGTCGACGGCCAGGACCCCCAAAGTCCTATGCAACCGTAGTTTTGGTCAAAGAGTTGCCAAATTAACCTTTTTGTGAAAATGGATAAATGACCATCAAATGAGGCATCGACGCCCCGTTGATCAGTCAACGCCTCGTCGCCTGCAACCATTGATGGCTACTACCTGCACTGCTTCAATTGGCAGCTTTGGGTCAAAATGGAAGGGTCCTCCTCTAAGACCCTTAGGGTGGTCCTTGGGGAGTCTTACCCGGACGTTTTGACCCTAAATCTACTCTAATATGTGTTACACACCTTTTCACCATTTTCATCAAATTCAGACTCTTAAAACCTTGTGAAATAGGCCAAGGCACATTAGCACCTTTTGCACTAGTCTCCGGACGTCATGGACGTTCCTTGACATCTTTACTCTAAAACCTTCATAATTGACTTTTATACATTATTACTACCATAAAACAGTGTTACAACTCTTAGACACTAATGTGAGTCTCTAGATTAGGTCTTAGACTCTCGAAGTTTTACAACCATATTCATAACAACTATAACAGTTAAACAGAGCGACCATAAGTGGACCATACGAATCAATAACAATTTTATATTCAACAAAAGAAATAAGTCAGCTCACCACCTTCCAATATCCATAAGCACCATTCCTTAGCCTTTACAAAAAAATTCATGCACAAAGATCTTACCAATAATAATGTACACAAGACTAGACCAACAATTCATCCATATTAATGATCCAACAAAACTCCATATAGATATCAATACTATAAGGAAATTTAAGAAAAATTCAACAATGATCAACATACAATTCAATAGCCCATAACAATCTACACATGAATTCAATACAATTAAGCCATGATCAATCCACCCACTTTAGATCCAAAATGATGAATTCAAGGAATACATGGGGTCATGGAGATTTTTATATTAAAACCTTCAATTAACATTGATAAATTCATGAAACATCAATTTAAATATTTTTATGCAAGAACCAATACTTAGAATTTAAAATAGGATTTCAAGGTTTTTGATCATCTTTGAAAAACCTTTGGAATTGGCTCCTTGAATTGAAGAACAATCAAGGATGAATCCGACACACCTAAATAGGTGAAATACCTCAAAATTGATGGAGAAACCACTGAAAAACTTCAATCCTAGCTTCACCTTGAGTTAAAGCTTCAATGGAGTCTAGAGATAACTTATTTTGATCTTGGGGTCTTATATAGGAATGTGATGTCTAATTTAGGTATAGGTGTATAAACTTAATTAATATACTTTAAAACACCTTAAATAAACACCTCATACTTAATTATGCTGTGGGGGTGAATTTCACAAATCATCCCTCACTTGGCCGAGACCTGCAGGAAAATTGTAGGACAAATGACGGCCACCAAATGATGAGGCGTCGATGGAACCACGGCTCGTCCTGCTGGGTGTGGTTTGGATTAGAGACTCAAATTTTGGGGTCTAATCTCCCCACAAGTAAGTATGGAGCCACACCTCCCGATGACAGGGCGTCATTCAATCAAAGGTGCATTGATTGGGTCATGGTTTGGGGCTTCCTTGGAAGCTTCATGGCAAACGTTTGGGTCCTCCTCAAAGACCCATAGATTTCTTCTTGGGGAATATTACTTGGAGTTTCGACCCTAAACATTCTCATATAGATGTTAGAATCCCCTGCTATCAATTTAGACACCAAAAAACAAATAAAACATGCAAAGGCACACTAGTGAACACACACAAGACTAATTTCCAAACGTCTTGGTGGTTCTTCCATGTTCAACTTCCAAACTCTAAAAACTAAATTCTAATGCTATTTTTCATCATTTTAACACCTTATTAAATAAAAATACACATGATATGTTCTAGTTAAACTAGTTCACATGGAGGTTTGTTACTTTCTCTCTCTCTTGCACAACATTTGTCCTCGAGTGAAACTAAAACATTTTCAACACTTTCAAACGAAAAAGACTCTACACTAGAAGCTCATAACCATACCACATCATACACAATATACATACCTAGGAGGAAGATCTACTCCACATAATCAAGAGACTCAAAAAACAACAAGAATGTAAGAACAACATCTACAACTTATCATGCAAAAGACTCTACCTTTTTCACATAGGAGGAACTTCCTTCTCCACATATCATCATGCTCATCACATTATTTCGAAGCACATTATGCCAAAATCTTATAAAACACAATTATGCAACATTCTTAAAAAGCTCACTGTAAACCATGATGATATGTTCACGTATGTAACATTTAAGCAATTCTCTATAGACGCACTAAATTTATGAAGACATGCTAAGATTGCAAGGGAAACATGAAACTCATTTTTCACAAAAGAATACCGATTCAGGCACATTCTACTAGAAAGTTCTAACTCTCAAGCTTGAATAGAATAAGAGAGAAAAGATAAAATACATCAATCCCACTATTCACGATACTCTCCCCCTGTTGGAAAAAACTCATCTCAACACAAAAAGGAAAACTATAACTTACCGATAGCTTCATTCGGATTTGCTTCCTTTTTATATTGGAGTGCAAAGAAATGATTCTTCTTATGTTCACCAGCACCGGGACCACTAGAAGGAGCTTACTTGACCTCTCTTACCATATAAGCAATATTAGGGAAATATCTCACCTTGTGATCATTCTTCCCACATCAAAAAAAACCAATAGTACTTGCTCACTTCCCAAAGTGCTTCTTCCCACAATTTGAGAAAGTAGGTTTATCATCACGGGAATCTTTACCCCTCTCATAGTTAGCTTTAGGGGCACTAGGAACATCTTGATTTGAAACCCTCTTATTGAACCTAGTGCCTTATTCATCGGTTCTTTACCCTCTTAACATCTCCACTTCTCCTCCCAAGCTTAGACTCTTCAATATATTGAGCATACACCATCAGATTAGATAGATTCATGTCACCATGAAGCATTTTCGGACAACACTCTTTATTCAGAAGGCTGGATACACCATTAAAGAACCTACTCATTTCATCTCTACCGTTAGACACCAAAGATGGAGCATACTTAGACAATTGAATCTATTTCAAGGAATACTCCCCCACGCTCATGTTACCTTTCCTAAGGTTTATAAACTCCTCAATATTAACATCCCTTTTCTCATGGGGAAAGTATCTCTCTAAGAATGCTTCCTTAAACTCTTCCCATTCTATAGGATCCGATTCAACCAGCCTATTCTCTTTATATTGTGTAAACCACACTTGAGCAACCCCTTTCAATTGGTATAAAACCAACTCCGTCTTCTCTCAAGAAGTCACCCCCATAGCATGGAATATCGTATAAACTTCATCCAAGAATGCTTGAGGATCCTCTCCCACCTTAGATCCAAGGAAGGTAGGAGGATTCATCATCACAAAGTCCCTCAACCTAGAGGTGATGGTACTCTCAAGAGCATCCACCCTAGGCCCAGCATTTCGATTCGTTTGAGCCGTCATGGCTCAAGATAGGGTAAGAAGAGCTCCAATAAGTTCCTCATTAGTCATGTCCAGGGGAACAACTGAAACCTCATCCCGTTGATTAGCTATAGGGACTTGTTTAACTTGGGGAACTTGAACACCTTAGGGAACTTGTTCAACTTGGGGAGGAACTCCCTTTTTACCACTTCCTCATCCACTCTTCTTTCGGGCGTCCTTCTTGTATTCATATTGTTAAAACACAAGAGAAGAGATTAGTGAAAGACACTTATAACCTCAACTCTATAGAACGACACAAGTGTAATGAAGAAAGTGAAAATTCTATCGTCGTATCGTCTCTCGCTCATAGATGTGTCGCGACTCACCACCGATGATCAATACTCTACTAGACGTGGATTTATGAGACTTTGAATCTAAAAGACTACTTCATAACCTTATGCTCTGATACAAACCTTGCCACAACCTGAGAGAACCTCAAAGCCATGACACGGCGTACTCGACCTTTCAGAGGTCTTGTACGAGCCTCTTAGCATTCATTCATCGCATATATATGAAAAGTAGTGCGAAATTAAAATTTTTCACACTATTATTAAAATTCGTTTTTAGAAACATAAGAAATAACTAAGTCTCAACGTAAACCATCCTAAACACAAGTCAATATCATAGGTTCAGGACCCTTTCATCAATTCGAAAAGAAACACATAGTCTATTACAAAGTCTTTCAGAAAAATGAAACTAAACCAAGTCCATGTCATCGAACATATGAGGACATACCAATCTTCAGAGAAATCGACATCACATGCTTCAACTTCTAAAATCTTCCCTTGCCTCCTACAGTTGTAGAAATAAAGAAAACATATGGAATTAGCACATTGAATGCACCAAGTATGAAGAACATGCAAGAAAACTATGCAAAAAGGGACATTTACTTTAAGATATACTTTCATGCTATTTTGATAGAAACCTTCATCATATGAGTTTAAGAACACAATACAAGTCAATAATCATATATAATAAATGTTCCACATTCAACAAGTAACCTTTTTAACACTTTAGAGACTCCACCTAAGGTAACTCCAATACTCACTTGAGCAAGGCATGAAGAGACCGCCCATACACACTCTTCAAGTACACCTAAGTGATCTATCCTAGATAAGTATCTTTCAATTCAACATTCTTTTACCAAGCAATCATTATTCATTATAGTCACTTAAGAGACAACTAATCAATTAGGGGACTTCACATAATGGTCTTCGAAGACCTGGGGAACTAATTCTAGCATCTTTAAAGCCTACTCGTGCCATGTGTAGATAGCGTCCCATTCCACTACCTACACGTTGTAGAACCTACCCAATACTAAGATGCCCATCCCACATGATGAGAATAAATACTAAACGACATAAACTATACTAGTTCGGTATGGAATCTGGTGTCATAAAGACCCTACCGTGGAAGGTTTTCTACTTGCCAAAGGTAGAATTAAGAACACATCCCATGTCAGCACATGGTTTAGGGGGTATCAATGGATTCTTTGTACTCTAGTATCATCCTCAAGTGTATCTACTACCACAAGTATATCCACTCGGTGTTTTGCCTTTGTTCTCATAGAGTAAGTTCATTCATGTGATTTTATTTGAGAAGGTGCCAATTCTAAGTCCTACCAACTCAAAATACAACTTTCAAGAAGGGGTCCACAAGGGCTGCCAATCAAGGTTCATTAGGATAGCTCAGTCTCAACCTTCTTTTTCATATTCAAGGTTACATATTTGTCTTGCATAGAAGGGTACCTACTTTAGCGTCTAACAATCCTAGACTTTCACTCTTTTCATTCATTCAATACGAGGGTGCCTAATCCTACGAAGCCAAGACACAACATTCATCAAATCATTTATTCAATATAGATCAAGTACCAAATAGGGATAAATAGTCTACAAAGTCAAGGTACATCATCATGCTATTAAGAATCTCCTTAGTCCTTCATCATCTGATATCAACTGTTCGAGAGGCAACACATTCAATCATATCATTATAGCACCCATACAAGATCATATATACATCACATGAGCACCTTCACCTTATACATTCATTTATACTATATCAAGATAATACCATAATTCACATTGTAATGCCAACAAGGCTATGTTCATAACAATTATAACAATTAAACACCGCCACCATAAGTGGACCATACCATTCAGTACCAATTCAAGATCAACTCTATATTAAACAAAGGAATTAGGTCAAGTCACCACCTTCCAATAGCCATAATCACCCATCCATAGCCTTTACAACAAATTCACACAAAAGAGATCTTACCAATAACAATGTACACAAGACTAGGCCAACAATTCATCCTTGTCAATGATCAAAAAAAAAACTCAATATAGATATCCATACTATAATGAAATATAAGAACAATTTGAACAATGATCAACATAAATTATAATTGTCCATAACAATCTAAACATGAATTAAATACAATTAAGCCATGATCAATGCACCCATTTTAGAGCCAAAATTAGGAATTCAAAGGATACATGGGTTCACGGAGTTTTTGATCTTAAAACCTTAAATTAACATTGGTATATTCATAAAACATCAATTAAGCCTTTTTATGCAAGAACCCTTACTTAGAATTCAAAATAGGAATTCAAGGATTTTGATGATCTTTGAAAAACCTTTGGAATTGGCTCCTTGAATGGAAGAAGAATCAAGGATGAAATAATCATACCTTAACAGATGAAAACCCAAGAAATTTAATGATAAACCACTGAAAAAATTCAATCCTAGCTTCACCTTGAGTTCAAGCTTCAATGGAGTCTAGAGAGAACTTATTTTGATCTTGGGGTTTTGATTTGGATAAGTGAGGTCAATTTTAAGTCTATGTGCATAAAATAAATTAATATACTTTAAAACACCAAAAATAACATCCTCTGAATTAATTAGGATGTGGGGTGAATTTTCTAAATCACCCCTCGCTAGGCCGAGAGCTACATGAAAATTGTTGGCCAAACGACGACCGCCAAATAACGGAACATCGATGGAATAACGACCCATCCGTCTGGGCGTGGTTTGGATTAGAGACTCATATTTTGGGGGCTAATCTCCCCAAAACTATGTGTGGAGGCACGCCCATGAAAACGAGGCGCTATACAATCAAAGGGACGTCAATTGGGTCATGGTTAGGGGCTGCCTTGGCAGCTTCATGGCCAACGTTTGGATCCTCCAACAGGACCCTTAGAGTGGTTAATGGGGATTCGTACCCATAATTTTTAACCCTAAACATGCCCATATAGATGTTGGAATCCGCTCTTATCAATTTAGACACCAAACAACACATAAAAGATGTATTAAAAATACCACACAACTCTTGTGTGAACTATGAACGATTAACAACGTATGAATAATAAATAAGTAACTCTTGACTTGTGTTGATTCATTAACTGATAATTCTTTACTTTGCAAGTCTTTTTAACGGTGGACAACGTCAGAAATCGTCTTGTTGCTACTTGGGTGAAAACTAAGTCATACATTGATGTGATGTCTAATCTTAGGTAAAGATAAGGGTTAGTAAAGTATACACACATAGCCAGACCAAGGTGCGAGTTGATATTCTATATTTTGCAGACCAATCACTTAGGGATACGTAACCTACAAATTTGCATGTGATACATTAGAAAATGATTACTATTATTAGGATTACCGCGTTACGAGCTTAAAGGGAGCACATAAACCCTAGTTTCTCTTTCTCATTGATAAAAACAAAGTTTGAATCTTGTTCAAATTCTACTTAACAATCAACAATTACATATTACACACACACAGACACACACACCGTTTACTTACTTTTCTAAAAAATAGGTTGGATAAACGGATATAATAATGAGTTTAGTATAAGTCTAATCATATTCCTTGTGCTATTAACAACAATCTACAAGTTGGGCTCTTTATTTGACAACGATCGCTTATACTTATTTAGGGAGGTGTAATTTGAGCATATCAATTTTGGCGCCACTGTTGAGGGATAAGGCTTTTATTTTAACATTAACTACATTATAGAACTTTAGTTAATTATTTCCTGATTTTACTTTTGTTTTTGTTTTTGTCTTTCACTGGTTTCTACTCTAGTGTATGCAAAGTACACTAAGTCGAGGCGAACCATTGATCCCACACGATCAAGAGTTGAGCAGAACTTTAAGAAGGATGAATAATCAAGGTGTCTTAGTAAACCCAATTAGTAGAAATATAGGTGATGGAGTTCAGTTGCAGCCTCCTGGGGTTGTTAATGACAATGTATAGGTTCATTGTAATTTACTTGGAGATGCATTAAGGGTGCAAAATCCGCCAAAATCAAGGCTGGAAGATAACTACAAGGTTGATCCATTGTTGTTGAATATAAAGGCCCTTTGTTCTCCCTTCACTACCTCAAGGGCATATATTTGTGGTGACTAGTAATTTGATGTGGATGGTTATTGCGAAGGGTTTGTTTTCTCGGATGGATTTGGAAGATATGTATGGGCATATGGCCAAGTTAAGGAGTGTTCGTAAGCGATGTATGGGGCAACAAGAATTGGACAAGGATTTCATTGGGTTGAGAGTCTTCCATCTATCATTGACTAGATATGATGTGACTAGTTTTCTGATCTTCCCTTCAACTCACTACATACATGGGACCAACTGCACAAGGTATTAATACACAAGTACTTCCCATTGTCCTAGAAATTGAACCAGAAAGATAAACTTAATAGCTTCGTGGCACTACCTTGAGAGTTTGTGAGTAGTTCATCGGATAGGTTCACTCCATTCATAGAAGTGCTCCGAATCACCGCATTGATGATAAGTCACTTAAGGAGTATTTCTACAAAGGTCAGGATGAAAGTGGTATGGTTGTGCTTCATACTATACTTGGAGGATCATATGGTGACAGCACTTTTGAGCAGATTGTTGAGAAATTATAGAAATTTTCCTGAAACAATAAAGCATAAAGTACTTGAAAGTTAGACACCGAAAGAAGCACATTTGTAGTTCAAGTTGCACCTACTCAATCTACCGATGACATTTGTAAGGAGATGGCTTAGATAAGGACAACACTTATATTGGTATGGAATTGTAAGCGGAGGTCCAGAAAAAATAAATAGTGTAAATTATTTGACTAGGATTCTACCATCACCGATTGAGGATTGCTATTATGACAATAATGCTTACTTGGTGAATGACTAGACGGAGGGTTTCCGAGTCAACATCTGAGGCTCCAATTCGGATAATTGGCACCAAGGTCAAGAATGTTGGAACTATGGCAACTACAATCGTGAAGATCAATATGTCAAGGATGGGAACTACAATCGTGATAATAACTACTACCGGAACAACTATGGCATCAAGAACGATAGGGTTGGGCCTTATGTTCCTCCAAAAAATTTGGAATTTGGCAATAGGGAAGCTGGGGGTAGTACCTCACATATTGAGGATATGATGCAGAAGATTATGAATAGATTTAATTCCAAAAATAAAAATGTGAAGAAGATGCAAAATGACTTCTCAAGTATTGGTCATAAGGTTGAATACCATGCAGTGTCTATCAAGCAACTTGAGCAACAGATGAAATTACTTATATATTAAAGTAAACCTATGTCAGCCTAGCACAATCCCTAGCAACACTATCCAAAATCTGAAGAATGATGGGCATTGTATGGCAGTCACTACTCGAGGGGGTAAAAAGACCATTGATCCACCTATATCATCTGAGGTTGAAATCGTAGTTGAGAAAGATGATGATAAGATAGAGGTTAGTAGAGAGTCCGAGAAAGATACACAGAAGGAAGCAGAGAACTCAAAAAGTTGTTCCTATGTCTAGACCTCCACCTCCATTCACACAGAGGTTGGTAAAGAAAAATTATGAAGGAAAATACTGCAGGTTTACGACTATGTTAAAAAAGCTTTCCATTAATATTCTGTTGATAGAGGTTTAGGAGAAAATGCCTAGGTATACAAAATTTATAAAGGATATGGTGACTAAGAAGAGGACCATCAGTTTTTATGATGATGATAGGTTGCAACATTGCATTGTCATTGCAACTAGGTTGCTTGTGCAGAAGAAAGAGGATCCGAGTGCTTTCACTATTCCTTGTACCATTTGGTTATTGCATTTTGCGAAAGAATTGTGTCATTTGGGTGATAGTATTGATCTGACGTCATTCTCTATTTCCAAGAAGCTGGGCTTAGGGTCTCCAAAACCAACTGAGATCGATTTCTTATTGTTGATATAACGCTGAAGAAGCCCGTTGGTGTGCTCCAATATGTATTTATGAAAGTGTAGTCGTTTATTTTTTCGGCGGATTTTGTGATACTAGATTGTGAGGTTCCCATCATCCTAGGGAGACCCTTGCTACTGGGAGCGCCTTTGTCGATAAGGATAAGGGGCAGATGAAGTTCTGATTGAATAGTGAAGAGGTAACTTTTAATATCTGTGAGTCTATGAAGTAGGAAAGTGATCTTAAATCAACGTTTGTGGTGAATCATATTTTGGAGCAAGGTTCTAATGTATCTATTGAAGAGAGCTTGGGTGTTGATGCACTTGCAGCGGAATTGATGATTTTGAGGGTGATGGTATTGAAGACTGATATACCGTGGTTTCACGGTATTTTTAATGCTTTTTCCTTATGTTTAGTGTGTCCAAAAGCCTTTTTGTACTAATTTTTATGTACGTTTCTCTTATTTGCAGGAAATCTGTCTAAAAGATGAATGCGGAGGTTTTTGAGCGAGAATACAGAAAAGTACCACCTACGAAGCTTGTGACGGTTCGTCGTGCCCGTGACGGTCCGTAGGTGGCATTGTAGTGCAGCTGCTGAAGGAAGATGGGGAAGTCTGACCAAGTGTGGGGTTACGGAGTGCGTGACGGACCGTCGTAGCCATGACAATCCTTCCTGCTTGTTCGTCATGAAGATCAGAGAAGTAGTCCCAGTACCTAATTTTCAAGAGTTCAAGTTTTATGGAACAATGACCCCCGACGGATCGTTGTGCCTGTAACGATCCGTCATACCTGCCGTCGAGAGTAATGAAGAGAGCAACAGAAGAAATCTCACAATTATGGGACGACGGAGTCCATGACGGCCCGTCATGACCACGACGATCCGTCGCGAGGTCCGTCGACTCAGCCGCGTTTTGACAGATTTCCAGCAAATAGAATCCTTATTTAATTAGGTTTTTATTTTTTTATAAATAGTTCGAAAAACCTCGTTTTTGGGGTTAGACTATTGAATTTTTTTTAGATTCTTTGTTAGACTCTTGATTATTTTTAGACTCTTTGTTAGACTTTTGATTATTTTTAGACTCTTTGTTAGACTCTTGATTATTTTTAGACTCTTTGTTAGACTCTTGGGTATTCGAGCTTCTTTTGTGGATTAGAGTTGGTGATTATTGTTACACTCTTGGAGAATCTTTAGTCTTCAATTAATTTCAGTAATTGATTGTTGGTGATTTTTGTTGATTAATCAAGTGAACTTCTGGATTTTATTTTTTCTCATTGAAGTAAGTGCATGAATTCTTATATTACATATTTGAATATTGTGATTATGACTATGGGTAACTAAACTCCATAACTAGGTTGTGGGAACCATAGGTGAATAATGAGGTAAAACCTAACTAAAATAGCAATTCTAGAATAGTGTCTTGCATGTATTGATAATTCTTTCACTTAGAAGTCTTTTTAATGGATGGCCAACGTTAGAACTCGCCTTAATGCTACTTGCCGGACCAAGGAGGTAGATAATAGGAAAAGAATTATCAACATAGATTTAGTGTATACTATCTAATAGGCTAGTATTGATTGGTACGAGGTAGTAACTTAGTCAAATATCGAATACGATGCTTAATATGAGGTAAAGGTAAGGGTTAGTATAGCAACACACGTAGCCGGACCAAGGTGCGGAGTGAAATTTTCTAGATGCCAAACCAAGGATTTAGAAATACATAACTTATCACTTTGCATGCAAGATACTAGGAAAGAATTGTTATAGTTATAGTTATCAGGTTATGAACCTGTGGGGAACACGTAAACCCTAGTTACATTTATTAATTGATTAAACTCCAACATTTGAAGCTGTTAGTTGTCTCCATTAATTTCGCTAGTTGTTTTCATTTATTTAGAAATAGAAAACCCCCCTTTTATCATTTTTGTTTTATAAGGAAATAATTGATTGAACAATAGTAATAATAGATTAAAGTTAAGTCTAAACTATTTTCCTCGTGGGAACGATCCCAACCTCATTAGTTGGGTTATGTACTTGACACGACCGCTTTACTTTTAAATTGAGAAGTAAGTTTGAGCGTATTAAATTTTGGCGCCGTTGTCGGGGACTCGTCGCGCCATTAATGAAGTGTACCCGACCCGACTCGGCTAGGGGTTTTTAAAAAATTCATAACATTTAAAAACCCCACCCCCTTCCTTTCACCCCATTCCTTCCCTTTTTCTCCCATTTCCCTCCCTTTTCAACTTCCAAAATCATAACCCCCCTCTCTTACAACCGATCATTTTCCCCAATTCCCCAATTCCCAAAATTCACTATCTACTAGTCGGAGTCTGCCGCTGTGGTTCTCTACTTGATCACCAAGTACCTTCCTCCCTTGTTTTTCTCATATTCTCAGGTATGTGTCTTCGATTTCTACCCATTTACTTTGCATTTTTCTTTATCAATTAGTACTAGCCTAGTTCTTATTGATGGGTTCATTCTTTAATACAAATTCTGTCTGACCTAGGTTGAGAATCCTCAAAATTGTTGAGATAAAACTCTAGAAATAGGTGCTTTAGCACTGCTAGTTTCCTAGGTATTTGGGTTAGACAAATGTAGGTTCAAACACTAACAATTCCATTTGGGTCATAGGGGATTAATGGGGCATCCCCAGTTCTGTCACTGAATGACAGAATGAGACCCCGATGACGGACCGTCTACACACGACGGACCGTCATTGGGTCTGTCCCAACATCCCTAACACCCCACTGTCCAATTCTCTCCAAGTGTCCACCAACGGTCACATGCGGCGGACCGTCGTTCCCACGACGGTCCGTCCTGCACAACCATTCTGGTTGTCACAGACCCTATTCCTAAGGGTCTCTCACCTTTTCTAAGTGTCCTCCAACGAACACATGTGACGGACCGTCATTCCCACGACGGTCCGTCCTGCACATACCGTCATGACGGTCAGAGACCCTATTCCTAAGGGTCTCTCACTTTTTCCAAGTGTCCTCTTACGGACATCTACGACGGACCGTCATACCCTCGACAATATGTCCTGCATAACCGTTATGACGGTCAGAGACCCCTCGCCTAAGGGTCTCCATACTTTTTCTAAGTGTCCTCTGACGGACACCTACGACGGACCGTCATACCCACAACGGTCCGTCCTGCTTATCCGTCGTACTTGTTAGAGACTTTACTTCAACGGTCTCCACATAAACATAGTTCAAGTAAGACATGATGGACCCCATGATGGTCCGTCATACTCACGACGAGCCGTCACCTGGTCCGTCGTGTTTCAATTTTACTATAGAAATGTCATCACATCTTAACTCTTTTATTTATTTTGTGTGGTTTTGCTTGTCTTGTTTGCTCCTTCTAGTACTAATACTGATTCTTTACAGGTACTATCTATTATGGCACCAAAACAAGATCGAGTCTACGCACGCGTGCGATCGAAGTCTGTCGCCCCTGTCCGCCTGGTCATTGGCTCTGATGATGAGCGTGACCCCGAGTACGTGCCCCCAGGAACTTCCACCCTATCCCGAGCTGCACGTGCTGCCATAGCCACACCCAAAATGGTGGCGTCCGGCGTAGTCACTGCCTCCCAGTCTGATGAGGAGCGCACACTGACTGGCACACGTCCTGGGTCAGCTAGTAATGAAGAAGTAGCGTCTGGCTCCTTAGGAGTTTCGTGGTCAGAGGAAGCCTCCGGATCCGCTGAGGTCCCTGCACCAGCCACTGCTGCACAGTCTGCCTCGTCTGATGAGGCTGACAGTTTGGAATCCACACCCGGCTCACCGACTCGTGCTCTCACCCCGGTTACCGACCAGCCCAACTGGTGGTGTGTCGACGGGCAGTATCAAGTCTATTCCGATGCAAAGTTTATGAATGTCAAAGGAGTCATGAAACGGACACTTACATTGGAGAGGCGGGTCCTTACGGGAAGTCTCCCAACTATGCCAGAGATCCACAATCTCTTCACCACACATCAACTGGAGTGAACAACGCGTTTGTTGGGACGTTATAGTGAAGAGTTGGTCCGAGAGTTCTACGCCTCTTACTGGCTACTCTCAGATCACAGATTGATAGGCGGGGTGCCCCCGCCAAACAAGCCCCACTCGAGCATGTCCGAGTACGTCGCATTCAGGTTGATATCTCCCTGCCTGCAATCCGCCGGTATCTATACGACAAGGATGTTGATGCCAACCGGACCCCTCTCACCGCCGAGTTTGACTACCAGTGGCAAATTGTCAAAGATGGTCAATTCCTGCGTGAGCCATCACTGAGAGAGACCACCAAGAGGTGGATGGCCCTGCACTTGTCTGTTGATGGAGAGGGTGCTGACTGGGTGACCGAGCCGAAGGGAGCCATCAAGAAGGCTTACCTGACCTTCACGGCGAAGTTTTTATGGTTGATTGTCTGCCACTGCCTTTCCCCCATAGCCGCTGATAATATAGTCACATGGGATCGTGCAGTACTGATGGCGGCAATGATAGCGGGGTTTGAGGTGGACTTTGCTTGGCTTCTATAGGCGGTCATGCACGAGAGGGCTTTTAAGGTCACAACTACTTACCCTTTCCCGTGCTTGATATTTTCTCTATGCAGGTCCGCAGGTGTGCCTATATGGCATGTTGATCAGCTCAAGACCCCGCTGGGAACTGTTGATATCGGCCTCATCAGGAATGAGGCCAATGAGTTGGCGCCACGCAGAGGACCCCGTCCAGAGTTGCCTCCACTTGGTGACAGTCTGGCTGATACGGTAGCATAGGCCCGCACGGCAACGCAGGCGGCTTCCACTGACAGTACCCCGGTCGAGTCTATCCCGGGTAGTAGCAGCTCCAAGCTCCTCTCGCTCAGCCCCTTTCCCCGCTCTGGTCCCACTTGTTAGGGTCCAGAAATTAGAGGCATAGATGGCTACACTTCTGCATCACATCCAGCCTTGGATGCAGAGGTTTATTGCTGAGGCAGAAGAGCGCTTGGAGCGGAGAATGGTCCAGCACACAGAGAGGAAGATCACTGAGGTTCATCAGCGCTTGGACGCTTTTGAGTTGCGGGTGCTAGCTCGGCCAGCCCCTCAGGTGCATGTGTCGACCCTTCAGGATGCGGTCGACAGTCTTCGCGCAGACATCGATATGATTTTAGAGGCCAGGGTGCCTGAGTCTGAGGCCCCTTCTGTAGAGCCTGCTGAAGACACAGTGATGGCAGCCCTATTCGCCACTTCCGAGATTCCACCACCTCCCCCTTGAGATCATGCTAAGAGGCGTAGGGGTCGAGAGGAGGATGAGGCTCGAGCACGGAAGAAGGAGCGCCACAAGATGGAGGCTGCGAGGAGAGCCTCGCTTGCTGATGAGGAGGCGCGTCATATGAAAGCAGTAGAGTTAGCTGCTGGGGCATCTAGCTCCAGAAATGTGGAGATAGCGGAAGGCACTGCTGATAGTGCTGTTGATGCTGAGGACACTACTGAGGGTGTCCAGATTACAGAGGTAGTGGGTTCTGGGGAACCGGACTTACCAGCTTGCTGATCGTCGGTGCTTTGCGCCCCAGGTTTGCTTCACCTACCACTCTTGTATCTCAATATTTTTTATGCATTGGGGACAATTGCATGTCTTTTTGTTGGGGGTGGGGTAAATGGAAAGTGAGTGCTAGGGTGAAGTCTGAGTAGCCCAATTCGCTATCCTCTTTTGGGGTTTTCTTGCCTGTGTTCTTTTTCCCCAAGAGACTAATTATTTTTTTTCTGTTGAACCGGCATGTCTATATCTTGTGTGCATAGTTTAATTCTGAAGCATGATGGCTAAAATGATATCCTGATAAAATGAAAATGATGCATGACTAGGCATAGTAATTGATAAATGTGTGGCTCTAAGCATGACATAGAGGTACACCAGTGCATGACCCTAAGTCTAAAATTCGAGCTAGGTGTCTGATAATATGGTAGAGTAATGAGATGTAAAGTGAGTGTGAGGAATATTTGAATAGTCCACTATTTGTACTGAGCTAGAACTTGCCTGGTTAGTCCTGCTAAAAGTAAGTTGTAATAGACAATTAGGAAAGGATCATAGGCCCTTGTTCAATATAGCCTATTTTTAGCCTAAATAAAAGAAAACCAAATTAAACTAATCCTTCTTTGATCCAAATGATTTGAGCTTAAATTAGACCTTTCTTTTTCACCCGAATTGATCTTTTCTGGGAATAATATGTTGGCCGTGGTCCCTCCTTGGACATGTGCACCTCAGCTTATCCCAAAAGCATAAGTTGAGGGTGGCTAATGCAGTAAACAACCTTTTTATGGCCTTGAACCAACTTTGGGTATTGTGTACTTTGACTCATGGCAAAGCCATGAGTTGAGGGTGGCTATTATGAGGAATGCTCTGGAAAGTGGGGTTGAAAGAACAAAGAGAGAGAAACTCAAGAATTAGTTGAAAGAAAAGTGAACAAAAATTACAAGAAATACAAGCAAAAAAAAGAAGAGAGTCACTTACACAAATGAAGAAAGAAGGGAAAATAGCAAGGTAAAAGAATATTGGAAATTGGGAGAAATAAAATGATGAAAAGAGGTATGTTTAGCCGATATGTCAAGGAGCGAAACAAGTCACTAAAGTATACCTAAATATACCCTACCTAACCCTGAGCCTATGTTACTAGCTAAGAAAGTCCTATCTTGATCCTAAAAGTTGTGTAGCGAACTTAAAGCAGTGAAAATAAGGGCAAGCTTATGGCAATATGTATGAATGAGTTGTGAATCTCTTCTGAGAGTGAGTGTTGAAAAGTAATCCTTATACTCAAACTAAAATCGTTGTGTGAAAAATGAGGATATTGTTTTGAAGTGAGGACATTAGTTGCAATACCAAAAATATTAGCACCTCGGTGAGAAATTGAAGAGGATAGGTGTTAGTGCATGGTGAGTCTGTGTCATGGTCTGATTCCACATAATTCAAGCCTAATAGTGTTAGCATGCATAAATATGATGAGACTGATCGAGATTGATAGGCAAATGATTGCGAAAGATAAAACATGAATACTATTGTACAAAGATTTTGTATTAAGTTATAGTGGCGTTGCTTGAGGACAAACAACGAATTTAAGTTGAGGGTATTGATATACCGTGGTTTCACGGTATTTTTAATACTTTTTCCTTAAGTTTAGTGTGTCCAAAAGCCTTTTTGTACTAATTTTTATGTATGTTTCTCTTTATTTGCAGGAAATCTGTCTAAAAGATGAATGCGAAGGTTTTTGAGCGAGAAATATAGAAAAGTACGACCTACGGAGGTTGTGACGGTTCGTCGTGCCCGTGACGGTCCGTAGGTGGTATTGTAGTGCAGCTGGTGAAGGAAGATGGGGAAGTCTGACCAAGTGTGGGGTTACGGAGTGCGTGATGGACTGTCGTAGCCATGACGATCCGTCCTGCTGGTTCGTCATGAAGATCAGAGAAGTAGTCCCAGTACCCAATTTTCAAGAGTTCAAGTGCTATGGAACGGAGACCCCCGACGGATCGTTGTGCCTGTGACGATCCGTCATACCTGCCGTCGAGGGTAATGAAGAGAGCAGCAGAAGAAATTGCACAAGTATGGGACAACTGAGTCCATGACGGCCCGTTGTGACCACGACGATCCGTCGCGAGGTCCGTCGACCCAACCACGTTTTGACAGATTTCCAGTGAATAGAGTCCTTATTCAATTAGGTTTTTATTTTTTTAAAAATAGTTTGAAAAACCTCGTTTTTGGAGTTAGACTCTAGATTATTTTTAGTGTCTTTGTTAGAATCTTAATTATTTTTAGACTCTTTGTTAGACTCTTGATTATTTTTAGACTCTTTGATAGACTCTTGGTTATTTGAGCTTCTTTTGTGGATTAGACTTGGTGATTATTGTTACACTTTTGGAGAATCTTTAGTCTTCAATTAATTTCAGTAAATGATTGTTGGTAATTTTTGTTGATTAATCAAGTGAACTTCTTGATTTTATTCTTTCTCATTGAAGTAAGTGCATGATTTCTTATATTACATATTTGAATATTGGGATTATGACTATGGGTAACTAAACTCCATAAACCATAGGTGAATAATGAGGTAAAACCTAACTAAAATAAAAATTCTAGAATAGTGTCTTGCATGTATTGATAATTCTTTCGCTTAGAAGTCTTTTTAACGGATGGCCAACGTTAGACCTCACCTTAATGCTACTTGCCGGACCAAGGAGGTAGATAATAGGAAAAGAATTATCAACATAGATTTAGTGTATACTATCTAATAGGCTAGTATTGATTGGTACGAGGTAGTAACTTAGTCAAATATCGAATACGATGCTTAATATGAGGTAAAGGTAAGGGTTAGTATAGCAACAAACGTAGCCGGACCAAGGTGCGGAGTGAAATTTTCTAGATGCCGGACCAAGGATTTAGAAATACATAACTTATCACTTTGCATGCAAGATACTAGGAAAGAATTGTTATAGTTAGAATTATCAAGTTATGAACCTGTGGGGAACACGTAAACCCTAGTTACTTTTATTAATTGATTAAACTCCAACATTTGAAGCTGTTAGTTGTCTTCTTTAATTTCGCTAGTTGTTTGCATTTATTTAGAAATAGAAAACCCCCCTTTTATCATTTTTGTTTTCTAAGGAAATAATTGATTGAACAATAGTAATAATAGATTAAAGTTAAGTCTAAACTATTTTCCTTGTGGGAACGATCCTAACCTCATTAGTTGGGTTATGTACTTGACACGACCACTTTACTTCTTATTTGAGAAGTATTTTTGAGCGTATCAAAGTCCGTGATGAATTAGTTTCCGCACTTGATATATTTTAATTCTTTTTTTTAAAATAAAGAGATAGGAGCTAGACATAAAGAATTGCGACTCTCCACCCAAAAAATTGTATGTTAAAAAAGCTTTGAAATAGGAGCTTAAGTATCTACCATCGCACTTGACGTATGTATTCTTGGGGAGAGAGTGTGTACTTTACCTGTCATCATTGCGTCCGATTTTAGTGAGGAGCAAGTTGAGCATTGGTTTGTTTATTGAAGAGGTTCAAGCGAGCTATTGGGTGAACTATTGGTGACATTATTAGGATTGCTCCTGGCATTTGCTTTCATAAAATCTAACTCATGCGGGATCCCAAGCCTAGTATCGAGCACTAATATGGATGGATTTTCAGAAATTAAATGGTTGGGCAGAGAAGGACCATTTCCTTATGTTTCATGGATAAGATATTGGACTGCCTTGCTAGTAAGGGTTGGTATAGCTTTTTTGATGGTTATTCTGGCTACAATCATATCTTTATAGCTCCTGAAGACCAAGAGAAGACAACATTCACTAGCCCTTATGGGACTTTCACCTTTAAACGAATGTCATTTGGGTTGTGTAATGCTCCAACATCCTTCTAGCGTTGCATGATCTCGATATTTTTTTATGGTGAAGGACACTATTGAGGTATTTATGGATAATTTCTTTGTGGTAGGTGACTCATTTGATGGTTGTTTGGATCATTTTGTGGAGGTACCTATATTGTGTGAAGAGTGCAATATTGTGCTCAATTGGGAAAAGTGTCACTTCATTGTGAAAGAAGGAATAGTTCAGGGTCATCGTATTTCAAAGAAGGGTATTGAGGTTGATAGATTAAAAGCGAGATAATATAAAAGCTTCCACCAGCTATCTGTTGTGACGAAAAAAATGAAAACGAAAATCTAACAGTAAAGAACACCAAGTTTAACATGGAAAAAACCCTTCAAAACGAAAGTAACCACCACGGGATCGACAAGATCCGGATTGCTTCACTATAATAATAAGAGGGTTACAAATATTCTTCTAATGGCTACACAACAAGTTCCAAAAGAGAATAAACTATAGCTACACAAACAAAATATATATAGAAAGAAACACCACCCAAACCCAGCTTCGGTTCGGGACCTAAAACAGGATCTTGCTGACCTCTGGATCCGATCTCCACCTACCAAATCAACCACCAAGATTTCAGGAACACTCATTCAAAATTTCAACCCGATCCAATGGTTAGTTAATCGAAAAACACGATGTGAACGTTGCTGGTCAGAGAAAAAGACTGCAGCAAAAGAACCCATTTCTTTCTCTCTTTTCTCTTGTTGAAAGCTCTCTCAAAAACCTCTCTTATGTTCTAATGTCTTTCAAAGACAATATCAATGAGAACTGAATTATTCTCTCAAGACCATCCTCTATTTATAGGGTTGTGCTTTTCCTTACAAAGCCAAAACCAACTACAAATCGGATTATAATTCCAATCCTTTTCCTAATAGAACTGGAAACCAAATAAAGAGAATAATTCCAATCCTTTTTCAAGTAGGATTATTCCATGGGCCTTTGGCTGGAACATGGGCAACAGCCCAACAAACTCCCCCTCCAGCCAAGGGGCCAAATGGACTTCAAGTGGAGGATCTCTTGGCACGCTTCATGCCTGCCGCACTTCTACAAAACTCGTGCTTATCTACGATCACCACTTTCGTAAGCACATCTGAAGGATTTTCATCAGTGTGTATCGTCTCAACCTCAAATAATTTCTCTTCTAGGGCCATTATAATCCAATGCTATTTTCTACTAATATGCTTGGACTTAGAATGAAAGGTAGAGTGCTTGGTGAGATAAATAGCACTTTGATTATCACAAAATAAGACATATCTTGATTGTTCAAAATCAAGATCTTTGATAAACTCCTTCATCCAAAGCAATTCCTTGGCACCTTGGGCAATGGCAATATATTTGGCTTCTGTGGTAGATAGAGCTATGCACTTCTGAAGTCTTGACTGCCAAGAAATAGCTCCCCCTCCAAAAGTGATCAAATATCCAGAAGTGGATTTTGAATTGTCAAGATTTCCTCCCAAATCAGAGACCGTGTAGCATACTAGTTCTGACTTTCCACTACCAAAGCACAACTCCATATCTGACGTACCCTTCAAATATCGTAGTATCCATTTCAGTGCACCCCAATGTTCTTTTCCAAGATTGGAAAGAAATCTTCTAACTATACCAACAACATGTGCAATATCTGGTCTAGTGCAAATCATAGCATACATCAAACAACCAACAACGAAAGAATATGGAATACTCTACATCTCATTCTTCTCTTCATTAGCCAATGGACTTTGAGTCGTACTCAACTTAAAGTGTTAACCAAGAGGTGTACTAACCACTTTTGTCTCTGTCATGTTGAACCTCGTGAGTACTTTCTCAATATACTCCTTTTGGGATAGAGATAACTTCTTCTTGTGTCTATCTCGATAGATTTGTATCCTAAGATCTTCTTTGCTAGCTCTAAGTCCTTCATCGCAAACGAATTGCTTAACTCTTTCTTAAGGACTGCAATTCTATATTTATTTTTGCCAACAATCAGCATATCATCCACATAAAGTAGTAAGATAATAAAATCATCATCAGAGAACTTCTGAAAGAATACACAATGATCTAAAGAAGTTTTCTTGTATCCCTGATTTTCAATGACAGATTCAAACTATAAGTACCACTGCCTTGGAGCTTGTTTCAAGCCCTAAAAACTCTTTCTCAATTTGCAAACATGGTTTTCTTTCCCATAAACTACAAAACCTTCAGCTTGCTCCATGTAGATCTCCTCTTCTAAATCACCATGAACAAAGGCAGTCTTGACATCCATCTGCTCAACCTCTAAATCTATACTTGCGGCTAAGGCTAGAACCATACGAATAAAAGACATTTTCACAACAGGAGAGAAAATTTCATCAAAGTCAATCCCCTTTCTTTGACCAAAACCTTTAACAACTAACCTAGCCTTGTATCGAGGTGCAAATGTATGTTGATCTTTCTTTAATCTAAATATCCATTTATTTGTTAAAGCTTTCTTACCTTTCGGTAACTCCACTAGCTCATATGTTCCATTCTCGTGAAGTGACTTCATCTCGTCTTTCATGGCTTCTACCCACCTATGTCTATGAGTATCTAGCATGACTACATCATAACCTTCAGGTTCTCCCATGTCAGCCAAGAGGATATACTCATTAGGAGAATAATGTGTTGAGGTTCGCTTTTCTCTAGTAGATCTTCTACAAGAGGTATCTGGAGAATCCGAAGAGGTCATCCCAACATGAGTTGGTTGATTATCAAGAACAATTATATGTTCTACACTATCATTATTATCTTGATCATTACCTTGGGTTCCCTCATGTGCAGAAGATGTATCCATAATAGGAATTGGATCAACATCAACTAAGCTCTCATCAGTATGAGAATCTAGTTTCTCAGTCTTGTCAATATCTTCTATAGTTTGACCTTCAAAGAACACAACATCACGACTTCTAATGAGTTTCTTATCAATTGGATCATATCCAAACTCATCTTGACATAACCAATGAAGATACATTGCTTAGTTTTAACATCCAATTTCGACCTCTCATCTATTGGAACATGTACACAAGCTTTACACCCAAACACTTTCAAGTGATCATAAGAAACATCCTTATCAAACCAAACTCTATTTGGAACATCACCATCCAAAGCAAGAACAGGAGACAAATTGATAACATAAGCAACAGTGTTAAGTGCTTCAGCACAAAAAGAATTTGGAAGTTTTGCCTCTGAAAGCACACATCTAACTCTCTCCACTAAAGTTTTGTTCATCCTCTCTGCCAAACAATTTAATTGAGGAGTCTTTGGAGGAGTCTTCTTATGACGTATTCCTTGCGATTTGCAGTAGTTACCAAAGGGACCAATATAATCACCACCATTATCAGTGCGAATACATTTTAATTTCTTTCCCGTTTGTCTCTCAGATAAGGCTTGAAACTGTTTAAACACATCAAGCACTTGATCTTTGGATTTTGAAGGATATACCCAAATCTTGCGAGGATGATCATCAATGAAAGTAGCAAAGTAAAGTGCACCACCTTTTGACTTCACTTTGAAAGGACCACACAAATCTGAGTGTACTAGCTCTAATAGCTCAGATTTTCTTGAAGAAGGATGACTGTGAAGAGAAACTCTTTTCTGTTTTCCTGCTAAGCAATGAACACATCTTTTCACCTTTGTTTGTTTCATACCAGCAAGCAAATTCTTCTTAGACAAATATGTGATCCCCCTCTCGCTCATATGACTAAGCCTCTTGTGCCACAATTCTGATAAAGTCTCTCTCTCCACCAAATTTATAGAGTCACCAAGAACCGATCCTTGTGTCACGTATAAATTTGAATGTTTTGTTCCTCGAGCTATAATCAGTGAGCCTTTGGTGAGCTTCCATTGGCCATTGCTTAAGTCATTATGATAGCCATCATCATCTAGTTGTCCTACAGAGATCAAATTTAAGGGAATGTTTGGAGCATGCTTGACATTCTGAAGGACCAACGTTGAACCGGTATTGGTTTTCAAACAAACAGTGCCAACACCAAACACCTTAACCTCGCCAGCATTACCCATCTTTAACACCTCAGAGTTAACAGAAGTATAAGATGAAAAGAAGTCTTTTCTTGGTGTAACATGTGATGTGACTCCAGAATCTACTATCCAACTTGTATCTTGAGATACAAAATTGATGACGTCTTTATAACAAGCGAAGAGAAGTCATCTTGGACAACAACAACAACATTATTTTCATTGTTTTCTTCCTTGTTCCCTTCTTTAAGATCTTGCTTCAATTGTTTACAAAATCTTTTAATATGTCCTTTATTTCAACAATGATAACATATAATATTTGGATTCTCTAATTTTGACTTGCTTCTGCTTTTACCTCTACTCCTCGGATCTCTTGTCTTATGTCTCCCTCGATCTTCTGTATATAGAACATCTGAATCTGAAGATGTGTCTTGAGATTTTCTTCCAACCTCTTCATTCAACACACCACTCTTTGCATATTCCATAGTCACCTTTCCACCAGTGGCAGAATTTGTTAAAGAAACACGAAGAGTTTCCCAAGAATCCAGTAGAGTATTAAGAAGCTAAAGTCCTTGTATTTCATCATCAAAATTAACACCCATTCCTGATAGCTGATCGAGAATACCCTGAAAATCATTTGTATGATCAAGAATAGGACTGCCCTCCTTGTATTTAAAGGTCATCAATTGCTTTAACAAGAACAACTTGTTATTGCCAGTTTTTGAAGCGTAAAGTGTCTCCAACTATTCCAACAATGTTCTAGCATGTGTCTCATTCATAATATGGTTGCGACATTATATTCAACCAATTTTCTTATATATCCACATACTTGTTGGTGCTTAAATTCCCAATTTTCATCGGTCACATTCTCGGGTTTATGAGCAGAAAAAACTGGAAGATGCATCTTCTTCACGAACAATAGATCTTTCATCTTGCTTTTCCATATGTTGTAGTTTCTTCCGTTTAGACATACCATATTGCTCATATTCCCCTCCTATAGATAACCTTAGCTCTGATACCAGTTGTTATGACCAAAAAAATTAAAATGAAAATCTAACAATAAAGAACACTAAGTTTAATGTGGAAAACCCCTTCAAACAGAAGGTAACCACCACGGGATCAACAAGATCCCAATTGCTTCACTATACCAATAAGAGGGTTACAAATATTCTTATAATGGCTACACAACAAGTGCCAAAAAAAAAAAAAAACTAAAACTACACCAACAAAAGATAAATAGAAAGAAACACCACCCAAACTCAGCTTCTGTTCGGGACCTAAAGTAGGATATTGCTGACCTCCGAATCCGATATCCACTGTTAAAATCAACCACAAAGATGTCAGAAACACTCAGTCCAAATTTCAGCCTGGTCCAACGGTTAGTTAATCGTAAAACATGATCTGAACGTTGCTGGTCGGAGAAAAAGATTGCAGCAAAGGAACCCGTTTCTTTCTCTGTTTTCTCTTCTTGAAATCTCTCTCAAAAACCTCTCTTATGTTCTAATGTATTTCAAAGACAATATAAATGAGCAATTAATTATTCTCTCAAGACCATCCTCTATTTATAGAGTTGTGCTTTTCCTTACAAAGCCAAAACCAACTACAAATAGGATTACAATTCCAATCCTTTTCCTAATAGAATTGGAAACCAAATAAAGAGAATAATTCCAATCCTTTTTCAAGTAGGATTAGGCCATGGGCCTTTGGCTGGAACATGGGCAATATCCCAACACTATCTCTATTAAAGATGTTAAAAGTTTTCTTGGGCATGCAGGATTCTATTAGAGGTTCATCTCTCCAAGTTTGCATACCCATTTTGCAAATTTATCAAAAGGGAGTGTATATTTGATTTTGATGATTCTTGTCTGAGAGCATTTGGAGAGTTGAAAGAGAAGCTTGTTCCTGCACCTATCATTATTTCACCAGATTGGGGGCAACCATTTAAGGTAATGTATGATGCGAGTGGAGTGGCGCTTAGTGTGGTATTGGGACAAAGGCCAGAGAAGATTCTTCATCCTATTTACTGTGACACCAAATCTCTAATTTTTTTCAAAATAACTATATATGACGGAACAGGAACTACTTACGGTGGTTTTTGCAATAAAGAAATTTTGATCCTGCTTTCTTGGTACTAAGTTCATAGTGCATACTGACCATTATGCATTGTGATATTTTATGGCTAAGAAGGACAAAAAATTGAGATTTATTAGATGGATATTGTTCCTACAAGAGTTCAACTTTGAGGTGAAAGATAGAAAAGGGACTGAAAATCAAGTTGCGGATCACTTGTCTAGATTAGAGAATGAAGTCATTCTCAAGCTAGGAGATGGGGATGAAATCGATGATGTTTTTCCTAATGAGCAGTTATTGTCAGCTTATTATGATTTGATTCCTTGGTTCGCGGAGTTTCCTAACTACGTGGCACGTGGTTTGGTTCCATTGGATTTGTCTTTTCACCAGAGCAAAAACTTTATACATGATGTGAAGAAGTTCTTTTAGGATGAGCCTTATTTGTTCCATATTTGTGCTTATGGGATTATTCGTCGATGTATGCCTGAGGTTGAGATGATGATTATACTAGAGGCATGTCACTCTTTGCCTGCTGGTGGGCATCACAGTTGTATTCGAACTGCATATAAGAATTTGCAGTCTCGGTATTACTGGCCTATCATCCACCAAGATGCTCATGATTTTGCCAAATCTTGTGATCGTTTCCAAAGAGAAGGAGGAATTTCAATGAGGCAAAAGCTACCTATGAATCCTATTTTGGTGATTGAGTTGTTTGATGTATGGGGCATTGGTTTTATGGGTCCACTAGTAAGTTCATATAGGATGAAGTATATCCTTGTTGCGGTTGATTATGTGTCAAAATGGGTGGAAGCAACTGTACTTCCAAACAATTAAGGTAAAAGTGTAACCGCATTCCTGAAAAAGAATATCTTATCAAAATTTGGTACAACTAGGGTGATTATCAGCGATGGAGGTTCGCACTTTTGTAATAAGTTGTTCAAGTACTTGCTAGAGAAATATGGAGTTTTTCATAATGTATACACTTCTTACCATCCTCAGTCTAGTGGGCAAGTTGAAGTGTCAAACAAGAAGATCAAGAAAATTCTTGATTAGATTGTTAATGGAAATAGAAACGATTGGTCAAGGAGGCTTGATGATGCTCTATGGTCCTATCACACCATATTTAGGACTCCAATAGGTATTTCCCCCTACCAACTTGCATATGGGAAGTCTTGCCATTTGCTAGTAGACCTAGATCATAAGGCTATGTGGACGTTGAAGAAATTGAATTTGGTTTGGGGCAGCACATCGAGTCAAAGAGTGAATGACATGAATGTGCTTGATGAGTTTTGCCTAAAATCTTATGAAAGTTCAGCCTTGTACAAGGAAAAGATGAATAAGTACCATGATAAAAACATTGAAAATCATAATTTTTTGTGGATGGTTTTGTGCTTCTATTCAATTAAACGTTGCGGTTGTTTCATGGCTAGTTAAAGTAAAAGTGGAGCGGGCATTCATAGTAACTCAAGTGTTCCCACATGGAGCAATCGAGCCCAAGAACAAGAAAGGAACATGGTTCAAGGTGAATAGGCAAAGGATCACGGCATACATAGGGAAAGAAGAGAGTGTGCAAGAAGTGGTTGAGGCCTACTACCTTGATGAAGCCTTAGTAATCAAGGGGACCGGTCGTGCAGCGATGGTAAATCAAGCATTGCTTGGGAGAAACCCAATACGTACAATCTATCCAACTATAGGTTTTTCTTTTCGATCCAGGAGTTTTCTTCATTTATCTGAATATTTGTAATATTTTATATAGATATTTGTTTTTTGAATTAGTGTTGTCTAGATATAGCATAGGGTCTGTGTCTAAAAATTATAAAACGAAAGTCCTAACGGTTGCTACATGTGAAGGAATGAAAAGCCAAATTTGTAAAAAGTATCTGACGCAGAGATATACAGACCCTAGGGGTGTGCGGTTATCAAACCGATCGATAAATCAAACCAAAAATATATTATTAGGTTATTGGGTTGTTAATGGGTTTATAAAATAATTATTTGGTTATTGGTTCGGTGTTGGTTTTTTACTATTGTGTTATTGTGTAAATTGATAACCCAATAAGACGGTAATAATTTATAATATTACTCTTCCTAATTATTAAATATTAATAATTTAATATATATTTTTACACTATAACTATATCAAATTATTAGTACTTTACCAACATCACGCTAGGCCGCTTTACTAGTTTGTACTGTTAATCAAAACCTAAATATTAAAGTAAGGGGTCACAATTGTAGCTATTTGATTTTAGTTTTAGTTTTAGTCTTATTGGACTATTTTATTTTAGTTTTAGTATTAGTCTTGTTGGACTACTTTATTTTAGTTTTAGTTTGTAATTATAAGTTGTAGCATTTGCAAGTTTGTAAAGGTCTGTAATTTGATTAACAAAAAAAATCATACTATATTTTGGTGGTAATATGTTATTATAGACTTCACACTATATTTTATCTTATTGATGAGACATTCTTATTATCTTTCTTGTTTCAGTATATCAAAGCATTAAGAGAAGTGAGAAGACAAATAATATTTTACAAACATTTTCTTATTGGGTAAACCGAAACCAAACCGATAATGATCAAAAACACATTAACCAAAAACCGATAAAGAATATCTTATTGGTTTGTTATTGGTTTAGCAAATTTAAAAACCAAAATCTGATAAACTGAACCGATAGTACATAAAACCAAATCGAACCGACTGATGCACACCCCTAACAGACCCCATCGCGGTATATACTTCTATCTACAGACTGTAAATGGCATCAGTAGATCCCAGGTAAGTAGCTTAAATTTTTCTTAAGTGCAGAGTTACCTATAGACCTGACCTACGGACTGTAGGTCAACCCACGACCCGTAGACAGGGCTTTGTGGGTCCAAATCTAGGGTTCTGACGACCCGACTTGGACCCCTTTTTAATAAAAACTCTTTATTTTTTAAAATCAATCTACTAAATTCCGATATTCCCTCATAACTATATCTAAACCCTCTAAATCCAAAAACTTGCTCATTATATCCCCAAATCACTCCCATCTCCATACATATCATCTCCTCTCCCAAATTTCCATTCCTCTCTCTATATCTCTCCCAAAATTGATAATTCCCATTCTCCACTCACCAAAAGAGTTCAAGTACAGGGTTCGGTCTCACAATCTTTCACTTCAAATACTTTGTAAGGTAAATGATTTCAACTAACTGTGAATTTTTGTATTCATTGTTCAATACATGAAGTAATGAAGTGCATCTTGACCTTGGGTTGTTTTTGTATGAAATTGCATGATAAACTATAGTTAGAAACGTCCTTAGGACAATAGAATGTGATTGTGTTGTCTTTGTAATCAAATAACTAAGGGTAAATAGTCTAAATGGAAGTTTCGACTTAGGAATTCTAGTTTTGTATGTTACATAAGTTAAATAATGCGTAATCGGAACCCTAGGGATGACAAACTATCATAAATTTATTTTGAAATGCTTGGTTAGACTTAGGATGATTGTTTGAATGGTTGAAAAATGGTTCACATATGAAGCATGTCTAATACCTGGCACAGACCTAATCAAAGATACCCCTTCCACGGACCGTAGGTCAATCTACGAATCGTAGATCAGATATGTGGGTCTGTTGCACAAGGAGAATCCACTGAGTGTGGAACCTCAAAGGGGGACTATAGTCTATACGTCAATATATAGACAATTCTTCGCATCTTTAGTTCCCATCAGAGCCCAACTTTTTGGGACCTCTGACCTACGGAGGGTACCCACGTGGACCGTAGGTCAACCTACAAATTTTAGGTGGCAACTGATACTACAGTACAAAATTTTTAGTTTTTCTTTTGGTTCTTTCTTTGATCTAAAAAATGTTTGAGTGTGTTATGGGGTTGTTTTGGTACTAACTAAAGCCTCCACATGTACAATGGCTCCCAAGAAAGCTCTGGTTTACGTCGCAAGGAGCAAGTTAAAATCGGTGGTACCTTTGGCTGATTGATGAAGATAGTGATACGGAGGTTGACCCCACATATGTACTAACCACTACTAGGACATCTCTTACGGAACCACGAACGACACTAAATCATGCTCGTAAGGTGGTTCTCAATGTAGTCACTGCCACCTAGTCCAATGAGGAGGATACACTAATAGGGTCACCAGTTGGCTCTGAGTCCGCCTCTGCTTTCGCCTTTGGTTATAGCCTTGGATTCTTCTCCAGTTCACATGGTGGGACTGCCTCGTCTGATGAGGCAAGTAGTGTAGATGCTATTCCAGTGTTCCCAAACATAGATCTTGTTGTAGTTGTTAAGGAGCCTAATCGATGGAGCGTGAGTGGGAAGCAACAGATTAACTGAGACTTTAGGATACTGAATGAGAAAGAAAAGATGGTCCGTTCAATTACCAAGGAGCGTCAGACACTCAAAGGAAACCTCTATACTATGCTCGACATCCATGCTCTCTTCCAATGATGCAAGTGCAAGTGAATAGCCCGTAGCCCATTGTATTACAGTGAAGAGATAATAACGGAGTTCTATGCTTCCAATGCAGCCACCCTTCAAGGTTTGATTGCTAAATAGGCCAAGATCGATGCGCAGGCTTCACTCACCTTTACACTGATACATAGATTGCCAGTTCATATATCTGAGATCACCATACGCGGGTTCCTTTATGGTCGGGGCAACACTTTAGAAATCAACATGGCTGAATTTGATTACCATTGGTACATTGTGATGAGTAGAGCATTCCATAGTAATATATATGGAGACTCTATTGCATTAGTTAGCCCTTCACCTTGTTGCAGATGGTGAACGTGTTAAGTTGGTCAGCACCCCAAACTTTGGCATAAAGTAGGACATCGTGACATTTGTGGCCAAATTCTTATGGTTATTGGTGCGAAACCAGGTGTCTACTATGCAGCCCACAATGTGCTTACATGGGACCGTGCAGTCATAGTTATTGATCTAGTTTTTGGGCTCTAGATGGATTTTGCCCGCATGTTGATTGTGGAGATTCATGATAGGGCCTTCAAGGTCACCACCACTTACCCCTTTCCATGCCTCATTATCAATTGTCCATGGATGCTGGAATGCCGATGTGGCATTAAGTTTATTCAGGCGATAAAGACCCTAGATATCGGTCTTATCCGAGAAGAGGCCAATGTAGAAACACTGCACAGAGAGCCACAAATTGAGGTACCACCATTGGGAGCAGACTTGGTTAATGATTCGGACCAGATTTAGGGTGTGGAGTCTGCTCTTCCAGCCACTATTAAGGATACCCCTACTTCCCGTTCTCCAGCTTCCAGTCATCCCCTAGCTTATCTAGAGCTACAGATTCTTCACTTTCTACTATTGTGCCTCTTGTCCGTGTTCAGAAGGTGGAGGCCCAGATGGTTACACTACAATAGAAGGTACGACCAAGAGTGCTGCGCAATTAAGGAGTCTGTGACTAAGGTTGAGCAGCGGATGGAGCAGATAATGGATCAAAAGGTACATGCAGTTAACAAGCACATTGATGCATCTGAGTTGCGTGTCTTGGAGCGACCAACCCCCAATATAGAAGTTTCTGCCTTCCGAACGGAGCTAGCTGGTCTCCAGCCTGATCTTGACACCCTCCTCGCACCACCTATCGTAAGTTGGACCCATAGCTTCAGGTGATAATACAATGTTAAATGCACTATTCATAGATGAGATGCCTCCGCCTGATTCTTCTCGTTGTGTTGGGAAGCACCCCTACTCTAGTTAGACTTCTGAGGACACTGAGGCTGACAGAGCTAGCAAGAGGTTGCCAACAATTTGAAGAGGCTCGGAGGGCATCTCTAGTTTCTAAGGCGATACACCACCATCGTGCTAGGGAGGTAGGTGTTAGTGCCTCTAACAGTACGGTGAGAGTTGATAGCAGCACTACTAAGGGCGCTGAGATGATAGATGTGGGCACTAGTGATTGTGGCCCAACTATTGATCTAGCCGGTTCCGGGAAACTAGACCCACTATGTCTTCAGCACTATGTGCCACACGTTTGCTTCATCTAATCCTTTAATCTTTACTTTTTATGCATTTAGGACAATCACACTATATTTTATTGGGGATGGGGTAAATGGATTGTGTGTGGTAGGATGAAGTCTGAGTAACCCAACTAATAAACCTCTTTTAGCGTTTTCTTGCATTTGTTCTTTTTCGTCGAGAGACTATTAATTTCTTTTTAACTGGCATGTGTTAGGATTGTATGTGTAGAAGCATGAGAAAGAATAAAAGCATGATGGCATAATCAAAGAGAGAAAAATGTTACCCGTCCAAAATTATGAATTCTGATAGATATTTAGTGTTGATGAGTTGAATATGCATGATCTCAATGTGATATGATAAGAACCAATTTAGTGTTGATGAGTTGAATATTCATGATCTCAATGTGATACAATAAGAACCAATTTGAAAGCATGACCTAATTAAGGTAAAACTGTAACTGGGTAATCTGATTATGAAACAATGTGCAAAGAGTGTTAGAATAGTTAATGTTCATACAGTTATGCCAATATAGAACATGCCTCGTTGGTCCTACTAAGATTATATAGGCTAGAACTTGGGAAGTAATCGGAGGCCATTATTCAAACTACCCCGCATAAGCCTAAAATGATCCAACTAACTGAAATTAATACCCATTTATCAAAATGTGTGATCCTAAAATATACCACTTCTTTTGATTCAACTAACTCACCTTCCCTAAAATAAGTCGTTTTGGCCCCAATCCCTCTTTGGACATATGCGCCTTAACTCAGGACAAAAGCCTAAGTTGAGCGTGGATAATGCAAAAATTGACATCACTCTTGGCCCTTGTTCGACATCAAATATTGTGCACCTCAACTAATGGAAAATCCATCAGTTGAGGATGGCTAGGAAAGAGGAAACCAGAAAAAGGGTATGAAAAGAGTTAGGTGTCAAAAGGAAATAAAAAAGTAAAGAGTAGAAGAGGATTTGACTTTGTGACAAAGAAGATAAAATATAATAAATAAAAGTGCTGAAAATAAAGAAAAACAAAGTGAAAAAGAAATAAAGAGCAACAAAGTCGAAAGTTATGTCCATGTCAAAAGAGTCGAGGGAAAGAAATTAAAAATAAAGGATGTCGAAAATAGGCCAAAAGAGGTAAAGATCTGATGTAATGTCAAGAAGTGCAGAATCACTAAAAAGTACCCAATTTTACCACACTGACTTTTAGCCAACGTTACAAGCTAAAAAAAAAGTCCCATAGTGATCCGAGGGACTAGTTTGGAGAGTCTAAGCAGTGATAATAAGGGCAAGGCTATGGTATTGAGAACTAACGTATTTTAAGTCACCTCTTGGTGTTAATGTTGAATAAATCCTTGTATAAAAATCCTCTACATTGTGTGAAAAAGGGATTTAGTTTGAAGTGAGGGCACTAGTTACATTGTTGGAGAGATGGTACTTAGGTGATGGTGAAAGAGTTTATGTTGTGTGTTTATTGGTAGGTCTTTGTTATATCTTGATTTGCATGAGTTAGCCTGTCGAGTCTAAGAGAAAAGATTTTCATTCAAAAAGAGAGTTGGTATAGAAAGTCATGTGATTGACTGAGTTTGAATGTTTATTTCTACACAATGTCGTTTAGAGTCTTAATGTGTCGCTTGAATACAAACAACGATTTTAAGTTCAGGGTTTGATATACCGTGAGTTTACAATATTTTTAATGCATTTCACTTAGATTTGTTTGTGTCTAGGGACATTTTTTTATTGGAAATAATGTTTATTGTGTCATATTTTTAGTAAATAGGCTTGTACGAGGTCGAGAGGGAGACAACTGAAAAATCTGCTAAAGTGGCCACCCGTAAAGTTACTTACAAAGCGTAGGCCCAGTCACGATCAATTGATGGGTTGGCGTGGAATGACAGTCAGGGAAATCTAACCATCTGTGGAACTACAGAGGAGAGTGACGGACAGTAGGTCGACCCATGGTCTATCCTATACAACCGTCGATTGATTCAGAGATGTTGAGTTCCAGTACCTTTGAGAAAATTTTAAATGTGGAGACAAGGAAGGGACCCACAGACCATAGGTCAACCTATGGTCCGTATTGCATGTGTCCGTCATTTGCATCTGATAATTGAAAGTCCTAGCTTCTAAGAAAGAGTCTAAGTATTGAGATTCGGAATGGACCTATGGACTATAGGTCTATCCATAGTCCGTAGGTCAGTCTCGTTGATCGATCCCGTGTCCACCAATTTCCTTATATCATTTCCTTTTAGTTAAGGACATGTTTTTCTACAAATAGGTTGTGTAAACCTCATTATGGTTAGACATTATTGGTTTACTTCTAGTTTTGGCATTCTTTTGTTGAAAATCAACTCTGCAACACTAGAAATTTGATTTTCCAAGATCATTTTGAAGACTTTAACTTCGCAATTCAAGTTGAGATTTAGGGCTTCTTCAACTCTAATACGTAAGTTCATGAATTTCATTCTAAATGTATGAATTGTATTCTTTCAAGCATGAGTAACTAAATCCACAACTAGGATTGTGGGAACCATGAGTGATTAACAATGAATGAATAATAAATAAGTAATTCTTTACTTGTGTTGATACATGCATTGATAATTCTTACGTTTAGAGGTCTTTTTAATGGTGGACAATGTTAGAAGTCACCTTGTTGCTACTATAATTCTTACGTTTAGAGGTCTTTTTAATGGTGGACAATGTTAGAAGTCACCTTGTTGCTACTGCCGAACCTCTTTTATCAGCAGATATTCAGTGTGATACTATCTAATAGTCTTATGTCAATCGTTGAGAGGGTGAAAACTAAGTGGTACATTGATGTGATGTCTAATTTGAGGTAAAGGTAAAGGTTAGTATACACATGTAGTCGGACCAAGGTGAGGGGTGAAATTCTCTATTTGACGGACCAAGCACTTAGGGATACATAACATATTACTTTGCATGTGATATACTAGGAAAGTATTACTATTATTAGGACCACAGCATTATGAGCCTATGAACACATACACCCTAGTTTCTCCCTCTCATTGATAACAACAAAGTTTGTATATTCTTCACTTGCTACTTAACAATCAATCAATTATTTGTTACACAAACTCCCCCCTCCTTTATTTACTTGTCTCAGAAATAATTTTTCTAAATGGATATAATAATGAGTTTAGTTTAAGTCTAAACTATATTCCTCATGGATCGACCCCAATCTATATGATGGGATCATTATTTGACAACTATCGTTTATACTTTAGGGAGGTATAATTTGAGGGTATCATAATTTCAGGTGGTTAAATGGCAAGTCTTATACTTTTTGGCCACATATTTATGTTTTTCATAGGTTGAATAAACCTATTATATGCTTTCAAGTATTTTTTCTTCTTATCCCAGTGTCAAAAAATGACTCAACAACCTAATATGTATAATGAATTGTTGGAAGTGCATGGACACAAGGAATGCAATTAGTATCTATGACCTACAACTACACACCTTCTTTTATAGGTCAACAATATTTTTATATGGTGGATCATGAATCTCAAAGCCAAGATCACCATTAAACTTTTCCTCACAATTATTTGCAATTTCAGTATTTTTCTATGAATTTCCGTATCCATTGATGACACGGAGTAATCCGTTTTTCTGAAAATTCTCTCATTTGGTTCATTCTTTTCATGACTTGGAATCTTATTTCCTCTAGCATAGTTATGATTGATTTGAACCTAGCACCCAAAATTCAACTGTTAAAAGCCTCCACATGTTGTTCTCAACCACATCACACTTGCTATGTTCTTTAAAAACTGCTTTACACCATGTTTCTTTGTAATACTTTAACTAATTTTCTACAATGTTTTGTCCTACTTGACTCATTTCATTAGTTTTACCTATAAAGGACTTCAAATGATACGCTAGAAACCTACCATGATTTGCTTCTCCTTTCTTCACCCCTCCCCAATTTCCTCCACTTTGCCAATATATTCCTAACACACCATCTAATTTCAGTTTTTAGCAATAATTCAGTAAATGCAAGATGAAGACCTTTTCAAACAAAGAACATAAGACATACAACAATTTTAAATATTAATTATTACAGATAGATCAAAAAACAACTTATTAAATAATTTAGTAATACCTTCTACATTTCAAACAACATTGTTAGTCCTTCACCTTCAGTTTCTGTAATCTCCAAATCATGTTTGATGCACTTGAAAAACTAAGACCATGTTTCCTTGGTTTCTTTATCAATAACTGCCCATTCTATAGGGTACATCTGATTGTTTCCATCTTAGAAAATACAATATAAAATTCACCTTCACATACACTTCTTAGAAATGCACCTTCTAACAAATAATCCTTCTACACCCTTCTTTCCATCCACCTTTTAAGGAATCAAGACAAATACAAATGCTCACAAACACCTCTTTTTTGGAATTGTCTTCTTGGATGTCCTAATAGATAAAGTAGTTTCAGAATTTGTAGTCTTTAATTGCTCAGCATAATCATACAGCCTAACAAACTCCTCTCGAAAATCTCCCAAATATTTATTCATAACTCTCTGTTTTGTCTTTCCACAACTCGTCTTACTACTTTCTTATCATAGATTGAATCTGATGTAGTTTGATGCTAGGCTCACTCATAATCATCTACTTATAATTTTTACTAATCCAAATGGGGGTACACAGTTTGTTTCTTATTCTTTTACAACACTTATACAGAAAAATATATCTTGACATTGAAGTTTCCGGTGTTACCATCAATACATCAAAGAATATGGCAATGACAATCCTTTTTCTTACACGTTGCCCTTATCCTTTCTTTACATTAGGTTTCAACTTAATGTTCACACCCTTATTAGTAGAATATGTTTGTAGTGCCTCCCTGAACTCAATATGATTTTTAAAAAATATATACAATTGAAATAAAACCTTTTTAGCAGTTGGTTCAAAATAGATATTTGTACTTGTATTCCTAGGTTGTGGATCTAGAACTTCATAATTCTCAAAAGGATGTAACTATTAGGATCTGAGCTATAAAAATAAGGGTTATCACCACCCAAATTTCCTTCAAATTTTCTCCTCTTGTCCTTATATGTCTTCAAAATCAGCATTTACATCTACAGGACCATACGGTATCTCATCTAGATTTACTCTACCTGCCTTTTCTTTAACTTGTTCTTTAATGTTAGATTGTCTAGCTTGAAGCAACTCCTCATCCAAATCCCTCAAATCCTCAATGTTTCATCAACATCATAGAGTTAATTAGAATCAAAATTAAGCTCTACATTTACTCCAGGGTACTGATCTTAGTTTAAATTCTTATTTTCATTTTTATCAAATGGTTCAGATGAAGACACATCAACCTTATCTTTTTGTGGAGAGGATGACACATCAACCCTATCTATTTTTGGGGAGGATGAACATCTTCCCTATAATTTCATGGGGAGAATGACAAATCATCACTATCTTTTTGTGGAGAGGACACATTACCATTTGTGCTAGGCAATAAAAGTACCTCCTCAACAACTATAGGTATTACTCATGAGATGTTCCACAAATACATCAACAAAATCTTCACCATTCAAACTATTAAGAAAGTTTAGAACACCAGAATCGATAAATAACATGTAATAACCACCCTTGTGGACCTTAAATCCAAATGTTTCAACTTTTCAACACCCAATTCTAGTATTATTTTCTGAAACAACATGATATGCAAATCATATACATGTATATTACTCTAAGGATTTATGATTCCATTGGCATACCTTAGCTCAGGATTAGATATAAAACAACCTTTGTAGTGAAATTGAAGTGTCACTATTGTTAAATTCATTTACTTACCATGCCTATAATGTGACTAGAAAGAAAACATTATTAATGAATTTGTACGTACTTGGAAAAGATTCTAATTTTAAATGTAAAAATAACAAAAAGACCTACTTTTTAATGAAACAAGGAGTCAAGATTCTAATACACCTCGGATATATAACAATGGGACACTAACACAATCAATACCCAAGACAATTGACAAAAAAATATTAATATCAGTCAAACTTGAGATTTTACTAAGAAACACTAGAATCTGCTTAAATTCACGAAATATGTCATTGAAGTCATTCAAAAGCATATGACAGTAACACTAGGCACAAACCAAAGTAAAATCCTCAAAAAAATTTAGAAAATCCAACGACAATCAACCTAGAATCACACAAATACATAAGGAAAAAAAATATGAATTGACAAGAACTAACATAACTTAGAAACTGAGAAACTTACAATGAAAATGTAAGATCAAATGCCAATAAAATTGAGCTTGTGGGAGAAGGAGGAATTGGCGGAGGAGCTAAGCTCGTGGAGAAGAGGGGAAGGGGAAAATTGCATGAGTGTCTAGATTAACAATAAATAGTCAATTTTTTTTTGTTAATACTAGTCATTACCTACATGGAAAAATATAATTTTACGTGGATTTTTTTTTTTTTTAGCTAATGTGTAAGTATTTGTGCAAACACACAATACCACATAAAAAAGTATGTCAAAAATATTCTGCTTGGATGAGTTTATGGGTCCAGAATACAAAATGCCACAATTATAAGGGTCCACAGGACCATTTTGCCTTTTTATTAATCAACATGCAATTAGACCCAAATTGTTTCACAATAATATTCATTAACCCAAACTCAATCAAAAAATCCAACACTTGTTCATCTTCCTTTGCAACGACTTGTTCCCTTCGTTAAAGAAACGCGAACGGGGAAAAATTTTGGGCCGGAAAGCTTTTAGTAGTAACTTGGGATTTCCTAACCTAATCCAGATTTGGAAGAAATTAGAGTTAGTAAGATCTTGGGAAATATGGTAGTCATTTAGTGATCTAGTTATGATTATGATAACATGATTATATATATTAAATGATAAGGAAGCCGAACGATTTTACGGAATTGAATTCGGGTGAGTAGAACTCCGGAAATTGATTTTAGTGTGAAGGGGTAGTTTTCTAGTGTCATGGGATGAAGGTGTATTGTTAAATGGGGGATTAAAACTCTTGATTCGATTCATAAGTTCCATGCAAGTCGCTGTGGCAGAATTATTTCCGCCAAGGCAAGGCCGCTATAGTTGGATTTGGCCTACCATGACGGCGCAGTCGTGACTTAAGTCAAAAATAAACCCCAAAAATGTTTTATTCTGCCTTTTTTAACTTTGATATCTAGGAGATGACCCTAGGTGTTTCATTGAAATTTTTTCACCATTCTTGAGGCTAAAAGTAAGGATTTCACTCCCCAATTCTATTTTTTGATCCGTAGAATATAAATTCAAAGGTAATTATTGATACGGGAGGATTTTGATATGGAAATCATGGTGGAAGAAGCCCTAATCTTGGTATGGGGATCATGGAGTTGATCTAGGATTGATAGTTTGATGGTAATTTGGGTAATTCGATATTGTTTATTGATTACCGTGTTATATTGATTGTTTGTAAATCAAGAAAAATTTGAACGAATCCAAAAAGAGAAGAATCAAGTTTCTTAAAGAATTCATGCTTGTTTCGAGGTAGGTGATGGTTGCGATTTCATGTTGTGTGATATATTTTTTTTCTTGCTACATTATAATCCATTTATATATGCGAATATTGCATTATTGATCAGACTAATCATAAATGAGGATAGATGAATGATTGAATGGCATGAATCACGACTTGATTGTATGATTATGAGAATATACTTGTGGTTGTGATTGAGGCTTTTTGAATTGATCGGGTGTTGCGCTCCGACACACTAAATGAGATCGATTGCCACTAGTGCCGGAAAAATGATCCCATATTTTGGTAACTCGTCCAACCGGCCCATATTTAAATGGGTTGGGCGAGGGATTTTTTGCATGGGTAAAATATGGTAGATATCCATATTCAACCAATAAAAATATGGGTAAAGCATGGATTAGTCAAATCGGTTAATTTTCTAACTTTTATTCACTATAGATTCATGATATCACTAAAAATATTGTAATTTTTCTTGCTTTTTATGTTCTTCTATAGAACTAATTAATTTTCACCATAATTGAAAAGGTGAAATCTTTGTCCCTCCAAGAATATATATTTTACATGTACATTTCTTTTATCACTTATAATTATATATTCTTTATTTGTTTAATTTTATATTGGATGATAAATAATAGTTTAAAATAAGCAAATCATGTATCGTATTGACATTGCTTAAAGTTCATTAAGTATGTTTTAGTCCTAAAATACAAATATCCATTTACTTTGAAATATAAAATATTTACCCATTTGCCACCACCACTTACTACGTAGCGGCATAAATATTTGAATGGGTGTCACGTTGCAACACACTAACTTGGAACGGGTAACACGTACTGGTGCACTAACAGTTTGGGTGTGGGTTCCATGACAGGATCATTGACTTGACATAATTGTGTATTTTGAGAATTGTGAAATTGAAAGTTAAATGCAAGTGATATTGATATTATATATGTTCGGTGTATGCATAATATTATTATGTTGTAATGGCTTATGTATGTTGCACTTAATGGGATAGTCGTGTGATCCTATAAGTATATTGTGGTTATGTATTGATATTACACTTGCTCTTTCTTTGTTGAGCACAGGGCATCTTCAAGCGGCTACCTCACTTAGATGATCAGTGATCAATCAAATTCAAGGGTGAGTTTGTTCTACTGGGCTCCCATGTGTTATTGTTTTCTTTATGTCCACATTTTTGGACTTAGACTAGTGTTTTAGATTAATTGTGTTAGTTTGGGGGTCATACCTGTCACGACCGGAATCTAGACTCTAGACGAGACCGGTGTCGTTTACCTCTCATAGGTCGCAGACAAGCCTACTTACGTCATTCTTAATTTACATAGGTTAATTTTAGCGGAAAATTTGAAAGTTTTTTTTGTTTCTTAACATACTTATAAAAACATTCTCATAAATACGTAATTGTTCACCATCAACCATCTAACATTAAGAGATAAGCAACTGAAAGAAATAGTTCAATTCTTATTAAGTGTATAATTGCCAAAATGACACCAATACATAGTCTGAATAAAAACAGGAAAGAGACGCTAGTGGAACATGCTCCACTAGCTCAACTCTAAAACTAAGCAAGAATATAAAACAGCAACATCCTCAAAAGCATGAGGACCTACCAAAGCCGGATGAATGATGAACGTCCAGATAACTGCAGCGAAGATCCTGTAGCTCTATCGTCCACCTGTGCCTGCACCTAAAATAGTAGAGTTTGTATAGCATACAACACATTTTTCATGTAACACATAACTTCTTTAATATATGCCATGATACCTTGGAATCATGGACTTAACATCAAGACATCCCAGAAATGAGGGCTCAACAGATGTGACCTCAACTAGGGAGCCTTCATTAGCAAACACAGAGTCTGCTTCGTTCATTCATACGTACTCCATTTCATTTCATTCATAGGCCAGTGTAAACACCAGCTATACCTAGGATGTAGTTTAAGACTTTCATTAGGTTTGTTGTGCAATGACCAAGAATGACCTAATGTCATTACTTGAATCTAACTCACCTTTTGATTATCCTATCCCTACACCTTTGGTATCATTCATTTCATTATGTGCATCATTTGAAGCTGGACTTATTCATTCATTGGGAACTTTAACTTTAACCGACATAGATCATGTGAGCATCATAAAATCCAGTGTCTCCCCTACACCTAAAAGAGGTGGAATCACCGGCCAAAGTGACCCAAAACATGCTAGCGTACATGGGAATTTAACCCCGCGAGATCCCTATATTGGATGTATAGGTTCGAAGAATAGGAGATATAAGAAGACCCAAACTCGGCAAGCCGGACAGTCTCATCTCATGAGAGTAACGTGAACCTCCGCCCTTCCCCAAAGAAGGCATCACCACTCTTATCTAGCCTATCAGTGCTCAGTATAAATTTTCATTTCATTCATCTCATACGTCATGGAAGTTGGCTTCTAGTATGAGGACATCATAGCTCTTTAGATGATTTCTCATCTCATCATTAGTATTAAGGGTGTTAAGATCAATATTTTCATTAGAGTGTTCATAGAGACTGGTCTTTTCGTTAACTTTACACTCTCATTGGTGAGTACGTTTTGGTAACATTTATTTAGGCTCATTTGAGATTGCTCGCATCTTTTACATTAGCCTCATATCATGTTGTCACCACATTCCTTATCATTAGCACCTTTGCTTTTCATAGCTAGTCACCTCTTATTACGTGAATATTCATTTCATCATATGCCAATGCACTTGTCCATTTAGTGTGTTTCACACCCTTAATTAACCCTTCTAGGGTTTCATCATTTCATTGTTCATTTCGTCATTTCATTGTTCATCTCATATTATTCCAATGTACTTGGCCATTTAGTGTATCTTACACTCATACTGAACCCTTCTAGGGTTCATCCTTTCATTACATACATCTTAGGTTCACTTACTTTTGAGCGTATGCTAATTCATAGTTTGTTAACGGATTCAGACATTCCTAAGATTATGTAGTACAAGACTTATGTATCTTATATATATGTCATGATCTTGATTTCGATCTAAGTAGGTGGCGTTATTCTTGGATATTTTGTTCACGTATGACTTATGTATCAATATGGAAGTTTGGGCAAGGAAACCCAAATTCGAATCACTTGGATAACATTTACATTTTTTTATTGGTTTTATTTTAATTTCCATAATATTGGAACTCTAAATTGAAATCCAACATTAACATTGTACCTTAAATTTTCTACTTGATTTCCTCTTAAATTGGCCGAAGGGTTGTGGGTTCGACCCCCACAACTTCTTCCATTTTATTCTTTAATTTAATTAAAAAAAAATTTGCCAGGGCATTGAAAGGTTGTGGGTTCGATCCCCCAGAGCCTCCTTATTTTTTGTTGTTAATTTCGCTAGAGCATTGGGAGGTAGTGGGTTCGAACCCCCTCAGCCTCCTTATTAAAATTTTTAATTAAAACTCACTAGTCTAGGCGTTAGGCAGTGAGGTTTTTGGATCGAGCCCCCACAGCCTCACTTCATTTTCTTTTATTTAAATTGCCTTCTCCTTTCCAGCATTAAGGTCGTGGGTTCGATTCCCACGCCTCACATTTTCCTTTCTTTATTTTTCTCTTCTTTCACTCGCTGCCTAAAGGTCGTGGGTTCGATTCCCACGCCTCCCTTTTTTTTTTTAAATTCTTATTCCCTTCTTACTAATCCAACAGACCCCATTTCTATTCCTCCCAGCCCCCTTTTCTTTTTCCTTACTCGCAAATTCCAGTAGCTAAAGGGTGAAGTCACAGGTTCGAATCCTTGTGGCCTCACCTCTTTTAAATGTATTAAATTTCCAGATTTTAACCCCCTTCTTGAACGAAATTTAAAGTACACTAAGCTTGAAATTTTTTTATAATTTTTAGCTTCCTTTCATCAACCTTTTCATATTAGTTTCTTAGGGCATTTCACCAAGCATTTAGTGCATTGTTAGGTGTAGTTTAGTAGTTACATTAGTCAAGCGTTTTCACTCAAAATTTGTAACTTCACACACCATATGAACATCACATTGTGCACAACTTTAACACATAAAATAAAAGAATTTACATGCTTTCATACGTCCCAAAACAGTGACTACTTCACTGCCACACATTGCACACATCAACTTTTTCACATGATTTCGAACAACATAATCATTATTCACACAATTTAGAAAATGCATACTTAAACATAAACATCACGAAAACGCATTTCATCCCTACTTTGTATCAGCAAACATACCCAACCTAAAGTTCAATCGGAGCTAGTGACAGGGACATGCAAAGGGGAAACAATCCTAGTTTTCAGAATGAATATCTTGAATCTTAAGGGGTCTCTTGGGAATGGAACCAAGAGGAAAGAAACTCATACCTTACTTGATGTTCAGACGTTGAAGTTGCTGCCCAAACCTTCCTCCTAAACCACGTTCAACTCACCTAAAGTTTCACCACCAACTCGACGAAATCTCCCTTGCCTTAACGTTTTTTATTAGCTTTCTTTAGATTTTTTTCATGATTCTTCAAGTGTGAAGAACCTTTCTTATATTTTCTGTTCTACACGTTAATTGGCAGAGAGAAAGCAATAGAGTTTGAACGTGAGAATGTGATAGGCGTGAGAGAGTGAAACGTGTGAAGTTGTTTAGGATTAGATAATGACTTAGTCAATTTAGGACTCTCCTTAATACTGAAAATCTGATTTAATTAATTATACGTTAAAGGACCGTTTTGCCCTTAAAATTTCCGATTTTAAATAATAAATAAATCATCTTAAGTATTTATCCTATTCATTTTTTAGGGTTGTTACAATACCCTTTCTTGTTTAGACTTATGGTTCTTGCTAGAGTTTTGGTACATTGATTTTCAAGTTCTAGGCGTCATTTTTTCATTTGTTTTGTTAGAATTTAGTTTGAGTTTTTGGGAACTCTATTTCTTTTATTTGTCTTTTAAAACTGCTTGTGTAACATTAAATGCCTTAGTTTTTATTAAGTTGTGTAGTTTTTGGGTAGCTAATTTGTATAATGGTTCTACTATCGGAGGGTTAGTAAGGGTGTCAATCACGACAGTTTGGGTCATGACAAAGTTGGTATTAGAGCCTAGGTTTGTTGAATGCGACGTACCAAAACAAATCTAGTAAAGTCTTTCGGAACTATACAGAGACATATGTACTTTCTTCGAGAGGCTATAGGACTTCAGGAAATATTTCTACTTTTCTTTGTCTCCTTTCATTCTATAACTTGATTCTTATTGGTATTTGACGATTCAAATTGGTATTTAATCTCCTTCACTCTTATGTTTTATAGATGTTTAACACAAGGTTCAACGCCGTCAGGCTCATAGATCCCCTCAATGTTTCAACTGAGGAATCCGTAGTAAGAGCTCGCGGTCGAGGAAAATCTAGAGGAAGAGCTAGGGTAGAGGCCGAGCAAGGTGGAGCCTACTATGGATGGAGCACTAGTTAGGAAAGCTCCTAAAAATGAAGCCCCTCATGCTCATCATGAAGAGGTTGAAGAGAATACAGAGGTTGAGAATGAGGAGAATGTTGGAGAAGAAAAAGAAGTGTAGGTTTAGACTACAAGTATTCCTTCCCCCCCCCCTTAGACCCCGTGTTAGCTCAACGGGTTATGACGTTCTGGAAAGGATTGGTTGTCTCTGGAGTGATTCACTCTTTTCAATCAACTCAAGCTCCCGCGAATATCCTATTGCTATCATTCTCCACAAGGTGGTTGGAACTGTAGGTAATGTTGCTTTCTTCGATCCTTTGTTGGGTCCTGTTATGACTGGTAATGAGCATGAGACGTTGACTAAGATCTTGAAATTGTAACCACCTCTTTTCCATGGTTATGAGAGTGAGGACGCCTACGATTTCATCCTAGATTGCTATGAGAGGCTTCATAAGTCGGGAATTGTCCATTAACATGGAGTTGAGTTTATGACTTTTAACCTTTCAGGCTAGTCTAAGCAATGGTGAAGTGCTTATGTAAAATGTAGATCTTTTGTTTTAACCCACTCACTTGGACCAAGTTTCATGATCTATTCGTGAAGAAGTATGTGCCTTTGATATTGAGAGATCGTAAGAAGGATGAGTTCATGGCTTTGGAGCAAGTGGTATGTATGTGGTTGCTCATGAGGCCAAGTTTCATTATTTCTCTAGATATGCTTAAGAATTGGTGACTACTGAGAAAGAGAGAATTTGTCTATTTGTTAAGGGGATAAATTTTGAGTTGCAAGTATTGTCTGTTCAATGATCTTTGCGGTAAAAACGTGAATAAGGTAACGGATTTTTTGAAGAAAGTGGGGGGGGGTTCGGCGAGACGGTTCGTCTAAGGCATTAGCTAAGAAAGACAAAAATTCAGGTAATCAAGGATCTTACTCCGGAATTTCAAAGAGGACAACACTTGTAGCCGAGCCAATTCAGTCTGCTCCACTTTACAGGTAATTACTTTGGAACTCCACCTCAAAATTTGATTCAGATAATCCAGGAACCGCACCTTCAGTGGGTAGTAGGCCATTTTTTGGTTGTACTTTCTATATCTATGGAGAACATAGGCATATTAGGAGATATTTTCCCAACTCGCACATGATAGATTCTGTGCAACACATACTAGAGCAGTAATACCTGTGGGAAATGGTAATAATGATCAAGGGCATCCACAAGGTGGGTGAGGAGGAAACTAGCGAGGTTGCAGAGGTAGGGGAAATGGTAATACATACAGAGGTACAATGCAACCAAGCAAGGAACTCGCTGGTCATTATGACAGGGCTCAGTTTTATGCCTTTCTTGGTAAGACCGAGGCAGAGGAGTCTGCCCAGTAATCACAAGTACTATTCTTGTTTGTGACTGGATGGATCATGTGTTATTTGATCTGGATTCTACTTATTCTTATGTATATGTACAATTTGCCTCAAAGTTTGATATGAATTGTGATATACTTGATGACCTCATCCATGCTTCTACTCCAGTTAGAGAGTATGTCATAGTCACCCATGTCTATCATGTTTGTCCTATTTTTTTGTGGGTTTTCAGACTTGGGTTGATTTGATGATTTTGGATATGACTGACTTTGATATAATCTTAGGAATGACTTGGTTGTCCCCCTATTATGTTGTTCGTAATTGTAATTCTAAGTCTGTGTCTCTAAAATTTCTGGGAAGGGCAAAATTATAGTGGGGAGAAGTGTACAAGCCTAAGAAAGCTAAGATTATATTCAATATTTAGGCTAGAAAACTTGTACGATAAGGTTGCTATGCTTATTTGATTCATATTCCGGATGTTGAGGTTGAGTCTCCAATCTATTGAGTCTATCCATGTGGTGTCATAATTTAGAGCAGTGATTGCTAATGATTTGACTGGTATGCCTCAAGATAGGGATATAGTTTTCTGCATTGTTTTATAACCTAGTACTCTTCCCATTTCCATCCCTTCATATCGCATGGATCCGATAGAATTGAGACAGGCTGAGGCTCAAATCCATGAAATTCTTGATAAAGGTTTTATATGTCCTAGTGCTTCCCTATGGTGTGCTCTCATCATGTTTATTATGAAAACAATGGTAGTGTGAGGATGTGTGTAGATTATCGACAATTGAATAGGATCACCATTCAAAATAAGTATCCATTACCTCTAATAGATGATGTTTTTGACCAATTGCAAGGTGCATCACTTTTCTCTAAGATTGACCTAAGGTATAGTTACCATCAGCTAAGATTAGGCCTGAGGATGTTCCCAAGAGTACGACGCTTAGAACCTTTTATGGGAACTACCAGTTTCTGGTTATGTCGTTTGGGTTGACTAATTCTCCCTCGGCTTTTATGAGCTTAATGAATTGGGTATTCAAGACATTTCTTGATTTACTTGTTATTGTCTTTATTGGAAACAATTGGTCTATTAGAAAAGTGAGGAAGAGCATGCCAACCATATTCGTATTGCTCTGGGAATTCTTGAAAATAAAGGTTGTATGCAAAATTTTCTAAGTGTGAATTTTTGTTGACTTCGGTTGGATTTTTGGGGCATGTGATTAATCCAATATTTGGACTCATTTAGGGATTTATTCGCAATGATTTACTGTTCTCAAATGCTTATTTTATGCCAATAACTTATGTAAACCCCTTGATTTCATGGTATACAGATTGAGGAACCAACTTATGTAAACCCTTTGATTTCATTGTATACAGATTGAGGAACCAAGCAAGGATACTAACTTGTAAAAAGAAACGACGTGAGCGGAAAGAGAGAAGAAAAGAAACCCTAGTAATAGCCTAGTCCACTTGGAGAGTTGCCAAATAGCTATTTGACCGTCTAAAGTTCCAGTGTGCCAAGTCTTGAAGGAAAAAACAAGTTGGCAAGAGAAAGGAGCAGTCGGCAGATCAACGAGTGGTTCCATGATGCAGTGTTGGATCACCCAAAGTTACAGACCTTGAGGAAGATGAAGGTCAAGGCAAAAGGGTGATAATATTTACCAAAGGGTGGATTAGCGAGTGGATTGGCGAGCCCGACTTACTGCGCCGAATGGCCATTCCTAGCATATTTCTGGTGACTGTAAATACATTATTTGAGCATTTAGTTTAGTATTAGATTATTATTGAATTTTTAGTTTTAAGTTTTTGGTATTGAATTCTGAATATTATGACAAGTTTAACCTAGATTTGGAGAGTTGAAGTTTTTCACTTTTAATAAATTGGAAGTGGGTCATTGAGATTCTTGAAATTGGAAGATTGTAAAGACAAAATCAATCTTACCCAGTTGATCGAAACACAATTTGGTAACAAATTTTATCTTTTTATGATGTCTAACTAAAACCCCAATTTAAGGGTATGATTATGTGAATATGAGTTGATTAAGTGTATGGTATTGCTAATTATTAGTTGAAATGCTACTTAGAAGTGATTTTAACCATTAATTGTTGTTTAATTTAAGAATTGTAGTAGCAAATGCATTTCTACCTTTGTTTTGTTGGCCTCCTCAAGAGAGTGGTTTTAGAACCAAAGTTTTTTATTAATGGTCAGTGGGTATTGGGTTGACTTGGGTTCAGCTCAAGAGAGTGAATCCTAAATCCAATTCCACACATTCAGCTCCAAATAGTGAATGGATTTAGGTGTGGGTTGTTCTTATTTTGGATGTTTGTTGATGTTTGAGAGAAATCAATTTGATTCGGGGTAAATTTTTGAGAGAAAGTATAGTCCCACTATCGTCTAGCTTACTGACTAATATTTATTTATCTTCTAATTGTTGCAATTATCCATTTGTCTATAATAGCCTATAATCGAATCACATCCCAAGAATATGTCTTATGATTGCACTTCAAACTACTTGTTGTTGTTGTAGTTGATTGATAAACCAAAAATCTTTTTATTTGACATTCATTTCACCCCTTGATTTTAATAATGTTTTTATTAGATCATGTTTATTCCTATGACTAAGTTGACCATATTAAGACTATGTAATTGTTTCTCAAACATGTGCCGCTCCCTGTGAAATTTGACCCCAACTTATTTTGTTGGGTTATATACTGACTAACGATCGTTGATACTTAGAATTGGATGAAGTATCTTTGATGTTGTTATTCATTCAAAATGGCTCCAGTACCATTAAGCGATGTTGTTTGAAAATTTTTTATGACGTTGAAATTTGCTTTTGTTAGTCATAGTTGTAGCAACTTAATTTTAGTTTTGGTTAGTGTGTTGCTGATTTGAAATAGATGATATGAGCATATCTTGTAGCAATGGTGACCCAATGGACCATCCTCTTTTGAGATTGATGATTCTTAAGGATGACATCCTAACTCAAGCAATTAGAGGGTGAGGCTATACATGAGTTGTGGCCAAGATTTAAGACACTTTTGCAGTAGGGCCTAACTCATGGACTTTCATATATGGGGCTTCTCAAATACTTCTATAGAGGTCTTGCTCCTAAAAATAGAAGATTGGATGATCAACTCTCTTCGTGTTGTTTGATACAACAGACCTATGAGAAAGCAACCCAACTCCTTGATGGCATGATTGAGGCCAACAGGGAGACAGAAAAGGACCAAGAACTGGCCACATTGTTGACTCAGCAGGATGTCTTTGCCAAGAAAGTCATAGAAATAGAGGTAATGTACAAAACGAAAGATAGGTACATTACCCCTCACAATCGTAGAAAGCCCAAGGAGTATGAGAGTGGGAAAATTTAGGAGATACTCTTACTCATTCATCACAAAGTTACAGAACATGATAAAGTTTTAAAAGAGATAAGAGAGAATGCCTTGATGCTGAACCAAATGACAACCTCGCACTCCATGTTCATTCGGCTACTAGAGACCCAAATGGGTTAGGTTTTGTCTTGTCTCTACCCAAATCAAAGAAAAAGGTTGACTAGTGACACTGGGGTAAACCCAAGAATCAAACTCAAGTGAGGACTTTCATCGTGTCACGATGTTAACTAAAGTGCTACTTGGGAGGCCACCTAAGAATCTTTATTACTTTATTTTTGTTTTTGGTAAATAACGTATGTTGATTGTGTAGGTTAAAGTATGTAATGTGTTCGAAATATGGAGTTTGGCGAGAGAAAATTCCAGTTGGTGACTCGCCAAAGAGGTTGATGACTCGTTAAAGAGGTCGGCGAGCATGAGTTGGACCGTCGTTGGACTCCAAAACTTCTAAAGTTCGAGTGTATAAGACTCAGCGGGCCCAGAAGAAAATCAGTATGTGTCTCCAAATAGATCGGTAACCACGATTTAGTTTGCCATTTAGACCACCACATTTATTGGAGGTCTTGTAAAACACTGTGAGGTAATTGCCAGCTTATTGTGTCGTCGAGTGGGTCAGGTAGAAAAATTATTGTTGCCAAAAGAGAAGAAATAGACGGTTCTTAAAGCCAAAGGTTTAAACATTCAAACTCTTTCACATTCCCTCACTTTTAACTTACCAAGATCACACCCGCACTATATATTCCTTTATTTTCATGTTTTTACCACTTTTAGTCGTCAATTGTGTGTTGGAGTTTGAATTCTTTAATGCCTAGATTTTCAAAGTATATATTAATCATAAAAGGTTGGTTTTCCGAACCCCAAACTTATATTTAGCAGTTTTTACTCATTTCCAATTTTTTGATCTTAGTGATGTGTATTGTGCCTCTCTGTATCCATGTTTGTGTTCTTGTATGTCTGTTTTAACTTGAATATCATGGGTTAATTGCATTTAGTATTGATTTCCCAATTTGTGTGCTTTAAAATTGATCAAAATTGTTGGGTTGTGTGTAATTAATATTGGGTTTAGTCAGGTGAAGTCTAAGTAACCGATAGGTGTGCTAAATTACATGTTTTGCCCGATAATAGAGTGTTTGGCGTCATTCCTAAGGGCTAAAGTCATCAAATGGCCAAATTTGGCCAAACCGAGATAAGTTTGAGTATCCCGGGAGCATGGGCATATGGGAGTCGAGTTGTAAATAGGGACGTTACGAAGTTTGGTAAGCTGGGTCGAGCTTGCCAAATTACTCGAAGGTTCATCGAATTCCCCTAGATCGCATTTGATTTAAAGCAATTGTTAAGATTGCGTTTTGTAACTTTTTGTGATAATCCTAAGCTCGTTGACTTCCCTCGGCAACTCACTAAAAGTCTTCTTAGATAACCCTTTTTCTGCCCCTAACCCTTAAAATACTATGTAACTTTTGGGGGCTTGTTTGTGCCCGTTGAATGTTGCCAGTGATTCACCGAAAAGCCTCTCATCATCGACATTCCAAGTTTTATGAGAATATTTGAGCCAATCCTTTCTGTGAGCCTGATCTCAAAGTGATTTTTCGACTCACAGATCGATTCGGCGAGTAAGTCTGCAACTGTTTGTCTACAACTTCGCTTGAACTATTCCTAACTTTCTATGATATTTTTACTGATATGGATAAAACCAACTTGGACATGTCGCCTCATTAAAAAGTACGGGATATATTAATTAATAAAGGGGTGGGGGAATCCCCCTAAAAGGGAAGGACATATCCTCCAAATAGAGGCAAGGGCAAGGTAAAAAGGCTATTTTTTGAGATTCCGTAGCACAACTCGGACAGTAAGAGAGACCAGCCCCTTCAGTCTTTGTGATCAAAGATTCGTGCTAGGTCTTTACCAGGCTCTTTTAGCGCCCCAGCAGCAACTCCTCCTACAGTAGATATAGTGTCAGCTCCGACACCGACTATAACCCCAGTGCCCTACTAAGGGTCCCTCCTCCCAGTCTACTCAACATACTAAAAGTCGATGAGTTACGCAATATTCTTGAGAAGAAACTCCTATCCACAGAGGTCCTTGAGGGAAGATACTCCAGTGTGAGGGAGATACTCCAGTGGCATAGATTCCATATCTTCACCAGGCCTCGAGGCCCATATATCCCCACATGGGTCTATGAGTTCTATTCTACTTACAGTGAGTTGGTTCCTCAGGTTAAGAAGAAGGTCAATGCCTTCAGATCGGTGAAGTCAGTCATGATCCAAGGAAGTGAAGTGGGGTGCAGCAGTGACTACATAAATGATGTGCTCGATAGAGCCACGGAATTCAAGCACGAGTATGAGCGTTTGGAAACTTCTCAATCCCTAGATGACTGTAAGGGGTGGGCTTACCCTCTTATTTCTGATACCACTCTAAGGTGGATCGAATCATGAACCCAGATAAAGAAGAAGGATATGAATGTAGCTACACGATATTAGTTTGGATACATCAGCAGATTTGTCATGCCTTCATATAAAAAATCCATCCACCTTTAAGTAAAGGCATCCCATTTAGGATCAATATTAGCAAAGAACCGGCTCAACTTGGGACCTATTATTGTGGAGGAGATGGCCATGAGGGCCAAGTAACGCCAAACTTTCCCTCCTTTCTAGTCTTGATCATAGTGTTGTGTCGGCGTGTTTTATTTCCTCGTGATGAGATGAAAGATATTGAGGCCACTCCTATATCCTCCACATACATATGGCATATTGAGGTTGAATACACAGGGGAGGAGGCAGACAGGAGGATAGAAGATATGGTGGATACATCCCCGAGGTAGATGTTGATTCTATTCTTGCATAGGCAACTTTGCCCACTCCAGCCTTCAGGTACTTCCACTTCCTCCCATATTCCTAGGACTTCTGCCACTACCCAACCTGTAAGGATTACTCAGGCTATAATCATGAAGATAGGTAACTTATCCCATTAAGAGGATGTGATGGCGACTTGATTAGAGGTTGTTGTACCATGGATAATTGAGACTGTTAGCCTTGCTGCACTGACACCCCTCGGAACTTCTATTGGTGATTTGACGGTGAGAGTCACGACTTGTGAGAGTCGATAGGGGGAGTCTTCTAAGGTGGCATATTTGAAAGTCGAGGTTGTAGATCTAAGGAAAGTTGTGGACTAATTGAAGTCCAGTGACTTCATCTCTTCATTTGAGGAACCTAAGACAGAAGTTGCTCGAGCTAATTCTTAGATTCCTACGACCACCAAAGGAGATGCACTTATAGAGGATGTGGTAGATAATGCTTCAAAGGCGGAGCTTGATGAGGAGAAACTTGGGGATAGGGATGTTGCCATGTATGATGATCTTGCTGACCTCGAGGATGTAATGTTCGAGACTGCCCGCCGGACCTCCTTGGGAGCCACTACCATGGTTGGGTCCAGTTGAGTTGGTCCTACTGATGTGACTCTAGGTGTTCATGCCCAAGATTAGACTGTTTCACTAGGCATTGATAACCCGACATATGGAGTGTCTGTTTAGACATGACTTTTCTTTACCTCCCTCCCTGTCATTTCTATTCACTTTTTGATTTTTTTTGCATTTGAGGAAAAATTGTTTTTTTATTTGTGTTGGGTGAGGTAATTCTATACTACCTCTTGCAAATATTATATTTGTATATAGTGGGTTTTATGCTGTAAATTGTGTTTTTGCACTGTGTTTGTGGATGTTTGAGCTTGTAGATCCTTATTTAAATGCATCCTTATTTAAATACAAATGGTTTTTTACCTCTTTTGTAAATTTTGTGCCACCTCTTGATTTTGTTTGAATGTTTTTGTTCTTGTGAAAATTTGAGTATCGATCTTGATCAATATCGATGACTTAAATAGTCATCTCAATCGAACAAAAATGAATGTTCGGCTACGATGAGGCCAAATGAAGTTGCATGGATAGTACGTGAACTTTTTTAATCTCGTTGTGACTAGCCAATTATTGGATTAAGTCCCTTGTGATGAACATTGCGCACCAGCGAAAGTGTAGAGTCTTATTTGATATTAGTGTTAAGGTCTTGTGTGATGAGCTTACAGTGAACCATGTATGATGACACCTACAATTTGTCCTGTTGGTCCAGTTGACTAAATAATGCAAACTCTTAAAATGATCTTAGGCAATAATTTTGAAGAGTGTAATAATTTGACATTATACGTCTTTTGTGGCCAACCTTGAGAGTGTGTGAACCTTGCTTGAACCCATTTGAGTATTATCCTTTTCTTGGAAGAAACTTGAGCAAATGAGACCCCTCTTTACCCATTCACCATAATCCTTATGAAGTGTTGTGTGTTTGAATAGCCAACTTAGTCCAAAAGCCTAAGTTGGGGAGTGGTGAAAACAGAAGAAAAATAAAAATAAAAATGTGAAGAAGTCCTCCTTTACCCATGGACTTGAAAAAGATGGAACCCCTCTATACCAAAAAAAATGAGAAAATTAAAAGAAGGAAGACAAAGAAAAACAATGAAAAGTTGTGAAATAAATTAGTGAAAGTTGCAAAAGAAAATGACGTGTCCAGTAGTCCATGAGAATTGAATAATGGGGTGAATTTTGAGCATGAATGAAGATGGTGAAGAAAACAAAGGAAAGTTGTTCATACTACATTTCATGAGGATACCATTAACTAATCCTAAATGACCATACTTTTATACTTAGTCCTGTTACAATCTTGGAAAGACCTTTTTGATCTTGAGTGAGATGAAACAAATGTTGGCTGGAAAATAAGGGCAAACCTATAGGTGAAGTCATGCGTGTGTTCATCTTTATTTGAGTTTGAGAGTTGCTTGTGATTCTAGAGCTATAATATGTTGAAGAATAGTGTGTGAGTATGGAATCATTCTTTGTGTGAAGACATTTGAGTACCTTTGTTGAGCTTGAATTTGCATTTGAAGCACGTATTATCAACTTGATAGTCTTTGTTAATGGTTAGACATACCTTGTACCTTTGAGTGCACAATGATCCTTGCATAAGTAAGTTGAGTCTTTTTGTGTGCATTCATGATAGAGTCTTGTGTAACACTATTTGACACATCCTTTTTGAACTGATAAACTTGATTTTTACTAGAGGATAAACAAAAGTTTAAGTTGGGGCATTGATGAGTCTGAGATTTGTACTCATTTCGGGATTTATTTACAATGATTTAGTATCCTCAATTGCTTATTTTGTGACAATAAATGATATAAAGCACGTGATTTCCCGATATATGGATTGAGGAACCAAGCAAGGATACTAACCTTAAAAAAGGAATGAAGCAAGCTGGAAGTGAAGAAAAGAAAGACTGGTGATCCCCTATTCCACTTGGAGAGTTGCCAAATGGCTATTTGTCCATATAAAGTTCTAGAGTGTCAAGCCTTGAAGAAAAAAACCAAGTTGGAGATAGATAAAAGTAGTTGGCGAATCGTCGAGTTGTTCCGCCATGCAGTGTTGGATCACCCCAAGTTACATACCTTGAGGAAGTTGAAGGCCAAGGCAAAAAGGCAACAATATTGACCAAAGGATAGATCAGTGATCCCGACTTAATGCATAAATGGCCCTTCGCTACATATTTCTAGCGACTATAAATACATTTTTGGAACTTTTAGTTTGGTATCATATTATTATTGAATTTTCAATTTGATGTTTTTGGTATTGACTTCTGAGTATTGAGGCAAGTTTTTCCTAAGCTTTGGAGAATTGAAGTTTTTCACATTTGAGAAATTCTAAATGGGTCTTTGAGATTCTTCCAAATGAAACATTGTAAAGACGAAATCAATCTTACCCAGCTAATGAAAACACAATTTCGTAACGATTTTTATCTTTTTATGATGTCTCACTATAACCCCAATTCTTGTGGTGTGATTATGGGATGATTTAGTTTATGGGTATTGCTAATTGTTAGTTGAAATTTTATTTTGAAGTGAGTTTGACCATTAATTGTGATTTAATTTAAGAATAGTAGTTGCAAATGCAGTTCTACCTTTGTGTTGTTGGCCTGCTCTCGAGAGAGGTTTTAGAACCAAGGTTTTTTATTAATGGTCAGTTGGTATTGAGTTGACCTAGGTTCATCTAGATAGAGTAAATTCTGAACCCCATTCCACACATTCAGCTCAAGATAGTGAATGTTTTAAGGTAAGGGTTGTTCTTCATTTGCATGCTTATTGATGTTCGAGAGCAATCGACTTGATTCAAGGTGAATTCTTTTAGAGAAGATTTTATCCCACTATAGAGTATCTTACTCACTAATATTTAGCTATATTCTAATAATTGCAATCAACATTTTTCTATACGAGCCTATAATGGAATCACATCCCAAGAACCCATCTAATTATTGCATTTCGTATTATTTGTTGTTGTTATAGTTTATAACTAAAACCAAAAAATCCTTTATTTGACATTCGTGTCACCCCCTTATTTGAATAATGTTTTTATTTGATAATGTCTATTCCTATGACTGAGTTGACTATATTCATACTTCACAATTGATTCTCAGACATGTATCGCTCTTTGTGGGATTCGACCCCAACTCATTTAGTTGATTTATATATTGACTAAAGATTGTTGACACTTATAATTGGATGAAGTGTCTTTGATAGGGTTATTCAATCAGCACATAGTTTCAAGAGAAGACATAATTGTGTATCCCCAAAAGATTAAGGCAGTTAAGAATTGGGTTTGTCTTAGCTCTGTGACGGAAGCTAGGAGTTTTATGGGGGTCGCTAGCTACTATTGTCGATTTGTGAAAAACTTTGCTTGCATTGTCACTCACTTGATATATTGACCAAAAAGGATCTACCCTTTAAATGGACTGAAAAATGTGAGGAAGGCTTTTAAATGATCAAGAATCTCTTGCCAGAACACATATCCTAACACTACCGGTGGAAGGTAAAGATTTTATTGTTTATTGTGATGATTTCGATTTGGTATGTGGTGTTGTTTTAATGTAGGATAAAAATTTTAAAGTTTATGCATCACGATAGTTGAAGGTGCATAACAGGAAATTTCCAACAATGATTTGGAATTGGCAGTGATAGTGTTTGCTCTTAAGATCTGGCAGCACTACCTCTATAATATCAAGTGTCAAGTGTTTACTGATCATCGTAGTTTGCAACATATTTACACCCAAAAATATCTAAATAGACACAACGACGGTGGATGGATTTACACAAGGATTATGATCTGACCATCCAATATCATCTGGGTAAGGCTAATGTAGTGGCAGACGCACTAAGTTGAAAAGCAATGAGTATGGTTAGTTTGGCTTGCTTGAGTTCAACTAAGTGACCTTTGGCTAAGGAAATCTAGACCTTAGAGTCTAAATTCTTGCACTTTGGCATCTCAAGAAAGGTGGGGGGGTTAGCTAGCGTTAAGGTTAGGGCCACATTCATTGACAATATAAAGGCCAAATAGTTAAAGGATGAAAATTTCAACGAGCTGAAGAAGAAGTTTGTTATTGGTAAGGCACAATAAATAACAGTTGATGTGGAAGGTGTGCTCAGTTTTAAACGAAGGATTTGTGTTCCTCAAGTTGATGACTTGATCCAGAATTTGTTGAAAGTATCCCCTATTCCGATATTCCATTCATCCGTGTATGACAAAGATGTACCAAGATTTGAAGTGATTTTATTGGTGGACGGGCATGAAGAAAGATATAGCAGAGTTTGTGGCTAAATGTCAAAATTGCCAATAAGTAAAGTATAAACACCAAAGGTCTTTAGGTTTGCTTCAGAGAATGTCACTTCCGGAATGGAAGTGGAAAAGGATAGTTATGGACTTCGTGGTTGATCTTCCTAAGACTTTGGGGAAGTTTGATTCTATTTGGGTAGTGGTTGACAGATTGACTAAGTCAACCCAGTTTATTACAGAAAGAATAGATTACAATGATGATCAATTTGCTTAGGTGTATGTGAAAGAGATAGTGAGATTGCATAACGTGTCCCTCTCTATCATCTCAAACTGTGGTATGCAGTTTGCCTCCATGTTCTAGAGGAAATTACATGATGGATTAGGAACAAACCTCACTTTTAGTACTGCTTTCAATCCACAGATCAAAGGCAGTCGGAGAGGACTATTCAAATGTTAGAGGACATGTTAAGGGCATGTGTGATTGACTGTGGAGGGCATTGGGATAAGATTTTACCTTTGTGTGAGTTCTCCTATGATAATAGTATCACTCTAGCATAGAAATGGCACCGTTTGTGGCACTTTATGGGAGGGGAGGTATATCACTCGTAATATGGTTCGAGGGTGGAGATGTGAAACATTTGGGGGTTGAATTAGTAAGGATGCTCAAGATAAGGTGTGGAGAATTTAAACTAAGATTTTAGCAGCCCAGAATACGCAGAAGAAAAGTATACATACCATAAAATAAGAGACATGGAATTTTAGACTTGTGAGAATGTTCTTCTTAAGGTATCACCCATGAAAAGGGTGATAAGATATTGAAAGAAGGGCAACTTAACTATGTGATTCATTTATCCCTTTGAAGTTATTGAATGTGTAGGGTCAGTGGCTTATAGATTGGATTTACCTCATAACCTATCGGGAGTTCATCCGGTATTTCATGTGTCTATATTGAAGAGATATCATGGTGACGGGGATTACATCATAAAATGAGACTTAATTGTTTTAGACAGACCTTCAGTATGATAAGGAACCGATTTTAATTCTTGATCGTGATGCCCAATAGATGAGAAAGGAGATTAATTCCGTGAAATTTCAATGGAAGCATCCTCCAGTTCACGAAGTTACTAAGGAAAGAGAGAAGGACATGCGTGACAAGTACTCCAGTTTTTCGTAGATTCAGGTACTACTCCATTCTTTCTCTATCCTATCTTTACTAAGTTTGTCACTCGGGGACGAGTGATGGATAAATTTGTATCTACAGTAACGATATGTTTCTATTGTTACAGAAAAGGCAATGGCGAATAATTTTGGGCCGAAATGTTTTAGTAGTAACTTGGAATTTCCCAACCTAATCCAAATTTGGATGAAATTAGAGTCAATAAGATCTTGGAAAAATTAGTAACAATTTGGTGATCTAATTATGATTCTAATCACATGATATATATCTAAGATGTTAAGGAACTCATACGACTTTACAGAATTGAATTCGGGTGAGTAGAACTCGCCAAACCGATCTTAGTGTGAACGGGTAGTTTTTGAGTGTCTTGGGTTAAAGGTGTGTTGTGAAATGGGGTTTGGAACTCTTAATTCGACTCACTGGTTCTGTGCAAGTCGTTGTTGTGTAATTATACCCTCTAGGGTGGGGCCGATATAGCGGGATTATGCCCACCATGGTGGGACAGTCGTGACTTATGTCGGAAATAAACCCCAACAACATTTCATTCTACACTTTTCAACTTTGATAGCTAGGAGACGACCCCAGGTGTTATCTTGAAATCTTTTCACCATTCTTTAGACTAAAGGTAAGATTTTCACTCCCAAATTCTGATTTTTGATTCATAGAATGTATTATAGGTAATTATCGATGGGGAGGATTTTTATTTGGAAATTATAGTGCAAAGAAATTTAATATGGGTACGGGACCATGGGATTATCTAGGTTATTAATCTAGGTTTGATAGAGTTGATGTTAATTTGGGTAATTAGATATTTTTTTATTGATTCCCATATTATATTAATTGTTTGTAGATTAAGAACAAGCGGAACGAATCCGTTAAAAATCAAGTTACTTAGGTGATCAAGCTTGTTTCGAGATAGGTGATGGTTGTGATTTCATATTGTCTGATATATGTTTGTTCTTTATTCATTATAATTCATGTATGTATGTGTATGATGCATTATTGATCAAACTAATCCTAAATGAGGATAGATGAATAATTGAATGTCATGAATCATGACTTGATTGTATGATTATGAAAATATACTTGTAATTGTGATTGTGGTTGGTTGAATGAATCGGGTGTTTCGTTGCGATACACTAATTGGGATAAATTGTCATGTACCAGCAAAAATATTGAAACGGGTGTCACGATCCGACATGCTAACTTGGAATAGGTACCACAGACCGGTGCACTAACAGTTTTTGTGTGAGTTCCATGAGAGGACCATTGACTTGACATAACTTTGTATTTTGAGACTTTTCAAATTGAAAATCAAATGTAAGTGATATTGATATTGCATATGTTCACTGTACGCATGATAGTATTATGTTGTAATGGCTTATGTATGTTGCACTTAATGGGATACCTGTGTGATCCTAGCAATACACTTTTGTTATATATTGATACTACACTTGCTCTTTTTTGTTGAGTACAGGGCATTTTCAAGAGACTACTGACACACCTCGCTTAGAAGATAAGTGATTAATCGAATTCAAGGTAAGTCAGTTTTTTCGTGCTTCCATGAGTTCTCTTTTTGTTTATGTCTACATTTTCGGACATAGACTAGTGCTTTAGATTCCTTGTGTTAGTTTGGTGGTCGTACACTTTCTTGTTTAGACTTACGGTTCTTGTTAGAATTTCGGTACAACAACTTTCAGGTTCCAGGCGTCATTTCCGCATTTATTTTATTAGACTTTTATTGGATATTATGGGAACTCTATTTTTTTTCTTCAGCATTTAAACCTGCTTCTGTAACTTTAAATGTCTTAGTTTTGATTAAATTTGTAGTTCTAGGTTAGCTACTTAGTATTACGGAAAAGGGCCTAAAATACCCTCAAAGTATTGGAAATGGTACAAAATTACCCTCCATCCACCTATTGGCTCCAAAATACTCCAAAATATCCTTGTCATCCACCTTTTAGTTATAAATTTACCACTTATTTAACGGTTTTATATTTAAACTATTTAAATATTTTTTAAAATACGTGGCGCTCAACTAGTTGTTATAATTTAACTTATTAGTATAATTTATAAATCAATCCATTACCCACCCATTACTAATTAAATTCCTCTAAATTAATAAACCCGTCACATTATTAATGCAAGCTACTGCCAATTGAGTGTTTTTAAAAATTATAGAAGTAAATTATCATACATTCAAGTGGCTAAATAAAAATCACCGATAAACTTAAAAGTCTGACTATGTTCATCTTAATTATTCTTTCGTCTCTATTATGTGATGTTACTTCATAGGTAACTTTTTTTCAAAATAATATATTAAAGGTTTTAAAACAAATCATAAATATTTATAAAATTATATTCAAACAAAAGTGCATGAATTAATTCGGGATGTTTTACTTCTTTACCTTTAATCATAAATTTCTAATTCTATTTTGAAACAAAGTGCCCTCATTTTCAGGAATATATAATTTAATCGTGTTTTAGTAGTATTTATGACGATTTTGATATTATAATTGGATTATTAATGAGTGAGGTTTAGTTAGTAATGAGTGGGTAGTGGGTTGGTTTATAAATTATATTAATAAACTAATATTATAATCAATAGTTGAACTCCAAGTATTTTAAAAAAAATTTAAAGAGTTTAATTTTAAAACAATTAAAAAAGTGGTCAATTTTAGGTGGATGACAAGGGTATTTTGGAGCCAATAGGTGGATGAAAAGGACATTTTGGAGCCAATAGGTGGTTGAAGGGTAATTTTGTACCATTTTCAATACTTCAAGGGTATTTTAGGCCCTTTTCCGTTAGTATTAAGGGTTCTCTACCGGAGGGTCAGTGTGGGTGCAAATCATGATGGTCTGGATTGCGACATCCTTTGACCTGTGTTTTTTATAACCCTCGTGTTTGTATAGTCTACAATCTATCTACATACTCCTAAATTCATTTCTTCCAATATTTTTTTTTATTTCTTCCAATTATCATTCTCCCTCTCTCACATTAAAATAAATCTTAATCCCAGTGTCTCCCTTTCTCTCCTTGCCTAAGTTTTCTAGTCTAAAAGAATATTTTGACTACTTCATCAATCCAGTTATTTCATTATTAGTTTATTCATATGTTATTCAGTCAAAGGAAAAAAATGTGAGGGAAAATATATTGAAAATTCACTACCTTCGAAACATTGGAATAATCAAATTAAAGAAACGAGGATGAACTTAGAAATGTTAACCTTATAGTTTTAGATAACATCCAATTACAATGACTGAATATATGTAACCATTGCTAGATTAGGTATATTTCCAGAAATTTGTATTTTAAAAAATAAGAGTAAAATAGCAAAACGAATATGATATGACCCACTTCAATTTTCTAAGAAAAATTGTTTGTCGATGTTTTCAGTTAACTGATTTAGTTGATATAAAAGTTTATGTTGTGTGATTTATGAACATAAAATAAAGATTAATATCGTTGCTAGAAAATCTCACATAGTTGAGTGACCTTTGAAAGTATTAACTCAAATTATATGGAAGACATTAAAATAGCCATCATCATTAGATTGAAGAGCGTGTTTGGAAAGTGACTTTCGTAACTGAATTTGGTGTAATTGGGTGTAATTACAATATTCGTACTTTTAATTTACTATGTAATTACCTAGTCAACAGGTAATTTGGTGTAATTGTTAGGGTATAATTACACTCTCCAATTCACAGGTGAGATTGTAAATTGCTAGAAATTACATTATCTAATTACAAGCTAATTACTTTTTAAATTTTTTTAATTTATTTATTTTTTAATTTTTTTGTTTTAATGTTATTTTTATATTTATCATTTCAAATTCTTTTTTATTTTAAATATAATAATATATCTTTTTATATTATTTATATTTCATTTCTTTCGTATTCTCAACCTTTACTTCATGTGATTCATGTAATTTTTCGTATTATTTAAGAAAATCATTAATATAGTTTGTTAGTATTTTAATTTTTAAATTAAAGTAGAATTCATGTTGATAAAAGTTATGAACTTACATTTTCCTTTTCTTTTAAATCATATTTGTGTATGTTATGTTGAAATTTAACATAAAATATGATGTTAAATTTTTTGTATTGAATTTAGAACTTATATTTTATTTTCAACTTCATTTGATCTAGGAGTGTTGACTTAATATCTTATATTGCAAACTATTTTTTTAGTTATACTTGATTATTTTTTAATCAAAAGTTCTAATATATTATAACGTTATATTTATAATATAATATATGACATATATTTATAATGTTAATCTTTTTGTCAAATATGCATTTCATGATGTCCACAGAAATTTTTTACTTTTAGTTTTTATGATTAATTTAATTAAAATATAATAAATTGAAAAATATAAATTAATTATTTTTATAGTATTAGTTAAGAACATATGTTCATTAATTAATATGCATTCAACAATATTGTCACGGCCCAAATTCACAAGTCCTGATGGCACCTATGTTCCCAACCAATAGGTAAGCCAACCCAGCATATTTTATCAATTATAACTAAGTAATAAGGTAAAAACGTAAACAACGAGTAAAAGTCTCCAACACTAAGTTCCTTATAAATAAGAAATGCGGAAAGTTAAAAATATCACCCAAGAATTGGTGTCATAAGTACAAGAGCTTCTAAAATATGATGCAACTGCAAAACTTAAATGACAAATCTAAACATAAGGGATATCATGTCTGAATACTAAAATAACAGAATAACTAAAATATTGAGGGACGTTTGGGCCACGGAACATCCAAGCAGCTCACCACAACTCCAAGATACTCCAAGCTCGGACTCAAATTGCTCCACGAGATGTACTCCTACTCGAAATCAAATATGTACCACAAAGAGTGCAACAAGTGTAGTATGAGTACGAAATCACGTGTACTAGAATATCTCATTGACCGACAATAAAGAAGTAGTGACGGAACTTCATATAAGAAAAATCAATTCTTGAATTATACAAGTCTATATTACAATTACCAGTCAAATTTCATCAAGTACATTTCCAACCACCTATAAAAAAATCATCAAGAATGAAGTGTCATGAGATGCAATACAATATGACAACAGGAAATAATATACCTCAGAATATACAATATTCTTTCAATCGTATATACATGATACTCCTCGAGAAAACATCGAAAGTTCATGACCCATGGGGGACTCGCAAGGTCCATATACCGACACGGACAAACTCCATAGGTCTGTGCGATGCACTATGATAGTATCAAATAATTCCCGCCCGGATACTCTCCACGTGTCCAAATTAGAATCCTAACATCTAAGCATCCCAGCACAGACGATCTCCACGTGCCCAACTCATACTCTCATGTCCATGGATGTGCACAATATTGTTTCAATAAAGGGGATAATGATGCATCTCAATTAATCAAGTATTAACATATACATAACCACCTCAACTATTTCAAATATACGGGTTTAAATAAGAAACACAATCACGCAAGGGATTCAATTCAATAACACATCAGTTAATGCACATATGCTTTGGCATTCTCAGATTACAATCAGCCTACTATAGTAATAAACTTTACCTTTATAACACGATACTCATACCAATGCCCGTAACACATTGGTACGAGACCCCCCATCTTTCACCCTTACCCGTGTAACGACCTGTTTAGTCGTTTTGAGCTGCAGATTTTGTTTCTGGAAAAACTGGCTGAGACGACGGAACCCACAACGGACCGTCATGGGCACGACGGACCGTCGAGGGGGTCTCATTCCAAAATACTTAGAATTGTGAAATTTGGGTACTAAAATCGACTCTCTGAACTTCGTAACGGAATGGCAGGACGGACCGTC
>NC_028639.1:21619309-21708082 GCF_001406875.1 Solanum pennellii
TGATCATAGATGTTCTTGTGGTGATGACTTCCAGATTTTGGGGAATAATAGATGTTGAATTTTAGAAGTTATTGAATTGGTTTTTATTAATGAGTTTGAGTCTTCCGCATTACTTTCTATTGATATTAAATTGAAATGTTAAGGTTTAGATTGGTTGGTTCGCTCACATAGGAGGGTAAGTGTGGGTGCCAGTCGCGGCCCGGTTTTGGGTCGTGACAACCCGTGATCTATTTTATTTTTAATCTTTTAATTAGAAAACATTCTTCCAAGAAGTCTGAAAGTCTTAACGTACCTTTAATGCTGAACTCGTGTCACGTATCCTTAAGATTTTTCCTTCCCTTTTTCGCAAAGTTTTAGAACATTCTCAATCTACCAATTATGTTATATTCGTCAGTAAGCAAGTTCATAGATACTTAAATTATTATATGTCTAACCTATACCCCAAAACTCACTCATATTTCAAATCAACCTCCTACTCTTGATATAATTTATATGTCAAGGATCGTATTAGCTAAATTTCAAGCCTAGTGTTAAGCACAATCTCCCCAAGTATCTCAAATTCAATGTTAATCATATAATATATAAATAATAATTAATAACCTATCCCAATATATCAAAAATTAGATTCATATTATAATAAATAATTAATGTAAATTGAATTGATGAACCACTGGTTACAAACCAAAGGCGACCCCAGAAACAAAACAAGTTTCCCCTTTCTATTAATGGCATCGACATGACCCTAAATATTTCCCTAAACTTCATCAATTACAACAATTATACTATTAATATATAACAAGGATCAATGGTCCAAATCCCGAAAAAAAAAACAAATTACATATGCCAACAATTTGAGTTGTAGAAAAAGCCAAAACGGAGTAATTAAATTTTCTATTGTGATTTGATTTATTCCACTAAGCAAGGAGTTGCAATTGTTGTCTAAAGCTAGTATAAAACCCCAACACAGTGATGAAAAATCCTTAATTTTCACTCGAATACCACCTACACCTTAATTATGAAACCAACCATTAAACTCAACCACCAAATGTGCCTTGATTTTCCATTTAATAACTTTTCAATCATTAACCAACAATAAATTCAACATTCCCCACTTAATAATACAATAATATAATCATATACGTAGAAATTCCATGTGTACCAACGTAAATGAAAAGCTCATTAAGACTTCTTACATTCAGTGGTTGACATTCGCTATAACACCGCCATCAAATTTTACACACTAATTTCATGTTTTCTTCTTTCAATAAAATAATTAGGTATTAAAAGTTGCATTTTTCACTTACTTAATTTAATTATATGGGTCAAGTTGTAAGGAGTATTTATACAATTGGCACATTAACTATCACTATAATATATTTTCATCAACTAAATACTCGTAGATATCAAATATCTGAATATTTTCATTTAAAATTTTACGTGTTGAGTCAAAATAGTTCTAGTTATCAATACGATCTAATGGGTCATTACCTCACCAACAACTTAAACAAACGTTCTTCCTTGAATGAAAAAAAGAAAAGAACTCACCTGAACGCTCAAAAAGTTGTGGATGTCTACTTCCCATGTCTCACTCGTTCTCCCATGTAACCTCATGTACTGGATGATACTTCCATTGAACCTTCACTGAAGCAATCTCTTTCGACCTCAACTTTTTAATTTGCCTATCCAAAATAGTAATTGACTCCTCCTCAAATGTCAAATTCTGATCAAGTAATACCGAATCCCATTGAATTACATGAGCACCACCCTGATGATACATTTTCAACATTAAAATATGAAATACATGATGAACATCATACAAACTAGGTGGCAAAGCTAACTGATATGCCACCTCACCAATACGCTCCACAATCTCGAAAGAACCAATATACCTTGGGCTAAACTTTCCCTTCTTTCCAATTCTCATCACACCCTTCATGGGCGAAACCTTCAACAGAACCTTCTCTTCCACCATGAACTCCAAATCACGAACCTTCCTTTCTGCAGAACTCTTTTGCCAACTCTGAGCCATGAGAAGTCAATCTTGTATCAACTTGACCTTATCCAAGGACTCTCTTAACAAATCTATACACCATGGTCTAACCTCAAATGCATCAAATCAACCAATTGGAGATCGACATCTTCTACCATATAAAGCCTCAAAAGGCGCCATCTAAATGCTCGAATGGTAACTATTATTGTAAGAAAACTTTGCTAATGGCAAAAACTGATCCCAATGACCACCAAAGTCAATCACGCATGCCTGCAACATGTCGTCAACAACCTGAATAGTCCATTCAGACTGAGCGTCAGTTTGAGGGTGAAAGGTTGTACTAAGATCAACTCGAGTATCCAACTCCTTTTCCATAGATCGCGAAAAATGAGATGTAAATTGTGTGTCACGATCTGAAATAATAGAAATGGCAAACCTATGCATACGAACTATCTCTCGAATGTAGAACTTGGCTAACTTATTTGAATTATAGGTAGTATTAACTGGTACAAAGTGTGGTGACTTGGTCAACCGATCCACAATGACCCATATAGCATCAAACTTACACAATATACGTGGAAATCCTACCACAACGTTCATAGAATTACGCTCCCACTTCCAGACTCAAGCATAGGAGTCTCAACACTAGTATCTTGAATGCATGCTAAGTAAGCCAACCATCATCTCTCTATCAAGTGAAAAGTCTTAAGAAATGATATCACCCCTTTAGGAGGGTGCTAAGAGAACCTCTCCATTATAGTATAGGAATTCCAGGCATAGCTAATGTAACTGTCTTGGCATGGAAATTTACAATTGCGTGGTAAGGAGATAACCAATTCATACCAGGAATCACATCAAAATCTACAATATCTAAGACCTTTAAATCTGCATAAGTGTCATATCCCATCAAGGTAACAATACATAATCAATATACCCTATCCACCACTACAGAATCCCCGACGGGAGTAGAAAAATGTACCGGCAAATCAATAACCTCACATAATATATCCAGACTAGAAACAAAATATGTGGATACAGAAGAATAAGTAGAGTCTAGATCAAATAATAGAGTATTTGGTTGATGAAAAATCAAAATAATACCTGTTATAACAACATTTGAAGCTTCAGCCTCTGGTCTACCCTGAAAAGCATAACAGTGAGAATGACCACCCTCATATTGTGAACCGCCATGACCACCTCCTCGACCAGAATGAGAACCACATATACCACTCTGTACACCTCCCCTAGCTGAAGGTTGTGCAACCCTGAAAGTTAAAGCCTGAGAAACCTAATGTAAGCCACCACGTTTGGTCCAGGGCAGTCTCTCACAAAGTGTCCCATATCACCACACTCAAAATAACCCCTACGAGACGTAGGCTGATGAGAGGAACCTGAATGACCAGAATGTTCCCCACAGCCAACAGGTCTGGAAGATAAACCCTGTGAAGTATGCACCAAACTCGAAGAACCGTGCCTAGTGTAACCAGCCTCAAATGCTAGTATCTTAGCATGAATGGGTCTGCTAGACTAAGATTGATAAACACTCCCTATGTAACCTCGACTTCTAGAAGGAGAAACACTATAATCACCTGAATAACGGGTCATATAGCCCTCATGCATCTCAAATCCCTCACGTCGAATCATCTCTAACTCCTTAGCAACATCTACAACCTTATGGAACGTAACACCAAAAGTAGCAACTTGAGAAACTCCAAGAAAAATTCGAATAATCAGCCCCTTAACAAACCTTCTCACTCTCTCAGTATCTGTGGGAAGTATCATATAGGCATGCCTAGCCAAAGCATGGAATTTACCATCATACTCTGCGACTGACATATTATCTTGCTGTAAACCCTCGAACTTAGCCTCTTACTCTTTCTCCCTCTCATTGCGTGGAACAAACTTGGCTAGAAATACTTGAGTAAATTGAGTCCATGATAGTGGAGGGGATCCAATTGTCCTAGGGCAAATATAATCCCTCCACCACTGTTGGCAGAGACAGTCATCTGAAACACTATGTAGTAAACTCCATGATACTCCACTAATCCAAGATTATGCAACCTCTCATGAAAACTAACTATACATTCATATGCATCCTCATTTAACTCACCGGCATAAGTTGGAGGATTCATTAGTCTAAACCTTTAAAACATTTTTTGTTCATCAATGGTCATGGAAGGTATGTTTGCCAAGTGTGATGCAATACCAGCAATTCCATACTATCTAAACGGGGAGCTACAGGAGCAGATGGCTGAGTCTTGGGAGTCTGAGGATCTAGAGCAACAATTTGATCTAGCCTCCAACACGGGTCTCTGAGGCATCAGAAGTGACATGTAAAGCTCCTACTTAAGCCATCCCCTCTAGAAGTCCTAACATATGAGCAAAGGTATCTTGAAGCAGTCGGGTGGCAATAATACTGTGTCTGAGCTGGTCCATCCCCCTCGACACAATCTTGCACATCCCCAAAAATAACTGCATCATGGGGTACTGTCCTATTACGGCCCGGGGTAGCTATTGCTACTTGGCCTTCCAAAGGTGGTACAATACGACCTCTACCCCGACCTCGACCTCGAGCTTGTCCCCTGTCTCTATCTCGAATAGTTCTCCTAGAAGCAGGCACATGAATATGCTCCTTATAATCACTTGTCGATGTACGAGTCCTCCCCATTTGAGAGAACGACATATCAAGATTAGAATTTCAACAAGGTAAAGTTTGCAAGATAATGAATGAAAGAACAGAATCTTCCTAAATGTCCTATAGCCTCTCAAAGGTAGGTATGGACGTTATCATACCGATCTGCCAGACTCTACTAGACATTTCTCTTGTACTCGTGAGAGTGGTGAACCTAGGGCTCTAATACTAAATTGTCACAACCCAAATTCACAAATCGTGATATCACCTATGTTCCCAACCAATAGGTAAGCTAACCCAATATAGTTTACCAATTATAAATAACTAATAAGGTAAAATGGTAAAATACGAGAAAAAATCTCCAACACTAAGTTCCTTATAAGTACAAAATGCAGAAAGTTAAAAATACCACCCCAAGAATTGTTTTCATAAGTACAAGAGCTTCTCAAATATAACGCAACATTAAAACTGAACTGACAAATCTAAACATGAAGATATTCTGTCTGAATACTAAAATAACAGAATAACTAAAAGATAGAAGGAGAAATGGCCACGGAACAGCCAAGCAGCTCACCACAACTCCAAGATACTCCAAGCTCAGACTCATAATTCTACACGAGATGTATTGTTACTCGGAATCATATGTGTACCACAAAGAATGTAACAAGTGTAGTATGAGTACAAAACCTCGTGTACCCAATATATCTCATTAACCGACAACGAAGAAGTAGTAGCGGGAGTTTATATAAGAAAAATCAATTCTTTAATTATACAAGTCTATATTCCACTTACCATTCAAGTTTCATGGAACAAAGCTAAGCAAATATCAAGTACATTTCCAACTACCAATAAAAAAACATATAATCATCAAGAATGAAAGATGTCATAAGATGCCATGCAATATGACCCCATGAAATGATATACCTCAGAATACCCAGTACTCTCTCAATTATATATACATGATACTCCTCCGAAATACATCGAGAGTTCATGAACCATGGGGGACTCACGAGGTCCATATACCGACACTGACGATCTCAACGTACTATCATAGTATCAAACAATTCCCACACAGATGGTCTTCACGTGCCAAAATTATAATATTAACATCTCACCATCCCAGCACGGACGATCTCCACGTGGCCAACTTATACTCAATCTTGTGTCAATGGATGTGCACAATATTATTTCAATAAAGGAGATGATGATGCATCTCGATCGATCAAATATCAGCAAAATACATAACCTCCTCAACTATTTCAAATATACAAGTTTAAATAAGAAAACAATCACAGAGGGGATTCAATTCAATAATACATCAGCTAATGTCCATATGCTTTGGCAATCTCAGATTATAATCCACCTATTATAGTAATAAACTTTTCCTTTATAATATCGGTACTCGTACCAATGCCCATCACACCATTGGTATGAGACCCCCATATTTCATCCTTATCCATGGTCTATTTCATTTTTAATCTTTTAATTAGGAAATATCTTTCAACAAGACTGAAAGTCTTAACATACCATAAATGTCGAACTCGTGTCACGAATTCTCAAGATTTTTCCTTCTCTTTTCAAAAAGCTACAAAACGTTCCTAATCTACCAGTTATATAATATATGTAAGTAATCGAGTTCATAGATACTCAAATTATTATATGTCTAACCTACACCCCAAAACTCACTCATTTTTCCAATCAAGCTCCTACTCTTGATATAATTTATATATCAAGGATCTTATTTGCTAAATTTCAAGCCTAGTGTTAAGCCTCAATCGCTACAAGTATATCAAATTCAATGTAAATCATTTTATATACACCTAATAATTAATTACCTATCCTGATATATCAAAAACTAGATCCGTATTAGAATAAATAAATAATGTAAGTTGAATTTATAAACCACTGGTGTCACGCTTGGAGACTACACCCTGGTCATGGACGGCACACAACGACCATTGCTGGCCTTGAGAGAACCCTTGGCGCTTACTTAAGTTAGTGGAAGACTTAACTTAACTCTATTGTAAAGCTGGAAACATTCTCATGAGAAATACTTTAAATAACAGTCTTGGCCAAAGGCACTTAAGTCTCAAAACAATATATACGTAAATAAAGAGACCCAAAGCTGACTATCTAGTTGTCTATTTAGCTATGAAGCCTCTACTAATACTACGATTAATGTTGGGACAAACCCGACAACATTCTATAAAGAAAATACGAAAAGCAATTAAAGAGTCCTCCGGAATGTAAAGAGTCTCACAACTAACTCTGAATGCTCAAGCTGGATCAACAAGGCGATGGATGCTGATCCAGGTTTCCTGCGTCTGCATCATAAGACAATGCAGGCCAACTGGAATCAGTACATTGAATGTATGAGTATGCTAGTTGGAATGATAACAACAACTAGAAAGCTTGAAAGAATTAAGAATGAACTTACCTTGGCTCTGCTTAACTTAAGATGTTGTAACTCAATATAAAGTAGTAAAGATGCATGCAATATATATAAAGCTTGTAAATCAGTGTAAACACTTAATTCATTAAAGGAAATGCAATAATAAACTCAAATTTACTGATATATGAAAGTAATATAGTTTCTGTGGGAGATTCTCTAACCGACAACCATCACTATGAGCCTAAGCGATGGTACAATGTTTTACCTCACTTTGCAAGAGGACCTCTCTATACCTTGCCGTAAGTATAGAATCTCAACTAATAAGTGGATCCACTAGTTTATGCTAAAAAGAACTAAGGAATCATCTAAAAAGTATGATCCTTTATCTGTCCATGTTGGTTACATGGTTTATAAAGACTTGAGTTGATATGAACTCGCGTCCCCATATCGGTTCTCAATACTACTCCCAAAATACTTAGCTCATATGTTTTTAAAATAACTTCTTCTCTGGTTTGAGGTAATTGCTCAAACATAGCTTTAAACGCTCTCTTGCAAATCATAGTTCCCCCTCTTAAAACTAGTCAAAGGCTCTGTGGAAGTCTAGCTACCTTTCTTTCTCAAAATGTGAAAACATTTATTACTCTTAGGGACTACTTAGTTCCCTTATAGACTTTGAGAAATGAACTCACTCTTTGCTCTTTGTTTTACTTGAAACATAACTCTTAAGGAATACTTAGTTCCCTTATAACTTTTGAGATTTAAACTCAACTCATCACTCTTTGTTCAATTTGTAGCTTAAGCCTTAAAACAAAGTAAAAATGATTGTTTAAGACTCTTGAAAACTCTAAGGACTCACTTTGACTTGTTTCTTAAATCTTGGAATTGACTCTTAACTTCTTTGACTTTGATCTTAGCTTTCCTTGAATTTGATTATGGATTCAAAGACCATGATCTCATGTTTATGGATGATTTAGATGTTTATATGTACTTTAGAGTGTTGGAATCAACTAGGTGACCCTGGCGCTGTATGAGGCGCGGGGCGCCAGAGCCTGATAGACAAAGACTGTCCTAAGAGGCTCTGGCTGGCACGGCGCGCCAAGCTTTGTCAGACAGAGGCTACCTTGAGAGGCTCTCGCAGTCGCGGGTCCCCAGGGCTTGTCAGATGGGATTTCCGACTTCTCTTCTCTGATTTTCAATTCATACAATACTGTGAGGGACTATTGAAATGTTTTAATTTATTTAACTTGGAATTTTATATGGTTCTAATATGTGGTTCTAATTAATTAGTTTTCTTTATTTTAATTTAATTTTAAGTCAAATTCAGATTATACTTATGGTATTCAATATTTATTTTTGGTAATGCATTTGGTTTATTAAGGCATTGATTGAGGGTAAGACGGTGAATTCAAGTTTACCGCATCAAGTGGATAAGACATCGAGTTAAAGTCTTGGTGCACCATGATAATAAGAAGTTGGGTTCAAGTCCGATTGATTTAGGACCAAAGGTGTCTTCATATGGGTAAGATATTGTGTTCTAGTCCTAACGCACTATGGTGATAATATGATGATGACTAACAAAAAGTTGTATACTTTTGACAGAAAGTAATGGAATTTGTCCAATTAATTTGCTCCATTCTGTTGTGTGTATGTGGTAACAGTACATGCATAATATGTCTTATAAATGATAAGTGGTTGAATGTGTGATTAAGAGTGTGGTAAAATTGTTGTTATTAAACGGAAGAAAATTATGGATTCTTAAGATGGTCCTTCAAATGTGAAGGTAATTTTGTCCATCAAAGTAGTTTGAAAGGTTATTGGGAAGATTGTCTCTTAAGATAGTTCTTAAAATGTGAAGGTAATTTTTATCCATCAAAGTGGCATGAAAAGATATTGAGTACATTGTTGTTGATGCAACCCAATTTGAAAAGTTTTGTAAATCCTCCATCAAAATAAACAAAGTGGTAGTACATTTGACCTCTTAAAGTGATGTTAAGGTGAGTCACATATATTTGATAATGTCAAATAATGACAATGAGTTTACAATTAAAAGTACTTATGAAGCATGTACAAATTGTTATGGTTCATTTCCTGAAGAAAATGTGACTTGTGTCATATGGATAAGAACATGTAATGTATTGTTGGATAAATGTCACATCTCACCTCCACGGGAGGTTTGAGAGATTGAAAACAAAAATCTTGTCATAAATGATTATTTGGTCATATACTTTGAGTACATCACAAATATTGTGGTATGTTCTATCATGAACTATTGCTAACAAAAGAAAGAAATAATTCTTTCCTCAAGGTTGTGGCGATGACCAAAATAAATATTATTGTGTAGCAATACAAATTTGTTATTGGTTGCCAAGAAATAAGTTTTGTGTGTATTATCCTAGAAGGAGAGGGTCACAATAAGAATGATGTTGTGAAATTTGTGGCAGTTCACAAACTTAATCTAGAGTTTCGAAAGAACTAATTTTTTACTGTCCAGAAATGGAAATAGTTAATAATATTGAGGTTGTAGCAAGTCTCAAAAGAAATTTTAATAAGTTTTGGAGGGATGGAAAATAATTATTATATTGAGACTGTAAATTATTGAAAAATGAAATATCTTCATATTACTGCAATCAAAGAACGTTATGAATAATTACATAAAATGTTACTTTCTCTTGTTTGTTGTATACCAATATATGCATGATGATGGAATCGCATGCAAAAGTAAACTAGAATTTTACAAGAATAAATATTAGTTGACATAATCAGTTGACCATTTCGATTCAAATGTAATGCAAAAGAATTGAAAATTCATGTGGTTATATGTTGAAGAAATAAAAGATTATTCAAGAGTTCTTATTTCTTGCTTGCTCTCATGAAAAAATGATCATTGTACTAGTTAAGGTTGGGATTGTATCACCTAAAATTATTTGGAACATATAAAAAGGTAAATATGGGCTCGTTCATCTATCATGTGTACCACTTACTATTATGATTTAATAGATATATTTATGGTATGGTCCCATGTGCATTTGTCTCAATTTACAAATTGATTTTTATAAGGTTTCTTGCTCAAATTGTTAAATTAAGGGCAAAGTTTCAAACTATAAAATTATGTTGATAATAATGATTGGTTTAGCAGAAATTGTTTGCCTCCAATTATAGCTAGACCATTGATTATGAGAACAAATCTCTCAAATAAAATTTGATATGAGATGAGTTTATTTAACATGTATGCATCAAGCCAACAAGGTTCTCCCAGCATAATTGGTTCAGGGTCGGGAACCAAATAATTTCCATCTAAATTTGATGAGTGCACATATGATTTTATTGCTCTACTACGCACAAAGATGGATCCCAAATAAGGTTGGTTGTAAGTGTTAGATTTCCTAACATTAGAGGGAGATATGTTTAATAGCGGAAAATTATGTGTGGGGTGAATTACATAGATCCTCGATAAAAAAAATGAACTTGAAGTTCAAGAGATAATTCCTTTGCAAAATGTTGAAAATAATTTGGTTGATGGATTTGTTGACTCAATTTTTTGATTAAGCTGCAAATATTTCAATATGCAGTCCTTAATGAATAAGGCCTATGGTAAGCTAGAAGTCCGATAGATCATTCGATTTCAAATGTAAAAATCCTTGACAAAGGAGAGAAGAAAATTATCAAAATGGTCATGATAATGAGGTAGTTCTTTGAAAGAGTACTATGACATAAAACTTCACAAAACCTTGACAAAAGTTCAAGTACCTGAAAATAATGAAAAATGAAGAGATCTCGATAAGTTACGTCGTATTTGCATTGACATAAAAAAAGATCGTCAATAGTATCTTTAATATGAAGTAGCACTCAATGATATAAATGGCTATGAGGATCTTAAATTCAAATTTGTCATATTGTGTGGACAGATAAATTATTGGCATTATTCAACTATATATTGTTTCACTTAGAAAAGTGATGTGTTTGATCTTATAGTTCATAGATTAAAATATAATGTCAGTATGGTACAAATGAATCTTTGTGCGAACGTATAACCGTAAGATATAAAGTGCGGTTCGTGCCTCGGGGCATAAAATATTTTGGCAAAAATCCCGATATATTAAATGGAGATATATTCTCTAGTGTGGATGCAATGAGACTTGTTGCATTTTGGCAACTATTGAAATACTTGAATATGCATAATGAATGATCATTATGTCTAACTAGACTATGAAGATTATAGGAAAATTCTTAATGGATTTAAAATTTCTTAAAGCAATTCCATCGAGTACCCAATGATTTTGAGACTGCTTAACATAGATAAAGAATCTTTTTGATCTCATGAAAATGATTTTAAAATGTCATGTATTAGTGCAATTGGTGCACTAGTAGATTATTTGATATACATAACGAAAGTTATGTGAAAATATTGTTATAGTATCATTCAAGATATGACAAGAAACTAACAAGCAAAGTGACTCAGCACATAGAAGATGTGTGATTTTCTTTTTAAAGAAAAGACGAGCTTCAATAAAATTGAAATGATCAATCCCAGAGTCAGAAATGATTTAATTATGTAGATGCAGAATATTTATTTGATTTGCATAAAGCTCAACTGCAAATGGACTGTTATTTACATATGGAGACACAACAATATCTTGGAAATCCAAAGAATCACATTAGTAACCACTTCTTCAAATCATGCAGAAATAATATTGATCTATGCATAAAGTGGGAAGTGTGTTTGGTTGGAACCATGATCTATCATATTAAGAAAATATGTGATTTTATTTTAAAAAGGATATTCCAACCATCATGTACGAAAATGATATATACCTCAATTGAAGGGAGGATAAAATCAAAGGATATTGAACATAATATATTTCACCAAAAGTTTTTTTCACATGTTATTTTCAACAAAATACTGGGATGGACGTTTAAAAATCCATTGAAGTGATAATCTTGTAAACTTATTCACTAAGGATTGTCAACATCAATATTTGAGAAATCGTGATATAAGATTGGAATGCATATCAAGTAAAGTTTTTATTAGGGGGAGAAAAATATGTGTTGCACTCTTTTTCTTAACTATCATTTTGTCTAAAATTGATTTTTCTGGTAATGTTTTTAACGAGGCAATATTCAAAGTGTATTAAAATATATGTGTACTCTTTTTCCTTCACTTGGATTTTTTTCCACATGATTTTTTCTTAGTAAGGTTTTAATGAGGCATATTATTTATGGACATCTAAGGGAGAGTGTTATAAAATAATATATTGTGGATGTCCATTACATCAAGAAGTTACTCCATTATGAAGATAATCATAACCTCCATAACCCTCACTCTTATAATCATTATTTTTGTAACCTTTCACTTCCATAACATTTCCCATTATATTCATGTTAATGTCATATTTATGACTAACCTTTTGTATGCCTCTATGTTACCACTTTAAATGAAAGCATGAGAGTTCATATTGTAGATTTGGTGAACACTTGAGAGTAGAGAGAAAGAAAATTATCTTATATTGCTCCTCTCGTCTTATATTCTTGTCTTCCTCTTTATATTATTCGTTTGTTCTTTTACAACATTTTTTAGTTTATAAAAATTGATCTAGAATAAATGATATGCACATAAAATTAAGATGATTTTAATTCTATTTTGACATTTATCCAAAAACACATATTTAATTCAATATACAATTTCAATATCACGTCCACTTAAAAATGAAATCTGAATTCAAAATGCTTTAATCCATATTTAAGATTAAATAACTTTTTTTAGTTCATGTTCCCAAGTCTATATTCCGTCCATTTATTTTAATCTTTTTGTTATGTTACACTTTTCAAAAGTTAATTCGATTGATTTTTAAAATTAAATTAAGTTATATTGATTCGATATTCTAAATATAAAATATAGATATTCAAAAATTATAAGAAAAGTATTAAAAATTGAATTTTTTGGCATATTAATATGATGATAAGATATATCGTAAAATATTGGGCAAAGTTTTATAGTTTGACTCTAAAGAAGAAAATTATGACTAAAAGTAAACAAAGACAGTAACAATAATAATTAGTATTCTCTCCGTTTCATTTTATATGTCAAATTTTACTTTGCACATGCATTATGAAATATGTAACTTTACCCTTCTACCTTTTTTAAAAAATTTTTAAAATCAAGTTTTCAATTAATGAATATGAATTAAATTATTTGATTAATTAATTTAATCAATGAACACGAATCATTATTTAATAAATGAATATGGTAATTTGTGTATTGATTTTATGAAATGACCAGTATTATGAATTAATTATTTATTAAAATGGATGATATATAAAATGAAAGGAGGGAGTATTATTATTACTTTGAATAGAATGGAGATTATTCTTTTTCCTGCAAGGTGGGGTCCATCAAGGCACCAATATGGAAGACGGCAGTCAAAGGCCATTAATATCACAAATTACATTTTTTTGATGGTTATAGGTGATGGTGAAAGAGTTTATGTTGTGTGTTTATTGGTAGGTAATTGTTATATCTTGATTTGCATGAGTTAGCCTGTCGAGTCTAAGAGAAAAGATTTTCATTCAAAAAGAGAGTTGGGATAGAAAGTCATGTGATTGACTGAGTTTGAATGTTTATTTCTACACAAATGTCGTTTAGAGTCTTAATGTGTCGCTTGAATACAAACAACGATTTTAAGTTCAGGGTTTGATATACCGTGAGTTTACAGTATTTTTAATGCATTTCACTTAGATTTGTTTGTGTCTAGGGACATTTTTTTATTGGAAATAATGTTTATTGTGTCATATTTGTAGGCAATAGGCTTGTACGAGGTCGAGAGAGAGACAATTGAAAAATCTGCTAAAGTGGCCACCCATAGAAGTTACTTACAAAGCGTAGGCCCAGTCACGATCAATTGATGGGTTGGCGTGGAATGACAGTCAGGGAAATCTAACCATCTGTGGAACTACAGAGGAGAGTGACGGACAGTAGGTCGACCCATGGTCTATCCTATACAACCGTCGATTGATTCAGAAATGTTGAGTTCCAGTACCTAAGCAAAATTTTTAAATGTGGAGACAAGGAAGGGACCCACAGACCATAGGTCAACCTATGGTCCGTATTGCATGTGTTCATCATTTGCATCTGAAAGTTGAAATTCCTAGATTCTAAGAAAGATTCTAAGTATTAAGCTACGGAAGGGACCTATGGACTATAGGTCTATCCATAGTCCGTAGGTCAGTCTCGTCGATCGATCCCGTGTCCACCAATTTCCTTATATCATTTCCTTTTAGTTAAGGACATGTTTTTCTACAAATAGGGTATGTAAACCTCATTTTTAATGGTTAGACATTATTGGTTTACTTCTAGTTTTGGCATTCTTTTGTTGAAAATCAACTTTGCAACATTAGAAATTTGATTTTCCAAGATCATTTTGAAGATTTTAACTTCACAATTCAAGTTGAGATTTTGGGCTTCTTCAACTCTAATACGTAAGTTCATGAATTTCTTTCTAAAAGTATGAATTGTATTCTTTCAAGCATGAGTAACTAAATCCACAACTAGGATTGTGGGAACCATGAGTGATTAACAATGAATGAATAATAAATAAGTAATTCTTTACTTGTGTTGATACATGCATTGATAATTCTTACGTTTAGAGGTCTTTTTAATGGTGGACAATGTTAGAAGTCACCTTGTTGCTACAACCGGACCTCTTTTATCAGCAGATATTCAGTGTGATACTATCTAATAGTCTTATGTAAATCGTTGATAGGGTGAAAACTAAGTGGTACATTGATGTGATGTCTAATTTGAGGTAAAGGTAAAGGTTAGTAAAGTATACACATGTAGTCGGACCAAGGTGAGGGGTTAAATTCTCTATTTGACGGACCAAGCACTTAGGGATACATAACATATTACTTTGCATGTGATATACTAGGAAAGTATTACTATTATTAGGACTACAACATTATGAGCCTATGGGGAACACATACACCCTAGTTTCTCCCTCTCATTGATAACAACAAAGTTTGTATATACTTCACTTGCTACTTAACAATCAATCAATTATTTGTTACACAAACTCCCCCCTCCTTTATTTACTTATCTCAGAAATAATTTTTATAAATGGATATAATAATGAGTTTAGTTTAAGTCTAAACTATATTCCTCGTGGGATCGACCCCAATCTATAAGATGGGATTATCATTTGACAACGATCGTTTATACTTTAGGGAGTTATAATTTGAGGGTATCATAATTTCAGGTGGTTCAAAGGCAAGTCTTATACTTTTTGGCCACATATTTATGTTTTTCATAGGTTGAATAAACCTATTATATGCTTTCAAGTATTTTTTTCTTCTTATCCCAGTGTCAAAAAATGACTCAACAACCTAATATGTATAATGAATTGTTGGAATTGCATGGACACAAGGAATCCAATTAGTTTCTATGACCTACAACTACACACCTTCTTTTATAGGTCAACAATATTTTTATATGGTGGATCATGAATCTCAAAGCCAAGATCACCATTAAACTTTTCCTTACAATTATTTGCAATTTCAGTATTTTTCTATGAATTTCCGTATCCATTGATGACACGGAGTAATCCATTTTTCTGAAAATTCTCTCATTTGATTCATTCTTTTCATGACTTGGAATCTTATTTCCTCTAGCATAGTTATGATTGATTTGAACCTAGCACCCAAAATTCAACTGTTAAAAGTCTCACACATGTTGTTCTCAACCACATCACACTTGCTATGTTCTTTAAAAACTGCTTTACACCATGTTTCTTTGTTATACTTTAACTAATTTTCTACAATGTTTTGTCCTACTTGACTCATTTCATGAGTTTTACCTATAAAAAACTTCAAATGATACACTAGAAACCTACCATGATTTTCTTCTCCTTTCTTCACCCCTCCCCACTTTCCTCCACTTTGCCAATATATTCCTAACACACCATCTAATTTCAGTATTTGGCAATAATTCAGTAAATGCAAGATGAAGACCTTTTCAAACAAAGAACATAAGACATACAACAATTTTAAGTATTAATTACTACAGATAGATAAAAAACTAAATTTATTAAATAATTTAGTAATACCTTCTACATTTCAAACAACATTGTTAGTCCTTCACCTTCAGTTTCTATAATCTCCAAATCATGTTTGATGCACTTGAAAAACTAAGACCATGTTTCCTTGGTTTCTTTATCAATAACTGCCCATAATATAGGGTACATCTGATTGTTTCCATCTTAGAAAATACAATATAACAATTCACCTTCACATACACTTCTTAGAAATGCACCTTCTAACAAATAATCCTTCTACACCCTTCTTTCCATCCACCTTTTAAGGAACCAAGACAAATACAAATGCTCACAAACACCTCTTTTTTTGAAATTGTCTTCTTGGATGTCCTAATAGATAAAGTAGTTCCAGAATATGTAGTCTTTAATTCCTCAGCATAATCATACAGCCTAACAAACTCCTCTCGAAAATCTCCCAAATATTTATTCATAACTCTCAGTTTTGTCTTTCCACAACTCGTCTTACTACTTTCTTATCATAGATTGAATCTGATGTAGTTTGATGCTAGGCTCACTCATAATCATCTACTTATAATTTTTACTAATCCAAATGGGGGTACACAGTTTGTTTCTTATTCTTTTACAACACTTATACAGGAAAATATATCTTGACATTGAAGTTTCCGGTGTTACCATCAATACATCCAAGAATATGGCAAGGACAATCCTTTTTCTTACACGTTGCCCTTATCCTTTCTTTACATTAGGTTTCAACTTAATGTTCACACCCTTATTAGTAGAATATGTTTGTAGTGCCTCCCTGAACTCAATATGATTTTTAAAAAAAATATACAATTGAAATAAAACCTTTTTAGCAGTTGGTTCAAAATAGATATTTGTACTTGTATTCCTAGGTTGTGGATCTAGAACTTCATAATTCTCAAAAGGATGTAACTATCAGGATCTGATCTATAAAAATAAGGGTTATCACCACCCAAATTTCCTTCAAATTTTCTCCTCTTGTCCTTATATGTCTTCAAAATCAGCATTTACATCTACAGGACCATATGGTATCTCATCTAGATTTACTCTACCTGCCTTTTCTTTAACTTGTTCTTTAATGTTAGATTGTCTAGCTTGAAGTAACTCCTCATCCAAATCACTCAAATTATCAATGTTTCATCAACATCATAGAATTAATTAGAATCAAAATGAAGCTCTACATTTACTCCAGGGTACTGATCTTAGTTTAAGTTCTTATTTTCATTTTTATCAAATGGTTCAGATGAAGACACATCAACCTTATCTTTTTGTGGAGAGGATGACACATCAACCCTATCTATTTTTGGGGAGGATGAACATCTTCCCTATCATTTCATGGGGAGAACGACGAATCATCAGTATCTTTTTGTGGGGAGGACACATTACCATTAGTGCTAGGCAATACAAGTAGCTCCTCAACAACTATAGGTATTACTCATGGGATGTTTCGCAAATACATCAACAAAATCTTCACCATTCAAACTATTAAGAAAGTTTAGAACACCAGAATCGATAAATAACATGTAATAACCACCCTTGTGGACCTTACATCCAAATGTTTCAACTTTTCAACACCCAATTCTAGTATTATTTTCTGAAACAACATGATATGCAAATCATATACATGTATATTACTCTAAGGATTAATGATTCCATTGGCATACCTTAGCTCAGGATTAGATATAAAACAACCTTTGTAGTGAAATTGAAGTGTCACTATTGTTAAATTCATTTACTTACCATGCCTATAATGTGACTAGAAAGAAAATATTATTAATGAATTTGTACGTACTTGGAAAAGATTCTAATTTTAAAAGTAAAAATAACAAAAAGCCCTATTTTTTAAGGAAACAAGGAGTCAAGATTCTAATACACCTCGGATATATAACAATGGGACACTAACACAATCAATACCCAAAAAAATTGACAAAAAAATATTAATATCAGTCAAACTTGAGATTTTACTAAGAAACACTAGAATCTGCTTAAATTCACGAAATATGTCATTGAAGTCATTCGAAAGCATATGACAGTAACACTAGGCACAAACCAAAGTAAAATCCTCAAAAAATTTTAGAAAATCCAATGACAATCAACCCTAGAATCACACAAATACATAAGGAAAAAAAATATGAATTAACAAGAACTAACATAACTTAGAAACTGAGAAACTTACAATGAAAATATAAGATCAAATGCCATTAAACTGAGCTTGTGGGAGAAGGAGGAATTGGCGGAGGAGCTAAGGTCGTGGAGAAGGGGAGAAGGGGAAAATTGCATGAGTGTCTAGATTAACAATAAATAGTCAAATTTTTTTTGTTAATACTAGTCATTACCTACATGGAAAAATATAATTTTACGTGGATTAATTATTTTTTTTAGCTAATGTGTAAGTATTTGTGCAAACACACAATACCACATAAAAAAGTATGTCAAAAATGTTCTGCTTGGATGAGTTTATAGGTCCAGAATACAAAATGACACAATTATAAGGGTCCACAGGACCATTTTGCCTTTTTATTAATGAACATGCAACTGGACCCAAATTATTTCACAATGATATTCATTAACCCAAACTCAATTAAAAAATCCAACACTTGTTCATCTTCCTTTGCAACGACTTGTTCCCGTCGTTATAGAAACACGAACGGGGAAAAATTTTGGGCCGGAAAACTTTTTAGTAGTAACTTGGGATTTCCTAACCTAATCCAGATTTGGAAGAAATTAGAGTTAGTAAGATCTTGGGAAATATGGTAGTCAATTAGTGATCTAGTTATGATTATGATAACATGATTATATATATTAAATGATAAGGAAGCCGAACGACTTTACGGAATTGAATTCGGGTGAGTAGAACTCCGGAAATTGATTTTAGTGTGAAGGGGTAGTTTTCGAGTGTCATGGGATGAAGGTGTATTATTAAATGGGGGATTGAAACACTTGATTCGATTCATTAGTTCCATGCAATTCGCTGTGGCAGAATTATTATATAGTTGGATTAGGCCGACCATGACGGCGCAGTCGTGACTTAAGTCAAAAATAAACCCCAAAAATGTTTATTTTGCACTTTTTAACTTTGATATCTAGTAGATGACCCTAGGTGTTTCATTGAAATTTTTTCACCATTCTTGAGGCTAAAAGTAAGGATTTCACTCCCCAATTCTATTTTTTGATCCGTAAAATATAAATTCAATGGTAATTATTGATACGGGAGGATTTTGATATGGAAATCATGGTGGAAAAATCCCTAATCTAGGTATGGGGATCATGGAGTTGATCTAGGATTGATAGTTTGATGGTAATTTGGGTAATTCGATATTGTTTATTGATTCCCGTGTTATATTGATTGTTTGTAAATCAAGAAAAATTTGAACGAATCCAAAAAGAGAAGAATCAAGTTTCTTAAAAAATTCAAGCTTGTTTCGAGGTAGGTAATGGTTGCGATTGCATGTTGTGTGATATATTTTTTTCTTGCTACATTATAATGCATTTATAGATGCGAATATTGCATTATTGATCAGACTAATCATAAATGAGGATAGATGAATGTTTGAATGGCATGAATCACGACTTGATTGTATGATTATGAGAATATACTTGTGATTGTGATTGAGGCTTTTTGAATTGATCGGGTGTTGCACTCCGACACACTAAATGAGATCGCTTGCCACTAGTGCCGGCAAAATGATCCCATATTTTGGTAACTCGTCCAACCGGCCCATATTTAAATGGGTTGGGCGAGGGATTTTTTGCATGGGTAAAATATGGTCGATATCCATATTCAACCAATAAAAATATGGGTAAAGCATGGATTAGTCAAATGGGTTAATTTCTAACTTTTATTCACTATAGATTCATGATATCACCAAAAATTTTGTAATTTTTCTTGCTTTTTATGTTCTTCTATAGAACTAATTAATTTTCACCATAATTGAAAAGGTGAAGTCTTTGTCCCTCCAAGAATATATATTTTACATGTACATTTCTTTTGTTATTTATAATTATATATTCTTTATTTGTTTAATTTTATATTGGATGATAAATAATAGTTTAAAATAAGCAAATCATGTATCGTATTGACATTTCTTAAAGTTCATTAAGTATGTTTTAGTCCTAAAATACAAATATTCATTTACTTTGAAATATAAAATATTTACCCATTTGCCACCACCACTTGCCACGTACCGGCATAAATATTTGAATGGGTGTCACGTTGCGACGCACTAACTTGGAACGGGTAACACGTACTGGTGCACTAACAGTTTGGGTGTGGGTTCAATGAGAGGATCATTGACTTGACATAATTGTGTATTTTGAGAATAGTGAAATTGAAAGTTAAATGCAAGTGATATTGATATTATATATGTTCGGTGTATGCATAATATTATTATGTTGTAATGGCTTATGTATGTTGCACTTAATAGGATAGTCGTGTGATCCTATCAGTATATTGTGGTTATGTACTGATACTACACTTGCTCTTTCTTTGTTGAGTACAGGACATCTTCAAGCGGCTACCTCACTTAGATGATCAGTGATCAATCGAATTCAAGGGTGAGTTTGTTCTACTGGGCTCCCATGTGTTATTGTTTTCTTTATGTCCACATTTTTGGACTTAGACTAGTGTTTTAGATTAATTGTGTTAGTTTGGGGGTCATACCTGTCACGAACGGAATCTAGACTCCAGACGAGACCGGCATCGTTGACCTCTCAGAGGTCGCAGACAAGCCTACTTACGTCATTCTTAATTTATATAGGTTAATTTTAGCGGAAAATTTGAAACTTTTTTTTTGTTTCTTAACATACTTATAAAAACATTCTCATAAATACGTAATTGTTCACCATCAACTATCTAACATTAAGAGATAAGCAACTGAAAGAAATAGTTCAATTCTTATTAAGTGTATTATTGCCAAAATGGCACCAATACATAGTCTGAACAAAAATAGGAAAGAGACGCTACTGGAACATGCTCCACTAGCTCAACTCTACAACTAAGCTAGAATATAAAACAGCAGCATCCTCAAAAGGATGAGGACCTACCAAAGCCGGATGAATGCTGAACGTCCAGATAACTGCAGCGAAGATCCTATAGCTGTATCGTCCACCTGTGCCTGCACCTAAAATAGTAGAGTTTGTATAGGGTTAGTACACACTTGTACTAAGTACTGGTATATGCAAGCATACACCAAGGACATGCATGAAAAAAATAGCTCTTTCCTAACAACATGATTTTTTGAAGTCAAGTCAGTGGACTTGCCAATTTGAGATTTGGAAGGCTTCCAAATTTGGATTAGGAAAGTCAGTGAACTTTCCAGATTTGGAATAGGAAAGTTATGCCATGAGAATAACATACATCATCATACTTTTCACATTTTCACACGGCACATAACATTTACACATAGCACATATCATATAGCATACAGCACATTTTTCATGTAGCACATAACTTTTTTAATATCATTCATTCATATGCCATGAGACCTTGGAATCATGGACTTAACATCAAAACATCCCAGAAATGAGGGCCCAACAAATGGGACCTCAACTAGGGAGCCTTCATTAGCAAACACAAAGTATGCTTCGTTCATTCATACGTACTCTATTTCATTTCATTCATAGGCCAGTGTAAACACCAGCTATACCTAGGATGTACTTTAAGATTTTCATTAGGTTCGTTGTGCAATGACCAAGAATGACCTAATGTCATTACTTGAATTTAACTAACATTTTGACTATCCTATCCCTACACATTTGGTATCATTCATTTCATTATGTGCATCATTTGAGGCTGGCCTCATTCATTCATTGGGAACTTTAACTTTAACCGACATATATCGTGTGAGCATCATGAAATCCAGTGTCTCCCCCACACCGAAAAGAGGTGGAATCACCGGCCAAAGTGACCCAAAACATGCTAGCATACATGGGAATTTAACCCCGCCAGAACCCTATATTGGCTGTATAGGTTCGAAGACAAGGAGATATAAGGAGACCCATACCCGGCAAGCCGTATAGTCTCATCTCATGAGAGTTACGTGAACCTCCGCCCTTCCCGAAAGAAGGCATCACCACTCATAGCTAGCCTATCAGTGCTCAGTATAAATTTTCATTTCATTCATCTCATACGTCATGGAAGCTGGCTTCTAGTATGAGGACATCATAGCTCGTTAGATGATTTCTCATCTCATCATTAGTATTAAGGGTGTTAAGCTCAATACTTTCATTAGAGTGTTCATAGAGACTGGTCTCTTCGTTAACTTTACACTCTCATTGGTGAGTACGTTTTGGTAACATTTATTTAGGCTCATTTGAGATTGCTCTCATCTTTTACATTAGCCTCATATCATGTTGTCACCACATTCCTTATCATTAGCACCTTTGCTTTCCATAGCTAGTCACCTCTTATTACGTGAATATTCATTTCATCATATGCCAATGCACTTGGCCATTTATTGTGTTTCACACCCTTAATTAACCCTCTAGGGTTTCATCATTTCATTGTTCATTTCCTCATTTCATTGTTCATCTCATATTATGCCAATGCACTTGGCCATTTAGTGTATCTTACACTAATACTTAACCCTTCTAGGGTTCATCATTTCATTACATACATCTTAGGTTCACTTATATTTGAACGTATGCTAATTCATAGTTTGTTAACGGATTCAGACATTCCTAAGATTATGTAGTACAAGACTTATTATATTATATATATGCAATGATCTTGATTTCGATCTAAGTAGGTGGCATTATTCTTGGATATTTTGTTCACGTATGACTTATGTATCAATATTGAAGTTTGGGCAAGGAAACCCAAATTCGAATCACTTGGATAACATTTACATTTTTTTATTGATTTTATTTTTAATTTCCCTAATATTGGAACTCTAAATCGAAATCCAACATTAACATTGTACCTTAAATTTTCTACTTGATTTCCTCTTAAATTGGCCGAAGGGTTGTGGGTTCGAACCCCCACAACTTCTTGCATTTTATTCTTTAATTTAATTAAAAAAAATTTCGCCAGGGCATTGGGAGGTTTTGGGTTCGATCCCCCACAGCCTCCTTATTTTTGTTGTTAATTTCGCTAGAGCATTGGGAGGTAGTGGGTTCGAACCCCCACAGCCTCCTTATTAGAATTTTTAATTAAAACTCACTAGTCTAGGCGTTAGGCAGTGAGGTTTTTGGATCGAGCCCCCACAGCCTCACTTCATTTTTTTTATTTAAATTGCCTTCCTTTCCAGCATTAAGGTCGTGGGTTCGATTCCCACGCCTCACATTTTCCTTTCTTTATTTTTCTCTTCTTTCACTCGCTGCCTAAAGGTCGTGGGTTCGATTCCCACGCCTCCCATTTTTTTATTTTAATTCTTATTCTCTTCTTACTAATCCAACAGACCCCATTTCGATTCCCCCCAGCCCCCTTTTCTTTTTCCTTACTCGCAAATTCCAGTAGCTAAAGGGTGAAGTCACAGGTTCGAATCCTGGTGGCCTTACCTCTTTTAAATGTATTAAATTTCCAGATTTTAACCCCCTTCTTGAACGAAATTTAAAGTACACTAAGCTTGAAATTTTTTTATAATTTTTAGCTTCCTTTCATCAACCTTTTCATGTTAGTTTCTTAGGGCATTTCACCAAGCATTTAGTGCATTGTTAGGTGTAGTTTAGTAGTTACATTAGTCAAGCGTTTTCACTCAAAATTTGTAACTTCACACACCATATGAACATCACATTGTGCACAACTTTAACACATAAAATACAAGAATTTACATGCTTTCATACGTCCCAAAACAGTGACTACTTCACTGCCACACATTGCACACACATCAACTTTTTCACATGATTTCGAACAACATAATCATTATTCACACAATTTAGAACATGCATACTTAAACATAAAAATCACGAAAACACATTTCATCCCTACTTTGTACCCGCAAACATACCCAACCTAAAGTTCAATGGGAGCTAGTGACAGGGACATGCAAAGGGGAAACAATCCTAGTTTTCAGAATGAATATCTTGAATCTTACGGGGTCTCTTGGGAAAGGAACCAAGAGGAAAGAAACCATACCTTAATTGATGTTCAGACGTTGAAGTTGCTGCCCAAACCTTCCTCCTAAACCACGTCCAACTCACCTAAAGTTTCACCACCAACTCGACGAAATCTCCCTTGCCTTAACAATTTTTATTAGCTTTCTTTAGATTTTTTTCGTGATTCTTCAAGTGTGAAGAACCTTTGTTATATTTTCTGTTCTTCACGTTAATTGGCAGAGAGAAAACAATAGAGTTTGAACGTGAGAGTGTGATAGACGTGAGAGAGTGAAACGTGTGAAGTTGCTTAGGCTTAGATAATGACTTAGTCAATTTAGGACTCTCCTTAATGCTTAAAATCTGATTTAATTAATTATACGTTAAAGGACCATTTTGCCCTTAAAATTTCAGATTTTAAATAATAAATAAATCACCTTAAGTATTTATCCTGTTCATTTTTTAGGGTTGTTACAATACCCTTTCTTGTTAGACTTATGGTTCTTTCTATAGTTTTGGCACATTGATTTTTAAGTTCTAGGCGTCATTTTTTAATTTGTTTTGTTAGAATTTAGTTTGAGTTTTGGGAACTCTATTTCTTTTATTTGCTCGTGTAACATTAAATGCCTTAGTTTTTATTAAATTGTGTAGTTTTTGGTTAGCTAATTTTTATTAATGGTTCTACTATCGGAGGGTTAGTAAGGGTGTCAATCACGACAGTTTGGGTCATGACAAAGTTGGTATTAGAGCCTAGGTTTGTTGAACGCGACGTACCAAAACAAATATAGTAAAGTCTTTCGGAACTACACAGAGACATGTACTTTTCTACGAGAGGCTATAGGACTTCAGGAAATATTTCTACTTTTCTTTGTCTCCTTTCATTCTATAACTTGATTCTAATTGGTATTTGACGATTCAAATTGGTATTTAATCTCCTTCACTCTTATGTTTATAGATGGTTAACACAAGGTTCAACGGCGTCAGGCTCATAGATCCCCTCAATGTTTCAACTGAGGAATCCATAGTAAGAGGTCGCGGTCGAGGAAAAGCTAGAGGAAGAGCAAGGGTAGAGGCCGATCAAGGGTGGAGCCTACTATGGATGGAGCACTAGTTAAGAAAGATCCTAAAAATGAAGCCCCTCATGCTCATCATGAAGAGGTTGAAGAGAATAGAGAGGTTGAGAATGAGGAGAATGTTGGAGAAGAAAAAGAGGTGTAGGTTGAGACTACAAGCATTCCTTCCCCCCCCCCTTAGACCCCGTGTTAGCTCAACGGGTTATGACGTTCTGGAAAGGATGGTTGTTTCTGGAGTGATTCACTCTTTTCAATCAACTCAAGCTCCCACGAATATCCTATTGCTATCATTCTCCACAAGGTGGTTGGAACTGTAGGTAATGTTGCTTTCTTCCATCCTTTGTTGGGTCCTGTTATGACTAGTAATGAGCATGAGACGTTGACTAAGATCTTGAAATTGTAACCACCTCTTTTCCATAGTTATGAGAGTGAGGACGCCTACGATTTCATCCTAGATTTCTATGAGAGGCTTCATAAGTTGGGAATTGTCCATTAACATGGAGTTGAGTTTATGACTTTTCAGCTTTAAGGCGAGTCTAAGCAATGGTGAAGAGCTTATGTCGAATGTAGATCTTTAGTTTTAACCCACTCACTTGGACCAAGTTTCATGATCTGTTCTTGGAGAAGTATGTGCCTTTGATATTGAGAGATCGTAAGAAGGATGAGTTCAAGGCTTTGGAGCAAGTGGTATGTATGTGGTTGCTCATGAGGCCAAGTTCCATTATTTCTCTAGATATGCTTAAGAATTGGTGACTACTGAGAAAGAGAGGATTTGTGTATTTGTTAAGGGGCTAAATTTTGAGTTGCAAGTATTGTCTGTTCAATGATCTTTGCGGTAAAAACGTGAATAAGGTAACGGATTTTGTGAAGAAAGTGGGGGGGAGGGGTTTAGGCGAGACGGTTAGGCTAAGGCATTAGCTAAGAAAGACAAAAATTCAGGCAATCAAGGATCTTACTCCGAAATTTCAAAGAGGCCAACACTTGTAGCCGAGCCAACTCAGTCTGCTATGCCCACTTTTACAGGTAATTACTTTGGAACTCCACCTCAAAATTTGATTCAGATTATGCAGGAACCGCACCTTCGGTGGGTAGTAGGCCATATTTTGGTTGTACTTGCTATATCTATGGAGAACATAGGCATATTAGGAGATATTTTCCCAACTCGCACATGACAGAATCCGTGCAACACATACTAGAGCAGTGATACCTGTGGGAAATGGTAATAATGATCAAGGGCATCCACAAGGTGGGTGAGGAGGAAACCAGCGATGTTGCAGAGGTAGGGGAAATGGTAATACATGCAGAGGTACAATGCAACCAAGCAAGGAACTCGCTCGTCATTATGACAGGGCTCAGTGTTATGCCTTTCTGGGTAAGACCGAGGCAGAGGAGTCTGCCCAGTAATCACAAGTACTATTCTTGTTTGTGACTGGATGGATAATGTGTTATTTGATCCGGGTTATACTTATTCTTATGTATATGTACAATTTGCCTCAAAGTTTGATATAAATTGTAATATACTTGATGACCTCATCCATGCTTCTACTCCAGTTGGAGAGTATGTCATAGTCACCCATCTCTATCATGTTTGTCCTATTTTTTTGTGGGTTTTTAGACTTGGGTTGATTTGATGATTTTGGATATGACTGACTTTTATATAATCTTAGAAATGACTTGGTTGTCCCCCTATTATGTTGTTCTTAATTGTAATTCTAAGTCTGTGACTCTAAAATTTCTGGGAAGGGCAAAATTATAGTGGGGAGAAGTGTACAAGCCTAAGAAATCTAAGATCATATTCTATATTTAGTCTAGAAAAATGGTACGACAAGGTTGCTATGCTTATTTGATTCATATTCAGGATGTTGAGGTTGAGTCTCCAATCTATTGAGTCTATCCATGTGGTGTCATAATTTAGAGCAGTGATTGCTAATGATTTGACTGGTATGCCTCAAGATAGGGATATAGTTTTCTGCATTGTTTTATAACCCAGTACTCGTCCCATTTCCATCCCTTCATATCGCATGGATCCGATAGAATTGAGACAGGCTGAGGCTCAAATCCATGAAATTCTTGATAAAGGTTTTATGTGTCCTAGTGCTTCCCCATTGTGTGCTCTCATCATGTTTATTATGAAAACAATGGTAGTGTGAGGATGTATGTAGATTATCGACAATTGAATAGGATCACCATTCGAAATAAGTATCCATTACCTCTAATAGATGATGTTTTTGACCAATTGCAAGGTGCATCACTTTTCTCTAAGATTGACCTAAGGTATACTTACCATCAGCTAAGATTAGGCCTGAGGATGTTCCCAAGAGTACAGCGTTTAGAACCTTTTATGGGAACTACCAGTTTCTGGTTATGTCGTTTGGGTTGACTAATTCTCCCTCGGCTTTTATGAGCTTAATGAATTGGGTGTTCAAGCCACTTCTTGATTTGTTTGTTATTGTCTTTATTGGAAACAATTGGTCTATTAGAAAAGTGAGGAAGAGCATGCCAACCATATTCGTATTGCTCTGAGAATTCTTGAAAATAAAGGTTGTATGCAAAATTTTCTAAGTGTGAATTTTTGTTGACCTCGGTTGGATTTTTGGGGCATGTGATTAATCCAATATTTGGACTCATTTAGGGATTTATTCACAATGATTTACTGTTCTCAAATGCTTATTTTACGCCAATAGCTTATGTAAACCCCTTGATTTCATGGTATACAGATTGAGGAACCAACTTATGTAAACCCCTTGATTTCATTGTATACAGATTGAGAAACCAAGCAAGGATACTAACTTGTAAAAAGAAACGACGTGAGCGGAAAGAGTTAAGAAAAGAAACCCTGGTGATAGCCTTGGAGAGTCTCCAAATAGCTATTTGACCGCCTAAAGTTCCAGTGTGCCAAGTCTTGAAGGAAAAAAACAAGTTGGCAAGAGAAAGGAGCAGTCGGCAGATCAACTAGTGGTTCCATGATGCAGTGTTGGATCACCCAAAGTTACAGACCTTGAGGAAGATGAAGGTCAAGGCAAAAGGGTGATAATATTTACCAAAGGGTGGATTAGCGAGTGGATTGGCGAGCCCGACTTACTGCGCCGAATGGCCATTCCCAGCATATTTCTTGTGACTGTAAATACATTTTTTGAGCATTTAGTTTAGTATTAGATTATTATTGAATTTTTAGTTTTAAGTTTTTGGTATTGACTTCTGAGTATTATGACAAGTTTAACCTAAGATTTGGAGAGTTGAAGTTTTTCACTTTTAATAAATTGGAAGTGGGTCATTGAGATTCTTGAAATTGGAAGATTGTAAAGACAAAATCAATCTTACCCAGTTGATGGAAACAATTTGGTAACGAATTTTATCTTTTTATGATGTCTAACTAAAACCCCAATTTTAGGGTATGATTATGTGAATATGAGTTGATTAAGTGTATGGTATTGCTAATTATTAGTTGAAATGCTATTTAGAAGTGATTTTAACCATTAATTGTGGTTTAATTTAAGAACTATAGTAGCAAATGCATTTCTACCTTTGTTTTGTTGGCCTCCTCAAGAGAGTGGTTTTAGAACCAAAGTTTTTTATTAATGGTCAGTGGGTATTGGGTTGACTTGGGTTCAGCTCGAGAGAGTGAATCCTAAATCCAATTCCACACATTCAGCTCAAAATAGTGAATGGATTTACGTGTGGGTTGTTCTTAAATTGCATGTTTGTTGATGTTCGAGAGAAATCAATTTGATTCGGGGTAAATTTTGAGAGAAAGTATAGTCCCACTATCGTCTAGCTTACTCACTATATTTATTTATCTTCTAATTGTTGCAATTATCCATTTGTCTATAATAGCCTATAATCGAATCACATCCCAAGAATATGTCTTATGATTGCACTTCAAACTACTTGTTGTTGTTGTAGTTGATTGATAAACCAAAAATCTTTTTATTTGACATTCATTTCACCCCTTGATTTGAATAATGTGTTTATTAGATCATGTTTATTCCTATGACTAAGTTGACCATATTAATACTTTATAATTGATTCTCAAACATGTACCGCTCCCTGTGAAATTTGACCCCAACTTATTTTGTTGGGTTATATACTGACTAACGATCGTTGATACTTATAATTGGATGAAGTATCTTTGATGTTGTTATTCATTCAAAATGGCTCCGCTACCATGGAGTGGTGTTGTTTGAAAATTTTTTGTGACGTTGAATTTTGCTTTTGTTAGTCATAGTTGTAGCAACTTAATTTTAGTTTTTGTTTGTCTGTTGCTTATTTCAAATAGATGATATGAGCATATCGTGTAGCAATGGTGACCCAATGGACCATCCTCTTTTGAGATTGATGATTCTTAAGGATGACATCCTAACTCAAGCAATTAGAGGGTGAGGCTATACATAAGTTGTGGCCAAGATTTAAGACACTTTTGCAGTAGGGCCTAACTCATGGACTTTCATATATGGGTATTCTCAAATACTTCTATAGAGGTCTTGCTCCTAAAAATAGAAGATTGGATGATCAACTCTCTTCGTGTTGTTTGATACAACAGACCTATGAGAAAGCAACCCAACTCCTTGATGGCATGATTGAGGCCAACATGGAGACAGAAAAGGACCAAGAACTGGCCACATTGTTGACTAGTGACACTGGGGTAAACCCAAGAATGAAACTCAAGTGAGGACTTTCATCGTGTCACGATGTTAACTAAAGTGCTACTTGGGAGGCCACCTAAGAATCTTTATTACTTTATTTTTGTTTTTGGTAAATAAAGTATGTTGATTGTGCAGGTTAAAGTATGTAATGTGTTCGAAATATGGAGTTTGGCGAGAGAAAATTCCATTTGGTGACTCGCCAAAGAGGTTGATGACTCGTTAAAGAGGTCGGCTAGCATGAGTTGGACCGTCGTTGGACTCCGAAACTTCTAAAGTTCGAGTGTATAAGACTCAGTGGGCCCAGAAGAAAATCAGTATGTGTCTCCAAATAGATCGGTAACCACGATTTAGTTTGCCATTTAGACCACCACATTTATTGGAGGTCTTGTAAAACACTGTGAGGTAATTGCCAGCTTATTGTGTTGTCGAGTGGGTCAGGTAGCAAAATTAATGTTGCCAAAAGTGAAGAAATAGACGGTTCTTAAAGGCCAAAGGTTTAAACTTTCAAACTCTTTCACATTCCCTCACTTTTAACTTACCAAGATCACACCCGCACTATATATTCCTTTATTTTCATGTTTTTACCACTTTTAGTCGTCAATTGTGTGTTGGAGTTGGAATTCTTTAATGCCTAGATTTTCAAAGTATATATTCATCATAAAAGGTTGGTTTTCCGAACCCCAAACTTATATTTAGTGGTTTTTACTCATTTCCAATTTTTTGATCTTAGTGAGGTGTATTGTGCCTCTCTGTATCCATGTTGGTGTTCTTGTATGTCTGTTTTAACTTGAATATCATGTGTAAATTGCATTTACTATTGATTTCCCAATTTGTGTGCTTTAAGATTGATCAAAATTGTTGGGTTGTGTGTAATTAATATTGGGTTTAGTCAGGTGAAGTCTAAGTAACCCATATGTGTGCTAAATTACATGTTTTGCCAGATAATAGAGTGTTTGGCGTCATTCCTAAGGGCTAAAGTCATCAAATGGCCAAATTTGGCCAAACCGAGAGAAGTTTGAGTATCTCGGGAGCATGGGCATATGGGAGTCGAGTTGTAAACAGGAACGTTACAAAGTTTGGTAAGCTGGGTCGAACTTGCCAAATTACTCGAAGGTTCATCGAATTCCCCTAGATCGCCTTTGATTTCAAGCAATTCGTTAAGATTGCGTTTTATAACTTTTGGTGATAATCCTAAGCTCGTTGATTTCACTCGGCAACTCACTAAAAGTCTTCTTAGATTACCCTTTTTCTGCCCCTAACCCTTAAAATACAATGTAACTTTTAGGGGGCTTGTTTGTGCCCGTTGAATGTTGTCAGTGATTCACCGAAAAGCCTCTCATCGTCGACATTCCAAGTTTTATGAGAATCTTTGAGCCAATCCTTTCCGTGAGCCCGATCTCAAAGTGATTTTTTGACTCACAGATCGATTCGGCGAGTCAGTCTGCAACTGTTTGTCTACAACTTTGCTTGAACTATTCCTAACTTTCTATGATATTTTTACTGATATGGATAAAACCAACTTGGACATGTCGCCTCATAAAAGAGTACGGGGTATAATAATTAATAAAGGGGGGGGGAATCCCCCTAAAAGGGAAGGACATAGCCTCCAAATAGAGGCAAGGGCAAGGTAAAAAGGCTATTTTTTGAGATTCCGTAGCACAACTCCGACAGTAAGAGAAGACCATCCCCTTCAGTCTTTATGATCAAAGATTCGTGCTAGGTCTTTACCAGGCTCTTTTAGCGCCCCAGCAGCCACTCCTCCTACAGTAGATATAGTGTCAGCTCCGGCACCGACTATAACCCCAGTGCCCTACTAAGGGTCCCTCCTCCTAGTCTACTCAACATACTAAAAGTCGATGAGTTACGCAATATTCTTGAGAAGAAACTCCAATCCACAGAGGTCCTTGAGGGAAGATACTCCAGTGTGAGGGAGATACTCCAGTGGCATAGATTTCATATCTTCACCAGGCCTCGAGGCCCATATATCCCCACATGGGTCTATGAGTTCTATTCTACTTACAGTGAGTTGGTTCCTCGGGTTAAGAAGAAGGTCAATGCCTTCAGATCGGTGAAGTCAGTCATGATCCAAGGAAGAGAAGTGGGGTGCAGCAGTGACTACATAAATGATGTGCTCGATAGAGCCACGGAATTCAAGAACGAGTATGAGGGTTTGGAAACTTCTCAATCCCTAGATGACCTTAAGGGGTGGGCTTACCCTCTAATTTCTGATACCACTCTAAGGTGGATCGAATCATGAACCCAGATAAAGAAGAAGGATATGAATGTAGCTACACGATTTTATTTTGGATTCATCAGCAGATTTGTCATGCCTTCATATAACAAATCCATCCACCTTTATGTAAAGGCATCCCATTTAGGATCAATATTAGCAAAGAACCGGCTCAACTTGGGACCTATTATTGAGGCGGAGATGGCCATGAGGGCCAAGTAACACCAAACTTTCCCTCCTTTCTGGTCTTGATCATAGTGTTGTGTCGGCGTGTTTTATTTCTACGTGATGAGATGAGAGATATTGAGGCCACTCCTATATCCTCCACATACATATGGCATATTTAGGTTGAATACAAAGGGGAGGAGGCAGACAGGAGGATAGAAGATATGGTGGATACATCCCCGAGGTAGATGTTGATTCTATTCTTGCATAGGCAACTTTGCCCACTCCAGCCTTCAGGTACTTCCACTTCCTCCCATATTCCTAGGACTTATGCCACTACCCAACCTGCAAGGATTACTCAGGCAATAATCATGAAGATAGGTAACTTAGCCCATTCAGAGGATGTGATGGCGACTTGATTAGAGGTTGTTGTACCATGGATGATTGAGACTGTTATCCTTGCTGCACTGACACCCCTCGGAACTTCTATTGGTGATTTAACGGTGAGAGTCACGACTTGTGAGAGTCGATAGGGGGAGTCTTCTAAGGTGGCGTATTTGAAAGTCGAGGTTGTAGATCTAAGGAAAGTTGTGGACTAATTGAAGTCCAGTGACTTCATCTCTTCATTTGAGGAACCTAAGACAGAAGTTGCTCGAGCTAATTTTGAGATTCCTACGACCACCAAAGGAGATGCACTTATAGAGTATGTGGTAGATGATGCTTCAAAGGTGGAGCTTGATGATGAGAAACTTGGGGATAGGGATGTTGCCATGTATGATGATCTTGCTGACCTCGAGGATGTAATGTTCGAGACTGCCCGCCGGACCTCCTTGAGAGACACTACCATGGTTGGGTCCAGTTGAGTTGGTCCTACTGATGTGACTCTAGGTGTTCATGCCCAAGATTAGACTGTTGCACTAGGAATTGATAACCCGATATATGGAGTACTGTTTAGACATGACTTTTCTTTACCTCCCTCTCTGTCATTTCTATTCACTTTTTGATTTTTTATAGCATTTGAGGAAAAATTGTTTTTTTATTTGTGTTGGGTGAGGTAATTCTATACTACCTCTTGCAATTATTATTTTTTGTATATAGTGGGTTTTATGCTGTAAATTGTGTTTTTGCACTGTGTTTGTGGATGTTTGAGCTTGTAGATCCTTATTTAAATGCAAATGGTTTTTTACCTCTTTTGTAAATTTTGTGCCACCTCTTGATTTTGTTTGAATGTTTTTGTTCTTGTGCAAATTTGAGTATCGATCTTGATCAATATCGATGACTTAAATAGTCATCTCAATCGAACAAAAATGAATGTTCGGCTACGATGAGGCCAAATGAAGTTGCATGGATAGTACGTGAACTTTTTTAATCTCGTTGTGACAAGCCAATTATTGGATTAAGTCCCTTGTGATGAACATTGCGCACCAGCGAAAGTGTAGAGTCTTATTTGATATTAGTGTTAAGGTCTTGTGTGATGAGCTTACAGTGAACCATGTATGATGACACCTACATTTTGTCCCGTTGGTCCAGTTGACTAAATATTGCAAACTCTTAAAATGATCTTAGGCAATAATTTTGAAGAGTGTAACAATTTGACATTATACGTCTTTTGTGGCCAACCTTGAGAGTGTGTGAACCTTGCTTGAACCCATTTGAGTATTACCTTTTTCTTGGAAGAAACTTGAGAAAATGAGACCTCTCTTTACGCATTAACCCATAATCCTTATGAAGTGTTGTGTGTTTGAATAGCCAACTTAGTCCAAAAGCCTAAGTTGGGGAGTGGTGAAAAGAGAAGAAAAATAAAAATAAAAATGTGAAGAAGTCCTCCTTTACCCATGGACTTGAAAAAGATGGAACCCCTCTATACCAAAAAAAATGAGAAAAATAAAAGAAGGAAGAGAAAGAAAAACAATGAAAAGTTGTGAAATAAATTAGTGAAAGTTGCAAAAGAAAATGACGTGTCCAGTAATCCATGAGAATTGAATAATGGGGTGAATTTTGAGCATGAATAAGATGGTGAAGAAAACAAAGGAAAGTTGTTCATACTACATTTCATGAGGATACCATTCACTAATCCTAAATGACCATACTTTTATACTTAGTCCCGTTACAATCCTGGAAAGACCTTTTTGATCATGAGTGAGATGAAACAAATGTTGGCTGGAAAATAAGGGCAAACTTATAGGTGAAGTCATGTGTGTGTTCATCTTTATTTGAGTTTGAGAGTTGCTTGTGATGGTTAGACATACCTTGTACCTTTGAGTGCACAATTGATCCTTGCATAAGTAAGTTGAGTCTTTTTGTGTGCATTCATGATAGAGTCCTGTGTAACACTATTTGACACATCCTTTTTGAACTGATAAACTTGAGTTTTACTAGAGGATAAACAAAGTTTAAGTTGGGGCATTGATGAGTCTGAGATTTATACTCTTTTCGGGCTTTATTTACAATGATTTAGTATCCTCAATTGCTTATTTTGTGAAAATAAATGATATAAAGCACGTGATTTCCCGATATATGGATTGAGGAACCAAGCAAGGATACTAACCTTAAAAAAGGAGTGAAACAAGCTGGAAGAGTGAAGAAAAGAAAGACTGGTGATCCCCTATTCCACTTGGAGAGTTGCCAAATGGCTATTTGCCCATATAAAGTTCCAGTGTGTCAAGCCTTGAAGAAAAAAACCAAGTTGGTGATAGATATAAGTAGTTGGCGAATCGTCGAGTGGTTCCTCCATGCAGTGATGGATCACCCCAAGTTACATACCTTGAGGAAGTTGAAGGCCAAGGCAAAAAGGCAACAATATTGACCAAAGGATAGATCAGTGATCCCGACTTAATGCATAAATGGCCCTTCGCAACATATTTCTAGCGACTATAAATACATTTTTGGAACTTTTAGTTTAGTATCAGATTATTATTGAATTTTCAATTTGATGTTTTTGGTATTGAATTCTGAGTATTGAGGAAAGTTTTTCCTAAGCTTTGGAGAACTGAAGTTTTTCACATTTGAGAAATTGTAAATGGGTCTTTGAGATTCTTCTAAATGAAACATTGTAAAGAGGAAATCAATCTTACCCAGCTAATGAAAACACAATTTCTTAACGATTTTTATCTTTTTATGATGTCTCACTATAACCCCAATTCTTGTGGTGTGATTATGGGATGATTTAGTTTATGGGTATTGCTAATTGTTAGTTGAAATTTTATTTTGAAGTGAGTTTGACCATTAATTGTGATTTAATTTAAGAATAGTAGTTGCAAATGCAGTTCTACCTTTGTGTTGTTGGCCTGCTCTCGAGAGAGGTTTTAGAACCAAGGTTTTTTTATTAATGGTCAGTTGGTATTGAGTTGACCTAGGTTCATCTAGATAGAGTAAATTCTGAACCCCATTCCACACATTCAGCTCGAGATAGTGAATGTACTAAGGTATGGGTTGTTCTTCATTTGCATGCTTATTGATGTTCGAGAGCAATCGACTTTATTACAGTAAGAATAGATTATAATGGTGATCAATTTGCTAAGGTGTATGTGAAAGAGATAGTGATATTGCATAAGGTGTCCCTCTCTATCATCTCAAACTGTGGTATGCAGTTTGCCTCCATGTTCTAGAGGAAATTACATGATGGATTGGGAACAAACCTCACTTTTAGTACGCTTTCCATCCACAGATGGATGAGCAGTCGGAGAGGACTATTCAAATGTTAGAGGACATGTTGAGGGCATGTGTGATTGACTGTGGAGGGCATTGGGATAAGTTTTTACCTTTGTGTGAGTTCTCCTATGATAATAGTATCACTCTAGCATAGAAATGGCACCATTTGAGGCACTTTATGGGAGGGGAGGTATATCACTCATAATATGGTTCGAGGGTGGAGCTGTGAAACATTTGGGGGTTGAATTAGTAAGGATGATCAAGATAAGGTGTGGAGCATTTAAACTAAGATATTAGCAGCCCAGAATACGTAGAAGAAAAGTATACATACCATAAAATAAGAGACATGGAATTTTAGACTTGTGAGAATGTTCTTCTTAAGGTATCACCAATGAAAAGGGTGATAAAATTTGGAAAGAAGGGCAAGTTAAGTATGTGATTCATTTATCCCTTTGAAGTTATTGAATGTGTAGGGTCAGTGGCTTATAGATTGGATTTACCTCATAACCTCTCGGGAGTTCATCCGGTATTTCATGTGTCTATATTGAAGAGATATCATGGTGACGGGGATTACATCATAAAATGAGACTTAATTGTTTTAGACAGACCTTCAGTATGATAAGGAACCGATTGTAATTCTTGATCGTGATGCCCAATAGATGAGAAAGGAGATTAATTCCGTGAAATTTCAATGGAAGCATCCTCCAGTTCACGAAGTTACTTGGGAAAGAGAGAAGGACATGCGTGAGAAGTACTCTAGTTGTTCGTCTATTCAGGTACTACTCCATTCTTTCTCTATCCTATCTTTACTAAGTTTGTCACTCGGGGACGAGTGATGGATAAATTTGTATCTACAGTAACGATATGTTTCTATTGTTACAGAAAAGGCAATGGCGAATAATTTTGGGCCGAAAATGTTTTAGTAGTAACTTGGAATTTCCTACCCTAATCCAAATTTGGATGAAATTAGAGTCAATAAGATCTTGGAAAATTTAGTAACAATTTGGTGATCTAATTATGATTCTAATCACATGATATATATCTAAGATGTTAAGGAACTCATACGACTTTACAGAATTGAATTCGGGTGAGTAGAACTCGCCAAACTGATCTTAGTGTGAACGGGTAGTTTTTGAGTGTCTTGGGTTGAAGGTGTGTTGTGAAATGGGGTTTGGAACTCTTAATTCGACTCACTAGTTCTGTGCAAGTCATTGTTGTGTAATTATACCCTCTAGGGTGGGGCCGATATAGCGGGATTATGCCCACCATGGTGGGACAGTCGCGACTTATGTCGGAAATAAACCCCAAAAACATTTCATTCTACACTTTTCAACTTTGATAGCTAGGAGACGACCCCAGGTGTTATCTTGAAATATTTTCACCATTCTTTAGGCTAAAGGTAATATTTTCACTCCCAAATTCTGATTTTTGATTCGTAGAATGTATTATAGGTAATTATTGATGGGGAGGATTTTTATTTGGAAATTTTAGTGCAAAGAAATTTAATATGGGTACGGGACCATGGGATTAATCTAGGGTTGATAGAGTTGATGTTAATTTGGGTAATTAGATATTTTTTATTGATTCCCATATTATATTAATTGTTTGTAAATCAAGAACAAGCGGAACGAATCCGTAAAGTGAAAAATCAAGTTACTTAGGTGATCAAGCTTGTTTCGAGATAGGTGATGGTTGTGATTTCATATTGTGTGATATATGTTTGTTCTTTATTCATTATAATTCATGTATGTATGTGTATGATGCATTATTGATCAAACTAATCCTAAATGAGGATAGATGAATAATTGAATGTCATGAATCATGACTTGATTGTATGATTATGAGAATATACTTGTAATTGTGATTGTGGTTGGTTGAATGGATCGGGTGTTGCGTTGCGATACAGTAATTGGGATAAATTGTCATGTACCAGCATAAATATTGAAACGGGTGTCACGATTCGACATGCTAACTTGGAAAGGGTACCACAGACCGGTGCACTAACAGTTTTTGTGTGAGTTCCATGAGAGGACCATTGACTTGACATAACTTTGTATTTTGAGAATTTTAAAATTGAAAATCAAATGTAAGTTATATTGATATTGCATATGTTCACTGTATGCATGATAGTATTATGTTGTAATGGCTTATGTATGTTGCCCTTAATGGGATACCCGTGTAATCCTACCAGTACACTTTTGTTATGTATTGATACTACACGTGCTCTTTTTTTGTTGAGTACAGGGCATTTTCAAGAGGCTACTGACACACCTCGCTTAGAAGATAACTGATTAATCGAATTCAAGGTAAGTCACTTTTTTCGTGCTTCCATGAGTTCTCTTTTTGTTTATGTCTACATTTTCGGAGATAGACTAGTGCATTAGATTCCTAGTGTTAGTTTGGTGGTCGTACACTTTCTTGTTTAGACTTATGGTTCTTGTTAGAATTTCGGTACAACAACTTTCAGGTTCCAGGCGTCATTTCCGCATTTATTTTGTTAGACTTTTATTGGATATTATGGGAACTCTATTTTTTTTTCTTCAGCATTTAAACCTGCTTCTGTAACTTTAAATGTCTTAGTTTTGATTAAATTTGTAGTTCTAGGTTAGCTACTTAGTATTACGGAAAAGGGCCTAAACTACCCTCAAAGTATTGGAAATGGTACAAAATTACCCTCCATCAACCTATTGGCTCCAAAATACCATTCCCACCCACCTATTGGGACCAAAATATCCTTGTCATCCACCATTTAGTTCAAAATTTACCACTTATTTAACAGTTTTATATTTAAACTATTTAAATATTTTTTAAAATACGTGGCGCTCAACTATTTGTTATAATTTAACTTATTAGTATAATTTATAAATCAATCCATTACCCACCCATTACTAATTAAATTCCTCTAAATTAATAAAGCCGTCACATTATTAATGCAAGCTACTGCCAATTGAGTGTTTTTAAAAATTATAGAAGTAAATTATCATACATTCAAGTGGCTAAATAAAAATCACCGATAAACTTAAAAGTCTGACTATGTTCATCTTAATTATTCTTACGTCTCTATTATGTGATGTTACTTTATAGGCATTTTCAAAATAATATATTAAAGGTTTTAAAACAAATCATAAATATTTATAAAATTATATTTAAACAAAAGTGCATGAATTAATTCGGGTTGTTTTACTTCTTTACCTTTAATCATAAATTTCTAATTCAATTTTGAAACAAGTGTCCTCCTAAATAAGCGGCTCAACCTAAATTTAATTGGGGCTTCGATTCGGACTCGAATAATTTTGGATGTCCTTTTCAGGAATCTATAATTTCATCGTGTTTTAGTAGTGTTTATGACAATTTTGATATTATAATTGGATTATTAATAGAGTGAGGTTTAGTTAGTAATGAGTGGGTAGTGGGTTGGTTTATAAATTATATTAATAAATTAATATAATAATCAATAGTTGAACGCCAAGTATTTTAAAAAATATTTAAAGAGTTTAATTTTAAAACAATTAAAAAAGTGGTCAATTTTAGGTGGATGACAAGGGTATTTTGGAGCCAATAGGTGGATGAAAAGGACATTTTGGAGCCAATAGGTGGCTGAAGGGTAATTTTGTACCATTTTCAATACTTCAAGGGTATTTTAGGCCCTTTTCCGTTAGTATTAAGGGTTCTCTACCGGAGGGTCAGTGTGGGTGCAAATCATGATGGTCTGGATTGCGACATCCTTTGACCTGTGTTTTTTATAACCCTCGTGTTTGTATAGTCTACAATCTATCTACATACTCCTAAATTCATTTCTTCCAATATTTTTTTTTATTTCTTCCAATTCTCATTCTCCCTCTCTCACATTATAATAAATCTTAATCCTCAGTGTCTCCCTTTCTCTCCTTGCCTAAGTTTTCTAGTCTAAAAGAATATTTTCACTACTTCATCAATCCAGTTATTTCATTATTAGTTTATTCATATGCTATTCAGTCAAAGGAAAAAAATGTGAGGGAAAATATATTGAAAATTCACTACCTTCGAAACATTGGAATAATCAAATTAAAGAAACGAGGATGAACTTAGAAATGTTAAGCTTTTAGTTTTAGATAACATCCAATTACAATGACTGAATATATTTAATCATTGCTAGATTAGGTATATTTCCAGAAATTTGTGTCTTAAAAAATAAGAGTAAAATAGCAAAACGAATATAATATGACCCACTTCAATTTTCAAAGAAAAATTGTTTGTCGATGTTTTCACTTAAGTGATTTAGTTGATATAAAAGTTTATGTTGTGTGATTTATCAACATAAAATAAAGATTAATATCGTTGCTAGAAAAACTCACATAGTTGAGTGACCTTTGAAAGCATTAACTCAAATTATATGGAAGACATTAAAATAGCCATCATCATTAGATTGAAGAGCGTGTTTGGAAAGTGACTTTGGTAATTGAATTTGGTGTAATTGGGTGTAATTACAATATTTGTACTTTTAATTCACTATGTAATTACCTAGTCAGCAGGTAATTTGGTGTAATTGTTAGGGTGTAATTACACTCTCCAATTCACAGGTGAGATTGTAAATTGCTAGAAATTACATTATCTAATTACAAGCTAATTACTTTTTAAATTTTTTTAATTTATTTATTTTTTAATTTTTTTGTTTTAATGTTATTTTTATATTTATCATTTAAAATTCTTTTTTATTTTAAATATAATAATATATCTTTTTATATTATTTATATTTCATTTCTTTCGTATTCTCAACCTCTACTTCATGTGATTCATGTAATTTTTCGTATTATCTAAGAAAATCATTAATATAGTTTTGTTAGTATTCTAATTTTTAAATTAAAGTAGAATTCATGTTGATAAAAGTTATGAACTTACATTTTCCTTTTCTTTTAAATCATATTTATGTATGTTATGTTGAAATTTAACATAAAATATGATGTTAAATTTATTGTATTGAATTTAGAACTTATATTTTATTTTCAACCTCATTTGATCTAGGAGTGTTGACTTAATATCTTATATTGAAAACTATTTTTTTTAGTTATACTTGATAGATTATTTTTTAATCAAAAGTTCTAATATATTATAACGTTATATTTATAATATAATATATGACATATATTTATAATATTAATCTTTTTGTCAAATATGCATTTCATGATGTCCACAGAAATTTTTTACTTTTAGTTTTTATGATTAATTTAATCAAAATATAATTAATTGAAAAATATAAATTAATTATTTTTATAGTATTAATTAAGAACATATGTTCATTAATTAATATGCATTCAACAATATTGTCACGGCCCAAATTCACAAGTCCTTGCCGTATGTTCACAACCAATAGGTAAGCCAACCCAACATATTTTATCAATTATAACTAAGTAATAAGGTAAAAAAGGTAAACAACGAATAAAAATCTCCAACACTAAGTTACTTATAAATAAGAAATGCGGAAAGTTAAAAATATCACCCAAGAATTGGTGTCATAAGTACAAGAGCTTCTAAAATATGATGCAACTGCAAAACTTAAATGACAAATCTAAACATAAGGGATATCATGTCCGAATACTGAAATAACAGAATAACTAAAATATTGAGGGACGTGTGGGCCACGGAACATCCAAGCAGCTCACCACAACTCCAAGATACTCCAAGCTCGAACTCAAATTGCTCCACGAGATGTACTCCTACTCGAAATCAAATATGTACCACAAAGAGTGCAACAAGTGTAGTATGAGTACGAAATCACGTGTACTAGAATATCTCATTGACCGACAATAAAGAAGTAGTGACGGAATTTCATATTATACAAGTCTATATTACAATTACCAGTCAAATTTCATCAAGTACATTTCCAACCACCTATAAAAAAAATCATCAAGAATGAAGTGTCATGAGATGCAATACAATATAACAACAGGAAATAATATACCTCAGAATATCCAGTATTCTTTCAATCGTGTATACATGATACTCCTCGAAAAAACATCAAAAAGTCATGACCCATGGGGGACTCGCAAGGTCCATATACCGACACGGACAATCTCCATAGGTCTGTGCGATGCACTATGATAGTATCAAATAATTCCCGCCCGGATACTCTCCACGTGTCAAAATTAGAATCCTAACATCTAAGCATCCCAGCACAGACGATCTCCACGTGCCCAACTTATACTCTCATGTCAATGGATGTGAACAATATTGTTTCAATAAAGGGGATGATGATACATCTCAATTAATTAAATATTAACATATACATAACCACCTCAACTATTTCAAATATACGGGTTTAAATAAGAAACACAATCACACAAGGGATTCAATTCAATAACACATCAGTTAATGCACATATGCTTTGGCATTCTCAGATTACAATCAGCCTACTATAGTAATAAACTTTACCTTTATAACACAGATACTCATACCAATGCCCGTAACACATTGGTACAAGACCCCCCATCTTTCACCCTTACCCGTGATCTATTTTATATTTAATCTTTTAATTAGAAAACATTCTTCCAAGAAGTCTGAAAGTCTTAACATACCTTTAATGCTGAACTCGTGTCACGAATCCTTAAGATTTTTCCTTCCCTTTTTCGCAAAGTTTTAGAACGTTCTCAATCTACCAATTATGTTATATTCGTAAGTAAGCAAGTTCATAGATACTTAAATTATTATATGTCTAACCTATAACCCAAAACTCACTCATATTTCCAATCAACCTCCTACTCTTGATATAATTTATATGTCAAGGATCGTATTAGCTAAATTTCAAGCCTAGTGTTAAGCTCAATCTCCCCAAGTAACTCAAATTCAATGTTAATCATATAATATATAAATAATAATTAATTACCTATCCCAATATATCAAAAATTAGATTCATATTATAATAAATAATTAATGTGAATTGAATTGATGAACCACTGGTTACAAACCAAAGGCGACCCAAGAAACAAAACAAGTTTCCCCTTTCTATTAATGGCATCGACATGACCCTAAATGTCTCCCTAAACTTCATCAATTACAACAATTATACTATTAATATATAACAAGGATCAATGGTCCATATCCCGAAAAAAAAAGCAAATTACATATGCCAACAATTTCAGTTGTAGAAAAAGCCAAATCGGAGTAATTAAATTTTCTATTGTGATTTGCTTTATTCCACTAAGCAAGGAGTTGCAATTGTTGTCTAAAGCTAGTATAAAACCCTAACACAGTGATGAAAAATCCTTAATTTTCACTCAAATACCACCTACACCTTAATTATGAAACCAACCATTAAACTCAACCACCCAATGTGTCTTGATTTTCCATTTAATAACTTTTCAATCATTAACCAACAATCAATTCAACATTCCCCACTTAATAATACAATAAAATAATCATATACGTAGATATTCCATGTGTACCCACGTAAATGAAAAGCTCATTAAGATTTCTTACATTCAGTGGTTGACTTTCGCTATAACGCCGCCATCAAATTTTACACGCTAATTTCATGTTTTCTTCATTCAATAAAATAATTAGGTATTAAAAGTTGCATTTTTCACTTACTTAATTTAATTATATGGGTCAAGTTGTAAGGAGTATTTATACAATTGGCACATTAACTATCACTATAATATATTTTCATCAACTAAATACTCGTAAATATCAAATATCTGAATATTTCCATTTAAACTTTACGTGTTGAGTCAAAATAGTTCTAGTTATCAATACGATCTAATGGGTCATTAACTCACCAACAACTTAAACAAACGTTCTTCCTTGAATGAAAAAAAGAAAAGAACTCACCTGAACGCTCAAAAAGCTGTGGATGTCTACTTCTCATGTCTCACTCGTTCTCCCATGTAACCTCATGTACTGGATGATACTTCCATTGAACCTTCACTGAAGCAATCTCTTTCGACCTCAACTTTTTAATTTGCCTATCCAAAATAGTAATTGACTCCTCCTCAAATGTCAAATTCTGATCAAGTAATACCGAATCCCATTGAATTACATGAGCACCACCCTGATGATACATTTTCAACATTAAAATATGAAATACAGGATGAACATCATACAAACTAGTGGCAAAGCTAACTGATATGCCACCTCACCAATACGCTCCACAATCTCGAAAGGACCAATACACCTTGGGCTAAACTTGCCCTTCTTTCCAAATCTCATCACACCCTTCATGGGCGAAACCTTCAACAGAACCTTCTCTTCCACCATGAACTCCAAATCACGAACCTTCCTATCTGCAGAACTCTTTTGCCAACTCTGAGCCATGAGAAGTCTATCTTGTATCAACTTGACCTTATCCAAGGACTCTCTTAACAAATCTGTACACCATGGTCTAACCTCAAATGCATCAAATCAACCAATTGGAGATCGACATCTCCTACCATATAAAGCCTCAAAAGGCGCCATCTAAATGCTCGAATGGTAACTATTGTTGTAAGAAAATTTTGCTAATGTCAAAAAATGATCCCAATGACCACCAAAGTCAATCACGCATGCCCGCAACATGTCGTCAAGAACCTGAATAGTCCATTCAGAGTGAGCGTCAGTTTGAGGGTGAAAGGTTGTACTAAGATCAACTCGAGTATCCAGCTCCTTTTCCATAGATCGCGAAAAATGAGATGTAAATTGTGTGTCACGATCTTAAATAATAGAAATGGCAAACCTATGCATACGAACTATCTCTCGAATGTAGAACTTGGCTAACTTCTTTGAAGTATAGGTAGTATTAACTGGTACAAAGTGTGCTGACTTGGTCAACCTATCCACAATGACCCATATAGCATCAAACTTACACAATGTACGTGGAAATCCTACCACAACGTTCATAGAAATACGCTCCCACTTCCACTCAAGTATAGGCATTCACTGAGTCATACCTCCAGGATTTTAGTGTTCATATTTCACTTGCTGACAATTCAAACATCGAGATACAAAATCTACTATGTCCATCTTCATACGACACCACGAATAATGCTTCTTCAAGTCACAATACATATTAGCAGCCCTCAGATGAATTGAGTACCTCAAAATATGGGCCTCCTCCATGATCAATTTAATCTATTCATCGGTCCGAAGAACACAAATACGACCTTTTATCCTCAAAACTCTCTCACTCTCAAGAATTGCACCATTGGCTTCTTCTTTAACACCTTGTCTCTAAACTTACATAAATAGCATCATCAAACTGTTGAGCCCAAATTTGCTCCAACAAAGATGACCTAGACCCCGTATAAGCCAACACCTTACCAGATTCTGAAAAATTAAGTCTCATAAAGCTATTAGCCAAGGATTGGACATCCCCAGCTAAAGCACGCTCGCCAACCTGTAAAATGGCTAGACTACCCATACTTACTGCCTTATGACTCAATGTGTCTGCTACCACATTTACCTTACCCAAATTATAAGGAATAGTCATGTCATAATATTTGAGCAACTACAACCATCTCCACTGCCTCAAACTGAGATCCCTCTGGTTGAATATATACTAAAGACTACAATGATCCGTGACCACCTCACAATGCACACCATAAAGATAATGCCTCCAAATTTTCAATTCAAACACAACAGTCGCCAACTGCAAATCATGAATAGGATAGTTCTTCACATCAACCTTCAACTTCCTCGAAGCATAAGCTATCACCTTTCCCTTCTGCATCAATACATAGCAAAAACTAATCCCAGAAGCATCAGAATATACATCAAAACCCTCTCCCTCAAGGGGTAGGGTGAAATTCAGAGTAGTAGTAAATAAACTTGAGATTTTGGAAAGTAACCTCACACGAAAGTCACCTCCTTCTGGGTTAATCTAGTTAATGGGGATGCAATGAAAGAGAACCTCTCTACAAATCGGTGATAATAACCTGCAAGACCTAAGAAACTACGAATATCAGTAACTCAAGCAAGTCTGACCCAATCTCAAACTGACTCAATCTTCTTAGGATCCACCATAATACCTTCCTTGGACACGACATACCCCAAGAATGCTACCGAACTAAGCCAAAACTCACAATTTGAAAACTTTGCATGAAGTTTCTTCTCCTTCAGAACCCCAAACACAATCCTCAAATGATGCTCATCCTCCTCCTTACTGTGGAACTATATCAATATATCATCTATAAAAATAATAAAAAATGAATTCAAGTACAGTCTGAACAGTTCATTCATCAAGCTCATAAAATCTGCTGGGAATTAGTCAATCCAAAAGACATCACGAGAAACTCGTAATGGCTATAACGTGTTTGAAAAGTCATCTTTGGGATATCCTCCGCCCTAACCTTCAGCTTATAGTAGCCAAATCTCAAGTCAATCTTGGAGAACATAGAACCACCATGCAGGTAATCAAATAAATCATCAAAATGAGTTGTCGGGTACTTATTTCTGATGGTTACCTTGTTCAACTGCTGATAGTCAATACACATACACATAGATCCATCTTTGTTCTTCACAAATAACACTGGAGCAACCCAAGGAGATACACAGGGTCTAAGAAAACCCTTTCTCAACAAATCTTACAACTTCTCCTTCAACTTTCTCAATCTAGTCGGTGTCATACAATACGGAGGAATAGGAATAAGCTGAGTACCCAGTTCCAAATCAATACAAAAATCAATATCACTAAAAGTTTGAAGACCTAGTAAATGTGTTGGAAACACCTCAGAAAACTCACTCACCGCCGAAATAGACTCAAGCATAGGAGTCTCAACACTAGTATCTTGAATGCATGCTAAGTAAGCCAACCATCCTCTCTTTATCAAGTGAAAAGTCTTAAGAAATGATATCACCCCTTTAGGAGGTTGACTAAGAGAACCTCTCCATTATAGTATAGGAATTCCAGGCATAGCTAATGTAACTGTCTTGGCATGGCAATTTACAATTGCGTGGTAAGGAGATAACCAATTCATACCAAGAATCACATCAAAATCTACAATATCTAAGACCTTTAAATCTGCATAAGTGTCATATCCCATCAAGGTAACAATACATAATCAATATACCCTATCCACCACTACAGAATCCCCGACGGGAGTAGAAAAATGTACCGGAAAATCAAGAACCTCACATAATATATCCAGACTAGAAACAAAATATGTGGATACAGAAGAATAAGTAGAGTCTAGATCAAATAATAGAGTATTTGGTTGATGAAAAATCAAAATAATACCTGTTATAACAGCATTTGAAGCTTCAGCCTCTGGTCTACCCTGAAAAGCATAACAGTAAGAATGACCTCCCTCAGATTGTGAACCGCCACGACCACCTCCTCGACCAGAATGAGAACCACATCTACCACTCTGTACACCTCCCCTAGCTGGAGGTTGTGCAACCCTGAAAGTTAAAGACTGAGAAACCTAATGTAAGCCACCACGTTTGGTCCAGGGCAGTCTCTCACAAAGTGTCCCATATCACCACACTCAAAATAACCCCTACGAGACGTAGGCTGATGAGAGGAACCTGAATGACCAGAATGTTCCCCACAGCCAACAGGTCTGGAAGATAAACCCTGTGAAGTATGCACCAAACTCGAAGAACCGTTCCCAGTGTAACCAGCCTCAAATGCTAGTATCTTAGCATGAATGGGTCTGCTAGACTAAGATTGATAACCACTCCCTATGTAACCTCGACTCCTAGAAGGAGCAACACTATAATCACTTGAATAACGGGTCATATAGCCCTCATGCAGCTCAAATCCCTCACGTCGAATCATCTCTAACTCCTTAGCAACATCTACAACCTTTTGGAACGGAACACCAAAAGTAGCAACTTGAGAAACTCCAAGAAAAATTCGAATAATCAGCCCCTTAACAAACCTTCTCACTCTCTCAGTATCTGTGGGAAGTATCATATAGGCATGCCTAGCCAAAGCATGGAATTTACCATCATACTCTGGGACTGACATATTATCTTGCTGCAAACCCTCGAACTTAGCCTCTTACTCTTTCTCCCTCTCATTGCGTGGAACAAACTTGGCTAGAAATATTTGAGTAAATTCAGTCCATGATGGTGGAGGGGATCCAATTGTCCTAGTGCTAATATAATATCTCCACCACTGATTGGCAGAGACAGTCATCTGAAACACTATGTAGTAAACTCCATGCGACTCCACTAATCCAAGATTATGCAACCTCTCATGAAAACTAACTATACATTCATATGCATCCTCATTTAAGTCACCGGCATAAGTTAGAGGATTCATTAGTCTAAACCTTTAAAACATTTTTTGTTCATCAATGGTCATGGAAGGTATGTTTGCCAAGTGTGATGCAATACCAACAATTCCATACTATCTAAATGGGGAGCTACAGGAGCAGATGGTTGAGTCTTGGGAGTCTGAGGATCTAGAGCAACAATTTTATCTAGCCTCCAACACGGGTCTGTGAGGCATCAGAAGTGACATGTAAAGCTCCTGCTTAAGCCATCCCTTCTAGAAGTCTTAACATATGAGCAAACGTATCTTGAAGCAGTCGGGTGGCAATAATACTGTGTCTGAGCTGGTCCATCCCCCTCGACACAATCTTGCACATCCCCATAAATAACTGCATCATGGGGTACTGTCCTATTACGGCCCGGGGTAGCTATTGCTACTTGGCCTTCCAAAGGTGGTACAATACGGCCTCTACCCCGACCTCGACCTCGACCTCGAGCTTGTCCCCTGTCTCTATCTCGAATAGTTCTCCTAGAAGCAGGCACATGAATATGCTCCTGATCACCACTTGTCGATGTACGAGTCCTCCCCATTTGAGAGAATGACATATCAAGATTAGAATTTCAACAAGGTAAAGTTTGCACGATAATGAATGAAAGAACAGAATCTTTATAAATGTCCTATAGCCTCTCAAAGGTAGGTATGGACGTTATCATACCGATCTGCCAGACTCTACTAGACATTTCTCTTGTACTCGTGAGAGTGGTGAACCTAGGGCTCTAATACCAAATTGTCCCAACCCAAATTCACAAATCGTGATATCACCTATGTTCCCAACCAATAGGTAAGCTAACCCAATATAGTTTACCAATTATAACTAACTAATAAGGTAAAATGGTAAAATACGAGTAAAAATCTCCAACACTAAGTTCCTTATAAGTATAAAATGCACAAAGTTAAAAATACCACCCCAAGAATTGTTGTCATAAGTACAAGAGCTTCTCAATATATCGCAACATTGAAACTTAACTGACAAATCTAAACATGAAGATATTCTGTCTAAGTACTAAAATAACAGAATAACTAAAAGATAGAAGGAGAAATGGCCACGAAACAGCCAAGCAGCTCACCACAACTCCAAGATACTCCAAGCTCGGACTCAAAATTCTCCACGAGATGTATTGTTACTCTGAATCAAATTTGTACCACAAAGAATGTAACAAGTGTAGTATGAGTACAAAACGCCGTGTACCCAATATATCTCATTAACCGACAACGAAGAAGTAGTAGCGGGAGTTTATATAAGAAAAATCAATGCTTTAATTATACAAGTCTATATTACACTTACCATTCAAGTTTCATGGAACAAAGCTAATCAAATATCAAGTACATTTCCAACCACCAATAAAAAAACATATAATCATCAAGAATGAAAGATGTCATAAGATGCCATGCAATATGACACCATGAAATGATATACCTTAGAATACCCAGTACTCTCTCAAATATATATACATGATACTCCTCGTAAATACATCGAGAGTTCATGAACCATGGGGGACTCACGAGGTCCATATATTGACACTGACGATCTCAACGTAATATCATAGTATCAAACAATTCCCACACAGATGGTCTTCACGTGCCAAAATTATAATATTAACATCTCACCATCCCAGAACTGACGATCTCCACGTGTCCAACTTATACTCAATCTTGTGTCAATGGATGTTCACAATATTATTTCAACAAAGGAGATGTTGATGCATCTCGATCGATCAAATATCAGCAAAATACATAACCTCCTCAACTATTTCAAATATACAAGTTTAAATAAGAAAAACAATCACAGAGGGGATTCAATTCAATAATACATCAGCTAATGTCCATATGCTTTGGCAATCTCGGATTATAATCCACCTACTATAGTAATAAACTTTTCCTTTATAATATCGGTACTCGTACCAATGCCCATCACACCATTGGTATGAGACCCCCATATTTCATCCTTATCCATGGTCTATTTCATTTTTAATCTTTTAATTAGGAAATATCTTTCAACAAGACTGAAAGTCTTAACATACCTTGAATGTCGAACTCATGTCACGAATTCTCAAGATTTTTCCTTCTCTTTTCAAAAAGCTACAAAACGTTCCCAATCTACCAGTTATATAATATATGTAAGTAATCGAGTTCATAGATACTCAAATTATTATATGTCTAACCTAGACCCCGAAACTCACTCATTTTTCCAATCAAGCTCCTACTCTTGATATAATTTATATATCAAGGATCTTATTTGCTAAATTTCAAGCCTAGTGTTAAGCCTCAATCGCTACAAGTATATCAAATTCAATGTTAATCATTTCATATACACCTAATAATTAATTACCTATCCTGATATATCAAAAACTAGATCCGTATTAGAATAAATAAATAATGTAAGTTGAATTTATGAACCACTGGTGTCACGCTTGGAGACTACACCCTGGACATGGACGGCACACAACGACCATTGCTGTCCTTGAGCGAACCCTTGGCGCTTACTTAAGTTAGTGGAAGACTTAACTTAACTCAATTGTAAAGCTGGAAACATTCTCATGAGAAATACTTTAAATAACAGTCTTGGCCAAAGGCACTTAAGTCTCAAAACAATATATACGTAAATAAAGAGACCCAAAGCTGACTGTCTAGTTGTCTATTTAGCTATGAAGCCTCTACTAATACTACGATTAATGTTGGGACAAACCCGACAACATTCTATAAAGAAAATACGAAAAGCAATTAAAGAGTCCTCCGAAATGTAAAGAGGCTCACAACTAACTCTGAATGCTCAAGCTGGATCAACAAGGCGATGGATGCTGATCAAGGTTGCCTGCGTCTGCATCATAAGACAATGCAGGCCAACTGGAATCAGTACATTGAATGTATGAGTATGGTAGTTGGAATGATAACAACAACTAGTAAGCTTGAAAGAATTAAGAATGAACTTACCTTGGCTCTGCTTAACTTAAGATGTTGTAACTCAATATAGAGTAGTAAAGATGCATGCAATATATATAAAGCTTGTAAATCAGTGTAAACACTTAATTCATTAAAGGAAATGCAATAATAAACTCAAATTTACTTATATATGAAAGTAATATAGTTTCTGTGGGAGATTCTCTAACCGGCAACCATCACTATGAGCCTAAGTGATGGTACAATGTTTTACCTCACTTTGCAAGAGGACCTCTCTATACCTTGCCGTCAGTATAGAACCTGAACTAATAAGTGGATCCACTAGTCTATGCTAAAAAGAACTAAGGAATCATCTAAAAAGTATGATCCTTTATCTGTCCATGTTGGTTACATGGTTTATAGAGACTTGAGTTGATATGAACTCCGTCCCCATATCGGTGCTCAATACTACTCCCAAAATACTTAGCTCATATGTTATTAAAATAACTTCTTCTCTGGTTTGAGGTAATTGCTCAAACATAGCTTTAAAAGCTCTCTTGCAAATCATAGTTCCCCCTCTTAAAACTAGTCAAAGGCTCTATGGAAGTCTAGCTTCCTTTCTTTCTCAAAATGTGAAAACATTTATAACTCTTAGGGACTACTTAGTTCCCTTATAGACTTTGAGAAATGAACTCACTCTTTGCTCTTTGTTTTTACTTGAAACATAACTCTTAGGGAATACTTAGTTCCCTTATAACTTTTGAGATTTAAACTCAACTCATCACTCTTTGTTCAACTTGTAGCCTAAGCCTTAAAACAAAGTAAAAATGATTGTTTAAGACTCTTGAAAACTCTAAGGACTCACTTTGACTTGTTTCTTAAATTTTGGACTTGACTCTTAACTTCTTTGACTTTGATCTTAGCTTTCCTTGAATTTGATTATGGATTTAAAGACCATGATCTCATGTTTATGGATGATTTTATGATGTTTATATGTACTTTAGAGTGTTGGAATCAACTATGTGACCCTGGCGCTGTATGAGGCGCGGGGCGCCAGAGCCTGATAGATAGAGACTGTCCTAAGAGGCTCTGGCTGGCACGGCGCGCCAAGCTTTGTCGGACAGAGGCTACCTTGAGGGGCTCTCGAGGCGCGGGTCCCCAGGGCTTGTCAGACAAGATTTCCGACTTCTCTTCTCTAATTTTCAATTCTTACAATACTGTGAGGGACTATTGAAATGTTTTAATTTATTTAACTTGGAATTTTATATGGTTCTAATATGTGGTTCTAATTAATTAGTTTTCTTTATTTTAATTTAATTTTAAGTCAAATTCAGATTATACTTATGGTATTCAATATTTATTTTTGGTAATGCATTTGGTTTATTAAGGCATTGATTGAGGGTAAGACGGAGAATTCAAGTTTAACCGCATCAAGTGGATAAGACATGGAGTTAAAGTCTTGGTGCACCATGATAATAAGAAGTTGGGTTCAAATCCGATTGATTTAGGACCAAAGGTGTCTTCATATGGGTAAGATATTGGGTTCTAGTCCTAACGCACTATGGTGATAATATGATGATGACTAACAAAAAGTTGTATACTTTTGACAGAAAGTAATGGAATTTGTCCAATTAATTTGCTCCATTCTTTTGTGTGTATGTGGTAACAGTACATGCATAATATGTCTTATAAATGATAAGTGGTTGAATGTGTGATTATGAGTGTGGTAAAATTGTTGTTATTAAACGGAAGAAAATTATGGATTCTTAAGATGGTCCTTCAAATGTGAAGGTAATTTTGTCCATCAAAGTAGTATGAAAGGTTATTGGGAAGATTGTCTCTTAAGATGGTTCTTCAAATGTGAAGGTAATTTTTATCCATCAAAGTGGCATGAAAAGATATTGAGTACATTGTTGTTGATGCAACCCAATTTGAAAAGTTTTGTAAATCCTCCGTCAAAATAAACAAAGTGGTAGTACATTTGACCTCTTAAAGTGATGTTAAGGTGAGTCACATATATTTGATAATGTCAAATAATGACAATGAGTTTCCAATAAAAAGTACTTATGAAGCACGTACAAATGGTTATGGTTCATTTCCTGAAGAAAATGTGACTTGTGTCGTATGGATAACAACATGTAATGTATTGTTGCATAAATGTCACATCTCACCTCCACGGGAGGTTTGAGAGATTGAAAAAAAATATCTTGCCATAAATGATTATTTGGTCATATACTTTGAGTACATCACAAATATTGTGGTATGTTCTATCATGAACTATTGCTAACAAAAGAAAGAAATAATTCTTTCCTCAAGGTTGTGGCGATGACCAAAATAAATATTATTGTGTAGCAATACAAATTTGTTATTGGTTGCCAAGAAATAAGTTTTGCGTGTATTATCCTAGAAGGAGAGGGTCACCATAAGAATGATGTTGTGAAATTTGTGGCAGTTCACAAACTTAATCTAGAGTTTCGAAAGAACTAATTTTTTACTGTCCAGAAATGGAAATAGTTCATAATATTGAGGTTGTAGCAAGTCTCAAAAGAAATTTTTTTAAGTTTTGGAGGGATGGAAAATAATTATTATATTGAGACTGTAAATTATTGAAAAATGAAATATCTTCATATTACTGCAATCAAAGAACGTTATGAATAATTACATAAAATGTTATCCTCCTTTCTCTTGTTTGTTGTATACTAATATATGCATGATGATGGAATCGCATGCAAAAGTAAACTAGAATTTTACTAGAATAAATATCAGTTGACATAATCAGTTGACCATTTCGGTTCAAATGTAATGCAAAAGAATTGAAAATTCATGTGGTTATATGTTGAAGAAATAAAAGATTGTTCAAGAGTTCTCATGTCTTGCTTGTTCTCATGAAAAAATGATCATTGTACCAGTTAAGGTTGGGATTGTATCACCTAAAATTATTTGGAACATATAAAAAGGTAAATATGGGCTCGTTCATCTATCATGTGGACCGCTTACAATTATGATTTAATAGATATATTTATGGTATGGTCCCATGTGCATTTGTATCAATTTACAAATTGATTTTTATAAGGTTTCTTGCTCAAATTGTTAAATTAAGAGCAAAGTTTCAAACTATTAAATTATGTTGATAATAATGATTGGTTTAGCAGAAATTGTTTGCCTCTAATTATAGCTAGACCATTGATTATGAGAACAAATCTCTCAAATAAAATTTGATATGAGATGAGTTTATTTAACATGTATGCATCAAGCCAACAAGGTTCTCCCATCTTAATTGGTTCAGGGTCAGGAACCAAATAATTTCCATCTAAAATTTGATGAGTGCACATATGATTTTATTGCTCTACTACGCACAAAGATGGATCCCAAATAAAGTTGGTTGTAAATGTTAGATTTCCTAACATTAGGGGGAGATATGTTTAGTAGCGAAAAATTATGTGTGGGGTGAATTACATAGATCCTCGATAAAAAAAATGAACTTGAAGTTCAAGAGATAATTCCTTTGCAAAATGTTGAAAATAATTTGGTTGATGGATTTGTTGACTCAATTTTTTAATTAAGCTGCAAATATTTCAATATGTAGTCCTTAATGAATAAGGCCTATGGTAAGCCAGAAGTGCGATAGATCATTCGATTTCAAATGTAAAAATCCTTGACAAAGGAGAGAAGCAAATTATCAAAATGGTCATGATAATGAGGTAGTTCTTTGAAAGAGTACTATGACATAAAACTTCACAAAACCTTGACAAAAGTTCAAGTACCTGAAAATAATGAAAAATGAAGAGATCTCGATAAGTTACGTCGTATTTGAATTGATATAAAAAAGATCGTCAATAGTATCTTTAATATGAAGTAGCACTCAATGATATAAATGGTTATGAGGATCTAAAATTCAAATTTGTCATATTGTGTGGACAGATAAATTATTGGCATTATTCAACTATATACTGTTTCACTTAGAAAAGTGATGTGTTTGATCTTATAGTTCATAGATCAAAATATAATGTCAGTATGGTACAAATGAATCTTTGTGCGAAAGTATAACCGTAAGATATAAAGTGCGGTTCGTGCCTCGGGGCATAAAATATTTTGGCAAAAATCCCGACATTATTAAATGGAGATATATTCTCTAGTGTGGATGCAATGAGACTTGTTGCATTTTGGCAACTATTGAAATACTTGAATATGCATAATGAATGATCATTATGTCTAACTAGACTATGAAGGTTATAGGAAAATTCTTAAAGGATCTAAAATTTCTAAGAGCAATTCCATCGAGTACCCAATGATTTTGAGACTGCTTAACACAGATAAAGAATCTTTTTGATCTCATGAAAATGATTTTAAAATGTCATGTATTAGTGCAATTGGTGCACTAGTAGATTATTTGATATACATAAGGAAAATAATGTGAAAATATTGTTATAGTATCATTCAAGATATGACAAGAAACTAACAAGCAAAGTGACTCAGCACATAGAAGATGTGTGATTTTCTTTCAAAAGAAAAGACGAGCTTCAATAAAATTGAAATGATCAATCCCAGAGTCAGAAATGATTTAATTATGTAGATGCAGAATATTTATTTGACTTGCAAAAAGCTCAATTGCAAATGGACTGTTATTTACATATGGAGACACAACAATATCTTGGAAATCCAAAGAATCACATTAGTGACCACTTCTTCAAATCATGCAAAAATAATATTGATCTATGAATAAAGTGGGAAGTGTGTTTGGTTGGAACCATGATCTATCATATTAAGAAAATATGTGATTTTATTTTAAAAAGGATATTCCAACCATCATCTACGAAAATGATATATACCTCAATAGAAGGGAGGATAAAATCAAAGGATATTGAACATAATATATTTCACCAAAAGTTTTTTTCACATGTTATTTTCAACAAAATACTGGGATAGACATTTAAAAATCCAGTGAAGTGATAATCTTGTAAACTTATTCACTAAGGATTGTCAACATCAATATTTGAGAAATCGTGATATAAGATTGGAATGCATATCTAGTAAAGTTTTTATTAGGGGGAGAAAAATATGTGTTGCACTCTTTTTCTTAACTATCATTTTATCTCAAATGGGTTTTTCTGGTAATGTTTTTAACGAGGCAATATTCAAAGTGTATTAAAATATATGTGTACTCTTTTTCCTTCACTTGAATTTTTTTCCACATGATTTTTTCTTAGTAAGGTTTTAATGAGGCATATTATCTATGGACATCTAAGGGAGAGTTTTATAAAATAATATATTGTGGATGTCCATTACATCAAGAAGTTACTCCATTATGAAGATAATCATAATCTCCATAACCCTCACTCTTATAATCATTATTTTTGTAACCTTTCACTTCCATAACATTTCCCATTATATTCATGTTAATGTCATATTTATGACTAACCTTTTGTATGCCTCTATGTTACACTTTAAATGAAAGCATGAGAGTTCATATTGTAGATTTGGTGAACACTTGAGAGAGAGAAAGAAAATTATCTTATATTGTTCCTCTCGTCTTATATTCTTGTCTTCATCTTTATATTATTCGTTTGTTCTTTTACAACATGTTTTAGTTTATAAAAATTGATCTAGAATAAATGATATGCACATAAAATTAAGATGATTTTAATTCTATTTTGACATTTATCCAACAACACATATTTAATTCAATATACAATTTCAATATCACGTCCACTTAAAAATGAAATCTGAATTCAAAATGCTTTAATCCATATTTAAGACTAGAAGGATGATTCCCGTGCATTGCACGGGCCCAACGTGTCATTGAAATAAATAAATTATTAAGAATTGTGTGTACAACATTCGTATAATATTTTTACAATATGTGCAAAAATAATGCTAGGTAAAATTTAATTGAGATTATTGCAATTCTTCTATTTTGCAAAAATGATATTCAAGTTAATTTTTTCAAAACATTTGTATAAAAAGAAAAAAGTTGCAAATCATATCATCGTTGACCACTTCCTTGTGGTTTCGTGGAGCTATCAATGTAGACATTATGGAAAACGTGGTAGCATATGTCCCTGTAATCACAGCTGAAAAGGCATACCATGAATAATTATTTGTACCTGAGATAACAAATACAGTTTTTGAACCCTCAAGCATGATGGCTAATGTAATCCAAAGGCATAGAAAATAGCAAAAATTACGCGGCTAAGCAAACTTATACTATTTTATTACTCATCATAATTATAGTTTGCTATAATTATCACTTGCGACTAAAACTATACATTAATTATGTGGGCTGACTTCCAGTTTGAATATTAGTCATGTTTGTATATGTATAATTCGCCAGGATATACAAATGCATATGTATAATATACAATTATTTAACTTATATACATATACAATTCACCTCTCTCCCACTATATACCCTTTCTCGCTCGCCTCTCTCCTCCCTCTCTCAATCTCGTTGCCTCTCTCCTCCCTCTCCCAATCTCGCTTGCCATATATACAAATGCATATGTATAATATACAATCATATACCCATACAATTCACCTCTCTCCCACACTCTGCCCTCTCTCACTCGCCTCTCTTCTTCCTCTCTCGATCTCTCTCGCATCTCTCCACCCTCTCCAGTCTCGCTTGCATCTCTCCTCCCTCTCCTAGTCTCGCTTGCCTCTCTCCTCCTCTCTCAATCTCCCTTTCTATATATACAAATACATATGTATAATATACAATTGTCTAACCAATATACATATACAATTCACCTTTCTTCCACTCTTTCCCCCCTATCTCTCGCTTCTTTCCTCCATATAACATGTAGCTATAAATTGTAATTATCAAACTATAGCTATGGAGAGTAATTAATTATTTTAAGTGGATATATGTGAAAGTTCCCAAAAAAATATAGGTAGTTATAAAATAAAAGTTTCATTTCTTATTTTGGCGCTTCCCACAGTTCACGATCAAACCAGACCTTGAGTTTAAATAACATAATATTACCTTGGTGTCGTATAAACCTCTAAGAAAATTCCGTTTATTGCATTAACATATAATAGAACTTAGTCTTCATCAAGAGCTCATGAGGTTTATACGTTAATGCAATATTTAATCGCCACACCCAAATATCTTACTACCTAGTTATCTTTTCCAATACTCTACCAACTGTTATAGAGTATTTATTGATGCAACTCATGACATGAATAGCGAAGAAAAGGAACAATACAATCTTTTTTCTATCTTCCGAACGATATATGTGTTAGTAATCTATTTGACAAATTATCAATTCTCAAATTTTCAGAGTTATTATAATCTTTGGCAATTGTTAATAGTTCCGAGAGAACTTATTGCACTTGACTGCATTGATTCTTTGTATATATTTTTCCATAATTTCTTTTTTCTTTCTTCCCATTCTCACTCTTGTTGGAGAAGGAGAAAAAGAGACATTGAAAAGGAGGTATTACATTTTTGGGGAGGAAGAGCAAATTGATTGAAAATAGAGGAGAGTGATATGAGTTTCGAGGTGCTGCATCAATTTGGTGATAAGATTTTACATTTGAATATCAAAATTGGAGGTGATTTTTCATTGTAATCATAATTTTTTGGGGTTCCCCTTCCAATTTTGGGTATCAAATTGTGATGACTTTTATTTACTAAATTCAAGGAATTGAAGAGACCAGCAATCATGAACTTGTAAGAACTAATCAGAGCAAACAAAAATGAGACTTGACAACAAAAATAAAAGGACAGACATGTGTCCAAGAAGAAACAAATAAATGGGGCGAAGAAAAATTTAATTGTTGATAGTACAACTAACGTAATTTTGTGTACCATTATGTGATGCAGGATCCGTCTCATGCTTGTTACAAGACATCCCGCCTTCCATGAGTTGTAGAGAGAAAATGTTGAATCTTCCACATGTATAGTATTTCAAAGATGATGCATCAGATTCATAACAATTATATTCATATTATGCTAATTTTCCATTAATTAGCAAGTAAAGCTAAAACTATTCTGATCACGACAACCCGACACATTGACGTTTCTTAAGATGTCGATTTTTCTAGTAGATGAAGAAATAATTTCCGACTAATCCTAATGATTATTCGTGTATCCATATTGGAGATTAATAACCTAGGAACTTGTAGGAGAAATAAAACATTTTTCCTTTTTTTGATTAGATTTAGAATATATACTGTAGAAGAGCAGTAGACAAAGAAGCAAAAGCCAGCAATTTATCGATCGTGGACGAAAAATTGAAAAATAATAATCTCTGGTTAATCAATCAAAAAGTGTAAGGAGGAAGAATGGAAAAAAGCAATAACAAACCTTTAGCTTCTCTAGATGAAAAGTGGGATTGAAAATTTTTCTATGTTAGACCAATTTGTCTTCTTCCTAATCAACCCAAGGTCATTTCCTTCCTAAAATATTGTGATCATTGTTCTAGTACTGCACATTTTCTTGATCACATATTCCCACTCGATATAATTTCTTATATAATACATAATAAAGATCCACGTAAAAGATTAATCAAACTTTAAACAGAGATCTATAGAAGTTATTTTCAAAGAGAACCACACTTCCGTGGAAATTCAAGTTGCTGACTCTTCATTTTTAATATCGCATCCGTGCAATTGAATACTCTAAATATACACTAATTTTGTCAAATCCCACATGCACCCATTGACATTTTGAAGAGTCCAAACAACAATAGGTGAAAACTGAATAAAAAAAATGAGTTGCACCAACTCCTCTAGCACATCTAACGATTAAAAGTAACAAAGTAGTTCATCGAACAGGAGCAAGACCGCATACACTGACCTAGGGAAAGGTAGAAAGAGCAATGGCGGTGGCACTACCAGACTCGCAAAATACAGAGGCATCGTTAAAATAATATTTCATACTGATTTATTTATTTACTGGGTTAACTTATGTTTCTTAGTTTTCTAATAACAAAGATAAATTTTATATTTTTCTAACCTGAAAGATCATAGTGTGCTACTGGTCAATTGCTCATCTCTATAATTCTCAGCTCGGGCTATAACTAACTATAGTTGGAAGACTTTTTTAACCCCCTTAAGGACACATATTTCATTTATTTAAAACAACTACTTCAGATAAAAAAAATAACTCAACAAAAGCATATATTTTCTTAATTGTGCTGCACAAGGGCTAAACAGCAACCAGGCGGAAAGAACATTCAAGAGCAAAAACTTATAACTCAACTGCATATAGCTAGAGAACATAAAGGCAGTAGCAATTAATGTGGGAATCTCAAAGTCTCAGCAACTACAACATGCATAATAAAGACAATAAAGGTAAATACCAATCGGCAAAAGAACAATCACGAGCAATAATATATAAATGAAATGCATATAAAATATAAAATCAGTAATAATTAGTGTGAGAATCCCAAATCTCAGCAACTATAAAATGCATAATGGAAGACAGTAAAAAGTAGATATCAACGGGCAAAAGAACAATCACGAGCAAAAATATATAGCTGCATATAAAACACAAAAGCAGAAACAATCACGGATAAAGCTAGCTTATGGTCACAAAGTTCATCCAAACCCCTTGGCGAAAAAACGATTCGAATGAAAAATTACTTCCAATTTCGATAGTCAAATCGAACTTAATCACTCTCCTCTAATTTTCCATCAATTACTAATACCCTCATTTCTAAGTCTGTTCTTCTCCTTCTCCGCCAACAGTGACAATGAAATATAGAAAGAGTAAAAAAAAGAAAAACCAAAGCAAAATAATTGAAATTTGGAGGAGATAGAAGGACACGTGTACACTACAGGTGTTTATTCTCCGATGAATATGGCTCAAAGGGTGTAGTACAATTTTTAATGCTGTTGGTACAACTTTCTAGAGCTGTATTGGTACTCCATGTTGTTGGATGTTTATTTTGTTGATGAGGGATACCGGTGATTTAATGAAAAGTTACTTTAATGTACACTTTAGGTTGCTCTTGGTACAACCATCTATTGCTGTGTTGGTCCTCCAACTGTCATTTATTAATAAGGGGATTAAATAACTTTTTTTAGTTCATGTTCCCAAGTCTATATTCCGTCCATTTATTTTTATCTTTTTGTTATGTTACACTTTTCAAAAGTTAATTTGACTGATTTTTAAAATTAAATTAAATTATATTGATTCGACATTCTAAATATAAAATATAGATATTCAAAAATTATAAGAAAAGTATTAAAAATTGAATTTTTTTGCATATTAATATGATGATAAAATATATCGTAAAATATTGGTCAAAGTTTTATAGTTTGACTCTAAAGAAGAAAATTATGACAATTAAAAGTAAACGAAGACAGTAACAATAATAATTAGTATTCTCTCCGTTTCTTTTTATATGTCACATTTTACTTTGTACATGCATTATGAAATATGTAACTTTACCCTTCTACCTTTTTAAAAAATTTTTAAAATCAAGTTTTCAATTAATGAATATGAATTAATTTATTTGATTAATTAATTTAATCAATAAACACGAATCATTATTTAATAAATGAATATGGTAATTTGTGTATTGATTTTATGAAATGACAAGTATTATGAATTAATTATTTATAAAAATGGATGATATATAAAATGAAAGGAGGGAGTATTATTATTACTTTGAATAGAATGGAGATTATTCTATTTCCTACAAGGTGGGGTCCATCAAGGCACCAATATGGAAGACGGCAGTCAAAGGCCATTAATATCACAAATTACATTTTTTTTTTATGGTTATAGGCATAAACAACATATAATTAACGATGCCTTCATAAAAAGCATACAGGGGCATTTGGCATCGCTAGTATAAATCGTGATCAGAGTTCAGTCCCAACTATAACTTTATTTTATTGATTTTTATTATAAGTTTTGAACTTAGAGGGACTTATGTGTAACATTAAATGGCTAAACAAGACATTCAAACTCATGATCATTCAATAGAACCAACCCATCTTTGCCATTGAGCTATAGTACTCAAGAAACCTAAAGTCTACATATTAACTTAAAGCCTTAAACTCATATTACATGACAAAGTAAAGCTACAGTATTAGTTTAGAGCTCATATTTAATCTATATTTTTTTATTTAATATTTTCAATATTGTTTAAACCATCAAATGACCAATCGAATACATCATTATCCATTAGTTGTCAATGAAAGTTTCACTAATGTCTAAATTCGGATAATATTGTTGCAATCAGAGTCTTAAATTCAAATCCTGATTTTGTCTTTCGTGAAAATGATTAATTATTTGTTATTACAATTAAAGAATGCGGTGTAATGGATGTGACTACTTTTCGAGATTTGAGTTTTGAAAAATTCTTGGTTGAAAGTCCTACATCCGAATAGGCCACTATATGACACCAATTTGAATTAATTGAACTCCAATATAAATACCACACCGAATAAGAATATAAAAAGAAACAATCATTTGTTATCGACACAACAATTACGAATTTGTATATTACTTGTAGACTATATAAAAGAAGAAAATATTGTTTTGGAGTAATCTCCAGAATGAATGGCCATGCTTGATACACAAGTTTATTCTTATTATTTTATTTTGTGTTGACTGGTTTATTGAAAATACTAGACTAACTTTTTATGACTTAAAAAGAAGATATGCATTTTTTCTATTCTATACAATTAGGTAGAATAATTTACTTATGAATATGTAGATGACGTGACAGAACATATAGTTGAATTCTGGTTTGACTAAATAATCTATGATAAACGCTTATGGTGTAATTTTTGATCGTTGGATCAAATTATTATTTTTAAGTTGTGTTGGCTAAAGCAGTGTTGATACATTTATTAACATTCTCAATTGTTGAGTCACCCCTATACACCTAAATTATACCTCTAAAATAAAATAAAGAAGTATAACATGATCATTATCAAATATAGACTTCAATTAGGTTGGATGGAACTCATAAATAATAAGGTGAGAATCAAAGTCAAGTGGAATTATTTATTGTCAGTTACTCTATTTATTTTCGAAGGGAAAAGGGAAAGTTTGAGGGATTTCAGTGATGTATAGTATCAATTTGTAATCAGTAAGTTTCAACTATACTAGCCTAAACTGAGAATTTATAGAGATATAAATCAGGATTGTATTTACCAAAAACTTTAACTTATTTTGGGTTATTATGAAATTCAACCTTGTAAGGCTAGTATACTAGTTTATCAAACTCTTTGTCAACCATATCAAATGCATGCCACTTTTGTTCTTTCAAACTAAAAGTATTAACATCAGATCAAATGGTGTTTACTCTGAGTTGGTTAATCTTGTCACAACATTAACTATTAGGCGAGTTTAAACCTTGAATCCTCGTTATTATTTGTTTTTCTAAGTTTTACACCTTTTTACTCAAACAAGTCAATCCTAAGGTAGGTTATAATGTTTAATTTGCAACTATAAGAAGTCCATTATTCCAAAAGAACTAATAAGGTATACATCGGTAAAATAGATTTTAATTTGTAAATACCTTATTTATTTATTTTTAGGTCAATTCCTTATGGATTTCACAATCTTTGGTTTTGGGATTTAGCTCTCATATATAATAATAATAATAATAATAATAATAATAATAATAATAATAATAATAATAATAATTGAAGTAAAGTATGTACTTACATTCATCAAATAAAAATTTACTCTATCGTCACACAAGCTTTGCTTTTCAAAAATGAAAGAAAACTTGCCATAACAACTCGTTCAAGCGTATGCTCTTCTTAGCTAAAACCAAGTTAGTAACATAAACCTTTAAAAAGTTTACAAATTTAAAATAAGAAAGTTAGCCCTACTCAAATGCTTCGCCTAATTAACAATAATGGTGTATTTTAATTTGGAATACACTTTGTGACTGTGGTGTGACAGTCTGTCATATGTTTCCTTTTAAACAAACTTATACTTCACTTTGATGTTGGGCCCCTGTGACGGTCGGTCTCCCATTAGTGATGTATTTAGTTTGTACTTGGCTGCGGTTTTCTTCATTTTCTGATTTCAGTGATTTCCTATCTAACACATGAGTAGAAAATCCATTAAATCATGACACAGCACTACTTAAAAACTAGCATTTCTGCAACATCAAATGTGTTATCTAATGCCGACATATCACCACTCCTTTTAAAGTTAATATATTTCTTGTAAAGTTTGGATGATCTACTTCATTATTATTATTGTTGTAATTTTATGAACAGAGTGAAACCAATATATCGAATCATTTAAGTTAATAGCTAATATATTTGAATCAACCCTTTTGTACAACATACATACTTTAGAATTTATTTGCGTAAAGTAAGTAAGGCAACTAACTTTGCAAAAATTTCACTAGTTTAAATGCTGATTAATTAGATAACATATTAGTTTGCAATATTACAAATCTTATTAGATTTGGGTGTATCCAGATACACGCATGCATATATATGTCGAGTTACATAAGTCAAAATAATTAGGTGTAATTGGCAAGGTTGCCTATGAACTTGAATTACCTAATGAATTGGTATTGGTCATCCAGTTCTCTATATCTCATTATTGAACAAATGTGTTTGGAGATCCGACATCTGTAGTCCCCTTAGAAGGTTTGGGAGTTAAGGAGAAGGTTTCTTATGAGGAAGTCTCCATTGAGATTTTAGACCGATAAATCAAGAAGTTGAGAAATAAAGGTTCTTTGGATGAATCAATTAGTTCAGGGTGCTACTCTTGCCTACATTTTTCCAAATATAGGGTCCGACCTTATAGATTCGAACTTCCGTAGCTAGGGATCTCATATAGAAGCTTGAAGATTGATGAGTCCTCATGTTCCTTTTGTCTTTACTTTTGGTTTTGGAACTTGATGTACGGGCTAAGTACCGATCAATCTTAATTAGATGACTTTGAGACGATGTTTAGACTTTCGCTTTCCTCTATAAAGTTTGTATCTGTTGAAATTGTCTTTACATCTCTTAAATTCTATTATATTTTGTGATGAATGCTATGTGGTTTATATGGGGCCTCTCGAGGTCTTATACGTCATATCACACCTAGGGGCTACCTTGGATAGTGACAAGTAAACGGGTGATATATGTATGATTTTACAAATAGAATATATTTTTTTAATTTTAATTTTAGTTTTTTCGGTAAAAAAATGAAACTTTTATCAATTAACTATGGACAGTGATAACTATCTTTAATTTATGTATACAGTCAATCGAAAAGTCAACAACAAGAACATCATCTATTATGTTATTACTTATAAAATAGAATTAATATACAAAAAAAAATAGTTCTAAAAAATAAAATGTAGTTGTTCTCTTAACATATTCATGTGACATCTAAACAATTTAATAAATACCCGTCCAAAGCACATATGGATAGATGAAAAGAAAAATACACAATAAATATCGTTTATAAGGTAATAATAGTGAGATATAACTAATTACATGATTAAACTTTAACAAATTGAAATAAATACATACATTATTACATTTAACTAATAAAATATTTATTGATCATCTTTGTAGATTCACAAGAATAAGAGATATATACGACGATCCACATTGAACATTCACTAAAAGAAATCACAATATTATTTTTGTGCAAAACTTATTCAAATATAAATTTAAAAGTATTTTCATGTTTCATTTTATTTTTGGGGAAAAAGTCTGAAAAATACTCTAACTTTAGCCGAAATTATTGTAACGATATTAAATTTTATAGAGGACATTTTACCCCTACACTAAAGGTATATATGTGTCCATATGGATACATCACTATTTATAATGATGCAATATTTATAATGTTCACGTGGACACATATATACCTTTAAAATACACTATTAAATAATACATGACGGTAAATATCTTTTTTCTAAAATTTAATATTGTTACAGCAATTTCGATCAAGTTCACATATATTTCAAACCTTTCTTTTCAAATTTAAAATGCACTACAGTAAAGCTAAACGAACAATCTATATTATACTATTTGTGTTTGCATTGTTATTGCTATAAACAAAAGGAGGAAAAGTTGTGGAATTTATTTTTATAAATGAAGACTTATCATTTTAACAATTTATATTTATTAAAAAAAATATTTTAATTAGCAATAACAATAATAATTTTTTACAACGAACATTGAACATTCCACAAAAAGAAAAAGCAGGACTAACCTTTTGCTGCTCTATTGACAAATCATCCGTGCATTGAAAGATCTTTAAATTGATTTAAAAAAGAGTTAACTAACCACATTCAATATTCTTTTTTTCTGTACCTAAAGTTCTTGATTTTTGGGATTTTATTTAAATTTAAATTTAATTTTTTTAAAAATTACTAAATTACTTCATATTTTAAATTCTTGTTTCTTAGATACCTTTAGACAAAAATATTATTTACCAAGTACATGCAATTCTATTCTTAGGAACTCTATTTAACTTAAAACTTCTCATTTTTCTTAAAATAACTTTAATTTTTTAAAAAATTACTTAATTACTTCATATTTTAAATTCTTTTTTCTTCGATACCTTTAGACTAAAATATTATTTACCAAGTACATGCACTTCTATTCTTAGGAACTTTTTTTCACTTAAAACTTCTCATTTTTCTCAAAATAACATACTTTTATAGAATTGACTGGTTTATGATTATAATTTCTACAATTTCGGCCATGTTTGTGTTAACGCAATTTGCATATATTATGTAAAATCATTGCTTTTTTTTCCTAAGAAACATACAGTTGACTATAAAACTTAGAAATACATGGAATTTGGAGAATTGAAAAGTAAGTTTGACGGATTCTAGTTACAAATCTCACCCCAATCGTGGATTATGTCAAAACACAATTCATTAAATGTAAATTTGGAGAGTATTAAATACTTGAATAATTTTTTTTGTGATGTTGATATATAGATATACATTACGTATACTACATATCCACACGACATTAACTTCAAAAATCTGCTAAGCAAACTATTTATTAATTACAAAAAAAAGTAATCAAGTAAAGCATATCACCCATTATGCAATCACAAAACAAAAAGAAAAAGAGTTACAGAATGATTATAAGGTAACAGTCTTTTATATGTGTTGACATAATTATTATGAAGAATATAATTGCATCAAAAGATGGTCTATTTGATGCTTCATATCATAAATTCCTAATCGATCTAGTGCTGATGCATATTGTAGTATTTTATTTCTTAATGGTATCAATCTTCATGAAATTCAGAATGAGACACTTATGTATAAACTGATACATTAGGAGATAGAAACATATGCATAATTCCTAGTATTTAGAATAAACTGAATTTTTTTGAAGATGGATAAGATAATTAAGTACGTTGAAATATGGTAATAGTTATTGGCGGTTTCAAATTTTCAAACGTAATATTATATTAACTGTGGGAAATTACTTTTACTGACAAATAGAACTTAATAAACTAAAAAAACTGGAAAAAAAAATAAATAATCCCAAATTCCCTTGTGAAAATCCACATTTTTTCTTTTTAGTTGCATATTCTTTTATAATTAATTTTTACTTTATTTATTATTATTATTAATTAATTGTTATAAACATATTTGTAGTATAGTGAATGTCTAATTATGTGGAGTCCTTTTAGGATATGGTTAGAAATCCTACTTGGAGACCAAGTTAGGTTTTCCCTATAAATAAAGGGATTTTCCTTCATTGTAAATAAGATTTGAGAAAGATCTATGAAACCTTGAACATACTACAAGATGAATAAGAAGTCTTTTCTCTTCTCCCTACTTTATTCTTCTTCTAAATTTATATAGTTTCATAACATTAATCTTTTAAATAGTAATTATAAGATTTTTATGGTGATGACATCTGACACTTTTTTACTTCTCCTATTATATGTAAATAGATTCGTCTCGGTAGTGTCGGTAAATTTACACCCTAAGCTTTTAATGATTATTGTATCAAATGGGATAACAGCTGAGCATGTTGAGCATCCGGCTGCTCATATTCATTAAAAGTCTCCAATTAAATGTTAGACCAATGCTTATGAGAACAAAACTTCTCATTTCATTATGGAGCCATGTTATTGTGCATGCAACAAGTCTTGTGAGGATTAGACCTACAAGTTATTATAAAGTCTCCCCATTACTATTGACTTTTGGTCGGAAATTAAAAATTTTCCATCTTAGAATATTTGGATGCACGGTATATGTTTCAATTGCTCCACCACAACGTTCAAAGATAGGTTCTCAAAGAAGGTTGGAGATATATGTTGGGTATGAATCTCTTTCTTTCATAAAATATTTGAAGCCTATTACTAGAGAATTATTTACGACAAGATTTGTTGATTCTCATTTTTTATGAATCAATATATGCAACATTAGGGGGAGAAAATAAGCAACTGAAAAAGGAAATAGATCGGAATACATTATTACTATCTCATTTAGACCGCCGCACAAATAAATGTAAAATAGAAGTTCAAAAGATAATTCATTTGCAAAATGTTGCAAATCAACTACCAGATGCATTCACTGACTTATCACGAGTTACTTAATCTCATACTTTAGTTGCTAATGCTCCAATTCGAGTTGATGTCCCGATAGGACAATTAAATAATGTAAATGACTCTAAAGCACATTTAAAACATGATAGACCGACTGATTCTAAAGTAAAAAATCTTTGAAAAAGAAAAGAAACAAATAGTTAAGATGGTTATAATACAAAAGAACCTACTCAAGAACAATAAGCAGACATAATAATTGATGAAACCTTTCAAGAGGTTCAAGTGCTTGAAAATAATAAATGGATCTCAATAAATTATGTCTCATTGGAAAAAATGTGCAATCGAAATAATATTATTATCAATAATATTTTTACTTATAATATTGCTATTAAAATAATGCAACAAGATGAGGATTATAAACCAAAATTTGTCGAGCAATGTATACAGAGGAATGATTGGCCAAATGGAAATATGCAATTCAAGCTGAATTAGCTTCGCTTAAAAAACACAAAGTTTTTGGACCGATAGTCCGAACACCTGAAGGTATCTTGTCAGGTACAAATAGGTTTTTGTGCGAAAACGAAATGAGAAAAATGAAGTCTTAAGATACGAAGAACGACTTGTGGCATAATGATTTTCGCAAAACCCTGACATTGATTATATAGAAACATGCATATTCTCTTATGATGGATGCAATCACTTTTTCAGGTATCTTATTAATATGGAAATTCATGAAAAACTTGACATGCATGTAATGAATGTCGTTGCAACCTGTTTATATGGCTCAGCAGACAACAACATTTTTATGAAAAAGCCCAAGAAAGATTTAAAATGCCTGAAATGTATTAAAATTCCAGGAAACTTGTTCAATAAAACTTCAAAAATCATTATATGAATTGAAACAATCAGGACGCATGTAATATAATCTCCTTAGCGAATACCTATTAAAGGAAGGTAAAAGAATGAGTCAATCTGTTCTTCTGTATTTATTAAAAGGTCTGGATCAAAATTTCTTATCATAGCGGTATATGTTTGATGACTTGAATATCATTGAAACTCGTGAAGAGATTTCAAAAGCAGTAATGTCTCAAAAGGTTGAAATGAAAGATCTTGCAAGGACAAAATGAATATTTTAGGAATGAAATATTTATTCATCAATCAACATACGCCAAAAATATTTTGAAAAGAGTTTACATGAATAAAACACATTCATTTGTAAGATTACTTGATATTAATAAAGACTTTTTTTACCTCATGAAAATGATGAAAAACTTGTTGGCGATGAAACCGCATATCTTAGTGAATTGGGGCATCGATGTACCTTGCTTATAATTCTCCACCAAATACATTTTTAGTTCTTCTCCGACACAAAGACACTGGAATGGTGTTAAGCACAATTTCAAATATCTTTGGGGAACCATATATATGAGACAATATTATTCAAAAGGGTCCGATTCACAATTAATTGGTTATGCAGATGCAGGATGTTTGCCTAATCCATAAAGAGGTCGATGTCAAACAGATTTATTTACATATGGAGATACAACCATATCACGGTGTTCAACAGAACAAACTATGATTGCTACTTTTTCAAATCATACAGAAATAATAGTCATTTATGAAGTTAATCGAGAATGTGTTTGGTTGGATCTATAACTCAACACATATAGGAAACATGTGGTCTTCCTTCGAGGAAAGAGATTCCAACAACATATATAAACAATGTTGTATATATCACAAAAATTCTTTTTCACTCGCGATCTTAAGACGAAGGATGAAATAAATGTTAAGCAGGTTCCCTCCAGTAATAATTTAGCAGATATGTTCACCAAGGCATTGCCAACATCAATCTTTGAGAAGTTGAGAAGCAAGATCGAAATGCGTCATCTTCGAGATATCAGGGGTGGGGGGTAAACGCGCACTACACTCTTTTTTCCTTAACCAAGATTTTATACCACTGATTTTTCCTGCGAAGGTTTTCAATGAGACAACAAATTATGCATATTACTAGAGTTTTACTTCCACTATTATTTTTTCTTTTATATGGACATCCAAGGAGGAGTCATGTAAAATGGATGTATAAATTAACATGGCATGTGTCGTAAGTTAATTATACACACAATATGTTTAGTGGTATATACTAGTTAGCTATATGATATACTTGGTACTCAAAATGTATACATGGAAAAAAGATATTCATCTATCATACTTGGGTACCCAAGTATATACAACTATATATACCCCTCTTCTTGTAACAAAGAGAGAAGCAAGAACAAGTGAAAAGAAAAACACTACATCTACTATTCCTCATCCATCTTTTTTATTATCTCAATATTGATACTTATTTTATAACAAAGGGATATATTTATACGGTATACCTCATTCGACAGAATTGGAACGAGATAGAAGGATAATCAAAAATCAAAACCCGATTTAAGGACATGTAATAAGGCGTGTATCTTCCTTACTTATTTGAGGAGGAAGAAGCGAAGAAAGATAGGAGGAGAAAATGATTTGCATCTTCTCAAGTTCCAGGAGGTTTTATCCATGGAGTATTGAGTTCTTACTTATAGGTACTAGGAGCTGTTTGACAATTCTTTATAGTTCCCAGAAGTTATCTGTCCTTATTCTAAATAGTTATGAAGTATATATATAGTTATATATTAAATAATATTCCCTCCATTTCAAAAAGAATAACCTCCTTTCCTTTTTAGTCTGTTTCAAAAAGAATGACTTTTTTTTTTTGTAACAACTTTCCACGTGGCATGTTTAAGGCCAAAAGATTATAGGGCAATTTTGTACATTTGACATAACATTAATTTAGAACCACATGATCCAATGTCTTCTTTATTTTCTTAAACTCCGTGTCAAGTCAAACTAGATCATTCTTTGTGAAACGGAGGGAGTAGGAGAACTAGTAATTAGTAGACATGAGTTAATATATATTTTGTATGTAGAAAAGGTTGTTCTAAGAGATACAAGATACTTGTCTCTCTTTGTACTTTCTATTGTTCTACGAGATACTTGTGTCTCTCACTGTATTTTTTGTTGCTTTTATCTAGTAAAAAACCTCGATTTTTATCAACATGTCAGCCAGATTGTTTTATTTGACAACATTTTGGTACAAAATTAAAGAATTTAGTAAAAGATACATTTGTATCATCATTAAGAGGTTAAGGCCACTCATCTATCAACGAAATGTGTGAATGTGCGGAAAATAACTTATTTCTCAACAATAAACTCTTTAATTTCTATTCCAGTATGTCGAGCGCCTCCCTGTAGTAGAAGCAAAACCTCAGAACCAACTTTTAGTGAGGTCACAGGAATTGTTGTATGCTGATGTCCCTCACCTGCAGAAAGACGGGGATGTTGAACCACAGAAAGAGGAAAAGAGAAAGATTCTTCGACTTATTTACCATGAATGGGAGAGACTAATCCAACTGTTTCAGCATTCTGCAAGAGAATGGAATAGCTTTCATTTTCTGATTCTACCTGCATGATTGCCATTTACAAATTAGGAATAGAGAGCATGTTGCAAGTTGCAGATGCCGAAACTAGTAGTACTACGAACAGCTCAATGAGTTACACGACAAAGCAACTTAAAGGTATTTTCCAACTTGTTCTTTTGCTGGTGTAAGCATGCCTTATGCTCAATTCTTTTACTCTTGAACAAGAAGTCTCAGCCAGAAGTTTATGTCAGGCGTACACCAACATTTGCAGATTGCAACTTTCCTCCTTATTTTTTTGTTTGAGAAAGAACAAGCTAAGATATGTACCAACTCAGAAGTACGTGTTCAGTTGGGAGTTAAAGTGTTTCAAATCTGGTGCAGAGTTTCTAGATTTGGCTTCCATGAGGGCAATCACAAACTATATAAGGTTTCACGGTACGTGGAAGGAGCCTGAGGAATTGAAAATCTCTAAGTCGTGGACGACGGACAGATGTACCGTCCGTACACGACTCACTGACCGTAGACCAGTCCGTCGATAGTGCCCGTGAAGGGTGGCTCACCAGTTTTTAGTCAGGGGTATTTGGGCCTTTTCCTACTCTTTTAACTCCTATACTTTGTAGTATTAAGCCTATTTAGTAGACTTTAAAGGATCCCTAATCACCCTAACCTCCCCACTCACTCTCATTCTCCTAAATTCAAAATTCTTCTCTCAAGTCTTCTTCCCAAGAAAGCTCGGGTTCCAAGGATTTCAAGTCTCCGTTGAAGATTTCACCTGAGGTTTTCCTCAAGGTATGTGGGAACTTCATCAATGGGTCCACCAATTGAGTCCCTAAGAAAACTCAATTTCTCCAATTACGATTCTTACCCAATTCTAGGATTCCATGATTTTCTTGTGGATTCAATTGATTTTAAGTTTACTCTTCACGATTGATCGCATGATTTGATTATAATTTAGTGTTCTCAATAATATTTTGATGAACCCATATTATGCAAGTATTTTATGATTATGATTCAAGCTATGCTGATAAGCATGCATTATTTTAGGAAAGATTTTTGAATTAAGAATGCTTTCAGATAAAGTATCAAGAAGTGTTTATGAAATGTTGATGCTTCCAATTGAACCATCTCCCATTAGGTACGAATATTATTATTTAGATGTTTCAAGTAAGTGTTAAAGAGTATGTTAAGGAATCATGATTCTAAATAAGTTATTCGTATGACTGAGATTTGTATGATGATTCGGTATTACTAAGTTCTTACTGTTTTCATAATTATGAATATGAATATGATTATGCATGTCTTCCCTTGGGATTTTACTTATCACCGAGTTGGATAATGGTGATTACCCAGGGTCCAAAACTACGTGCCCCATTAGGACTTTGTCTTAGTTAACTTTAGCTGGTGGATCCACCTAAGCTCATTATTATGGTCCTTAACTTGGCAAGTAGAACACTTTCGTTTCAGTGTGGGAGAAGTACATTGAACTCCATGTTATAGCTCACATGATTTATGTCGGTTAACGACATCTCCCACAAAAGCTTATGATTACCACATATGTAATTATTATCATTTATCGACTAATGCATGCTTGACCTTGTACTATGGTTTCAGAATCAGATCATCAATTTCATGCTATACTTGATCATTGCATTATCATGTTTTCAGACTTATCATGTTATCATGCCATGATTATGTATTTTCCCATACATAGTACGTTCTGAGTACTGACGCACATTCTTGTGCCTATATTGACTTATAATATAGTTGGTGACGCTCCTATCATATGTGTGGCTAGTATAGACTCGTATTAGCTTTGCTCAATATTGGTAAATTCTCAAGGTTCAAGACATACCACTTATGTTTTCTTTATGATCATTTCAGACTTTATTTCATATTCGACTGTTCGAGTGAGCTAGGGTTTGTTTTAATGACTCACATAGTGGAGGCTTATTCAGACATTATTACTTCCCAGTTATAAGTCCTTGTATTCATATTATCCCTATATTTTGAAAGTATCATTTGAGATTTTATTCCGCTTTCCTTGCTAGTGTATAAAAATACCCAAAATATAGTGTATTAGTAATGCTTGTATTAGTTATGATGAAATTTTATGCAATGTTTGATTTGGTGTACTAAAAATATTAAAATATTTGTTTACAAAAATATCCTCCACAAATATAGTGGAAAGGATGTAAAAAAAGTTTTTGAAGGCAATTATGTCTTTAATAATGTTAATGTATGTATTAGAACCCATTGCATTACTAATGCATAGAAATAGATGGTATTAGTAATACACTCTTCAATACACAATAGAGTGTATTACTAATACAAGCATTAGTTATTTCATAGGTTTGAAAAGTGTCAAACAAGGTACTAATAATAGATCAAGCTAATACAAGCATTATTTTTTTCAATACACTCTACCAAACGACCCCTTAGTGTCATGTTATGTCATGTGGCTCGTTTGGTAAAGTGTATTAACAAAAATAATGTTTGCATTAGCTCTGCGTTTTAGTAGTATCTTGTTTGGTACCTTTTTCCATGCTATGTATAATTAATGCTTGCATTAGTTATACACTCTATTGTGTATTGGGGTGTGCATTACCAATACCATGGATTTCTAGGTATTAGTAATGCAAAGGGATTTAATGCATGCATTAGCACTTTAAAGACACAATACCCTTCAAAAGCACTTTTACATCTTTTTCACCATAATTGTGAAGGATATTTTTGTAAATAAATATTTTTGTACAATGCATGATATTTTTAATACACCAAACCAAACAATGCATAAGAAATAATGTATGTATAACTAATACAAGCATTACTAATGAAAGTATTGTTAATACAATATATTTAACATTACTTTTAGGAAAACTTTCACATATAGCCACTTAAAAATAATTAATTACTCTCGATAGCAATAGTTTGATGATTACAATTTGTAGCTACATAGTATTTGAAGGAGAGAGGCGAGCGAGACTAGGAGAGAGAGGAGAGAGGCGAGAGAGAGGGAGAAAAGAGTGGGAGTAAGGTGAATTATATATGTATATTGATTAGATAATTGTATATTATACATATGTAATTGCATATATGGCAAGAGAGATTGGGAGAGGGAGGAGAGATGCGAGCGAGATTGGGAGAGAGAGGAGAGAGGCGAGCGAGATCAAGAGAGGTGAGCGAGAGAGGACAGAGAGTGGGAGAGAGGTGAATTGTATATGTATATAATTGTATATAACCGTATATTATACATATACATTTGTATAAATGGCAAGCGAGATTGGGAGAGGAAGGAGAGAGGCGATCGAGATTGAGAGAGGGAGGAGAGAGGCGAGCGATAGAGGGAAGAGAGTGGGAGAGAGGTGAATTGTATATGTATATAGGCTAAAAAATTGTATATTATACATATTTATTTGTATATCCTGGCGAATTATACATATACAAACATGACTAATTAGACAAACTCAAAGTCAGTCCACGTAATTAATGTATAATGTTAGTCGCGAACGATAATTATAGCAACTATAGCTATGATGAGTAATTAAATAGTATAAGTTTGCTTATCTGCGTAATTTTCCCTTATTTTTATTCACTCTAAAAACGACAGAGTCTCTCGGGATTCTAGGTACCATGTCATGTCTAGGGGTAGTCTTGGGTTGTGACAAATATCCTTGTCAAATCACATTTGTCCAGCTAATTTGATTTCTATTTTCCTACTTGAGATACTTTATGATGAATACTAATATTATGCTTGTATCCATAGCCACACTATGCGAAATATACACGAGCAAGAAAATCACACTAACAAGCAAAGGCAGAGAACCTTTTATTTTAGCAGAGATGGAAAGCTTCACAAACCTTTGCCTCCACAAGGATCAGTGGTCTAGTCTCTACCTTTACACGACCAACAATTGCTGTTCGCTGCATACCTCTTTGATCAACCACAATGACCTCTTTCCCAGACTTGAGTTCCGAGAGATAGCTAGTCTTTCCTCCAGGAACAGCAACATATGCATGGACAGGCCCCTGCTGAAGTCCAAAAAATTGTCATACTGAAGACCACTGGCTGTACATTATAGTTTGAAATGCATTAACGCAATTCAGCACCAAAAAGAATTGAGGTTGAGGATCTGGAACAAAAATTATAAAAGTAACAAGGGGAAAATGCAGTTATGGTAATACTAGAGATGTCTTCGCTAGAGGTAAGCACTAAGATCCAGTTTGTGGAGATAACTATTTGGCAAAGCACCAAATAATGCTAGCGAAACATTAAAATAACAAAATGATACTTTCACTGTCAAGTTAAAGTTGTTGTCCTTTCGATCCTTTACTAAAAATTTAAATGGCTTCATCTGGGACGCACCGCATTAACTCGAAAAGGCCTGCTAGAGATGTAATTTGACTCCAAGCACTCTGAGTGAACAAGGAAAAGCCCTCTTGCAAAGGATCCAACCTAAGGGACAAAAGTTATGCAGTAAGAATGAAATTGAAATGCCAAAAACTAAGACTATGCAAAATTGTAGACAAACAGAAATAGAAAGGACAGTAGGAGCAGACCAGAAGACCTTCACCAGGTCTCATGAGGCTGCAGATATCTACACAGACACGGTCACCCATTCCAGTCACTTGAATATGAGTTATTATGGCTTTCGTCAAGTTCAACAGACTGTCCACTTCACGTCTTCTATCAAAATAACCCTAAAAATGACAACTGACATCAAAAACCAATTCTTCACAAGGAAGAATCCCCTTTTGATTAGGCACTACCTTCAGCTCAAGGATTGAGCCAACGTCCTCAACTTTCATTACTACACCACCCAAACCGTGTTCCAAGGCCTAGCAAAGCAAATAAGATGAAGTGAAACTTGGTGCTTCTTAATAGAAAAACACCACTCTACACTTTGTGTGAGACTTTACTTTCTTAATGACTTAAAATTCAACCTAGTATACTACCTCAAGAAAGACTTGAGCTTCTGATTGGTTCTTTGAGACAGCAAGTACAGTTGTCTGAGTGCCTTGAAAAGCCGCAACAATGTTTTCAGCAGGTATCACCTATGGAATGAACAAATATAACCCAGCAATTGAAGTGGACTTATATAAGATGGAGAAATTTAATGTACTTGGAGCAATGCAAGGATTAGCCTAACAACTAGAGGGAGCATCCAGATGAACCCAGACAAAAACAATACAGTAATACATAAAAACCAACTCGCCCACCCAACTGATTTGGATTGAGGCATCGTTGCTTGATTGTTGATCGGATGATGATATGCAACCAACTTACAAAGGTTAAGCTTTTGGAAAAAGAAATCATTTAGAAATTATTGTTACAAATCTAGAAATGGTTTTTCCATTAGTGTGGTGACAGTTTGCAAAGTATCTTGCGATAGAAAATAACATTGTGAAAGAGATGTGCAATGACTAACCTGCCAATCTAGTAGATTAACAACTACTTTATCTGCCTGTTCCTCCGATATCTGAAACTGTTCTAACTGTTGAGGGGAAGAAATCTCAGCAAATGCAGCGACGCTCTTATGCTCATGATCAATTAGTCTCCCCTCTTTAATAAAGACAGGATGTATCACTGCAATTGCTGCATGTGATAGAACCAGAAATGTAGCAGAACACAATTAAACATTGTAGAAAACTTCATGAAACGAATATCACAATGGAAATCCATGTTCAGTATACATAGTTAGTCAGTAAGAAAGCATGTGTGGGGTATAGAATCACAAAAAGCCCTCTTGTTTCTCATTATCATGCCCTGACACTGAATTTTGAAATAGATTGTCAAACTAACAAAAAGTTGAAACTAAGTTCACACAAAGATAGGTCATCAAACTACTCCCTCCGTGTACCGAAAAAAAGATGTCCACTTTTACTTGTCCAATTTAGAAAATCAAAATTTTGTTTACTCAGAACAAATACAGTTAAATTTATATGAGTTCAAGGACACGCGTTATCGATTTAGCCCGTTAGGTATTAATAGATAATAGATGTTACCCATTTGTTTAGGAGTCTGTTATTAGTTTCCTATATTTCGGTCATGTGATGATATAAGTAACTAGTCATCTTTACTATTTAGAACTTCAATAGTTCCCTTTACTCTAGGTTTTTGTTGGTGATGTAATTTGTCAGTTCTTATTGACTCTACTTGAAGAGAAGGTTGTATGTGAATAAAAGTATCTTTCTCTTCTATACCTCAAACCTTTTTATGGTATCATGAGTTTTTATTCTCCTCATACAAATCTGAGTTTCTTATTACCCACTCACCACCAATGGCACCCTCAGTTACCAAATCTGATGGAAGTAACACTACCACCATTGTTCAATTCAATTTGGTTACCCAACCTACGATTAGACTTGCTGGCAGCCATAACTTCTCACTGTGGAAGGCCCAAGTGTCCATGTTCATGAGAAGACACAATCTTTATGGCCATCTAGATGGGATTGTCCCTGCTCGTGCTGAGACCACCACCAACAATAACCTGACAATTGCCAACCCCAATTATGTTAATTGGTTGTCAGGACCAATTGATCTAAAACGCAATTTTAGCATCAGTAGATCTCACTCTTGCTGCCATTATAGCCGCTGCAACCACAACCAAAGAAGCATGGGATTCCCTCCATACGACCTATGCAAATAAGTCACAAACTCGCATATTCAGCTTGCAAGATCACCATGCTCATGTCACAAAGGAGAGTCTCCCAGTAACAAACTATCTCAACCAAGTTCGATCTCTGTGATGAGCTTGCGACTGTAGGAGCTCCTGTCACCAATGCCAAACTCATTGTCAAGATTTTCACTGGTCTTGGACCAGAGCACGTGAAACCCCAATTTCATATGCTGGACTGTTTGAAAGCTTAGTGAGCACGAGCTTTTTCTCAAACACAATGCTCCGCCTTAATCCTGTATAATTACTGTTGTTGTTGGTCAAAAGTCCAGCTCTCGAACACGGACCAGTGCCACCAACACTAATAGGCGTTCCAACAACTACTAACAACGTTCTCGGTCAGGGCATAATCATCACAACAATTCGCAAGAAGTAAACTTAATGTCAGTCATGTGATCGACCGGGACACTCTGCTCATGTTTGTTGCTCTCGGTCTCATAATCATTTTCAGGCACTGGCTAATTTTGCTGGATAGTTAATTCAGGGGTTACACGTCATGTTTCATCGGATGGCCACAGTCTCAACAGCATTGCTGACTACAACGGTCCGGAAGAAATTATTATGGGAAATGGTAACACCACCAATTTCTCACACTGATTTATCCGCATCTCATTCTAGATTTCAATTATCCAATATACTTTGCTCCCCTTCCATTTCCAGTAACTTGATTTCAGTTTCTTAATTTTGTCGTGAAAATTAAACATCTATTGAATTTTTTTTCATTCTCTTATCTTGTGAAGGATCAGAGTACTGGGGGCCGTTAGTTCAGGGGCTTATGAGTGGTTGCTAGGCAATCCTTCTTCTTCTTCTCAACTGCAATGCAATGTGGTTGTGTCTTTAGATTTGGGGCATCTACTTTAGACGTGGTTACAACCACTTAGTTACTAATTTAACCTTATTATCAACTCTAGTCATTTCTCAAAGTATTGAATTTATTAAATAAAATTAAAAAAAATGGGCATATGTGTTTCATTGTTAGAATGAGCAGGAAGTGCAGCAAAACTTACAAGACCATTCAAGGGCAAGATCTTGGCGATTGGAAGGGAAGATGAAAGTATTCCAGCCTCTCTCCACAGCAGCTGTCATTACTTGCTTGTTCTCCGTCCATATCCATACTGTTTTCTTCTTCGAATTTGAAGGTGTAAATGCGCACATTCTAGCAACCCTATTAATCCCCAGAAATTTTCTGCAATTTTGCCATTTACCTACCAAAAATTAATCAGGAAATGTCTTTAGTCTTTAGTAATTTCTTGATGTTCAGAGTTGTTGAATGTACCTGCTAATTTAGGAAAAGAATGAGAAAGTGAAGGCAAAAGTATATCCATTGCTGTTGGTCATCAACCAAACATTGCTCTTCTTTTTTCTTTATGTAAGAGGATTACATTTTTGTCCCCACGCGGAAACGTCCCTTTCCATTTTATCTCCTAGATACAAAAGTTGGGGTGAAAAATTTATGTGTGATGCACCAATAGATTCCAAATGAAAAAAATTTCTTAAGAAAGGAGAGGAGAAAATGATTAAGATGGTCATGATAATGAGTCAAGTGCTTTAAAAGGAGTATGATGATATTACACTTCATAAAATTTTGTCAAAGGTTCATGTATCTAAAATGATGAAATATGAACAAATATCAATAAGTTGTATCGCATTGAAATCGAGTCAAAAGATCGTCAACGATATATTTAATATGAAGTAGCGCTCAATGCTAAAAATGATGACGAGGATTTTAAATTCAAATATGTCATATAATGTGGACAGATAAATGATTGACCAAATGAAATGCGCAATTCAACCATATTATGTTTCACTTTCAAAAGTGATGTTTTAAACTTTTTGTCCATGGATCAAGATATAATATCAGCGGGATATGAATTATTGTTCGACAGTATAACCCTAAGATATAAAGTATGGTATGTATCTCGAGGCATAAAAAGATTTTAACAAAAGTCCTGACATTATTAAATGGAGATATATTCTCATGTGGTGGATGGAATGAAATTTGTTTTAGTCTGACAATAGATGAAATACTTGAATATGTGCAATGAATGATTTTCATGTCTAGCTAGACGATGAAGGTTACATGGAAGTCCATGAAAGATTTAAACTAATTCCATTGAATACCTTAATGGTTGATATAGTAATACAAGAAAGATAATGAGAAACTGCATCAATAAAAGAAATTATAGTACGAAGACTATAATTACATGTTACCACCAAAATATAGTATGAATTTTTTTATGTTAATCAAATTATGGACCTTTACAAACTTACAAATGCTACTACCTACAATAACAAACTAAAACTAAAATAAAATAGTCCAACAAGACAAAAACTAAAACAAAAACAAAAATCAAATAGCTAAAATTGTGAATCCCTTACTTTAAAATCTTTAGGTATTGAGTAAATAGTAAAAACTAGTAAGCAGCCTAGTGTGAACTTGGTAGAATACTAATAATTTGATATAGTTATATGTCTAATTATATATTAAATTATTAATATTTAATAATTATAAAGGGTAAAATAATAAATTATTACCATCTTATTGGGTTATCGTTTACCCAATATCCTAATAGTAAAAATTGATACCGAACCAATAACCCAAAAAAAATTTTTACAAACCCATTAAAAACCCAATAACATTTTTTCGGTTCGGTTTATTGATCGGTTCAATTTTTACACACTCCTAATGAACCTTCATAGATAAGAATGCATCTATTTATTATGATACTTAATCGCATACGCAAGTGCACGTGGTCATACAAGTAATAAAGTGGTTCTTTTTTAGAGCCGGGTACCGTACCCACAGGGACTCACGCTAAGAAACAATGAATTTCTCTATCTTTCAGTTAAACACAAATGTATATCTAGATTTTAAAAGTTATTTATTTTCTATGTCTAATTTTATAATGAAATGTAACAAGCACTATTCAATTTCAAATGTTTCAAACAATTATTTGGGTAAGGTCCAGGGCTACAACTTCTATAAAGATTCATGCAATCAATATCATTTAAATGTGTAATTATCAACTATTGAATCAATGAATCACATGGTTATATGCATGATCATGGTCTCCCACCTCTAATCGCCTACGATAGATAACATCCTAACTACATTGTTGCGCAGGGATAGGATGATTGAATACCAAACATTACGTTATCTTTATGTATGGTGACCCAAGAAAGGTTTCTAGGTTTATCCCTATCCTAGAAACAAATTAGCCCTACTTATTTAGAGTTAAACAAGCTCCTTATGTCCCACGTTCTATCCTCTTATTCCTCTTCCGAGTTTAATTCGGACAATGAATTTAAATTTATGGTGATTAATCATGAAATACGGAAAATAAGAACATAAGAAAGATTCATGTGATAATTGAAATTGAACCCAATAACAAAATCAATCAATTACAATCATCATGTAGCCACAACCCTAGAATTAAGGTATTTAGCTACTCATAATCCGGAAATCAATCATATAATGGTTTTGAATCATCAAATGATTGAAAGGAAAGCTAGTTTGAGAAATAACCCTAAGATTGCGGAGTGACTTCTGAATTCTGATTCCAGGAATTTTGGCCTCCTCCGCGATGCGGGCACCCCGTGGAGAATTCTGCCTCGCGGTTGCTTCTTTGATTAAAACCTGGTGCTCTTCTCGCAATGCTTAGTCACAGCCGACATTTGGTTGTAGCGAAAAATGGGATCCTACGCAAGGCGTGATCTACACGGATCAATCGTAATTTCACACGCCAAATTGTGGCTTCACTCCGCGACGCGGGGAAGACATAAGTTTGCCTTGGTTGTTTTTTCTCCAGCTTCTTCCTTGCTCTCTTTTGGCTTGAATCCTCTACGTTCTTCCTTTTCCCTTTTTGCGCTCGTTTCTTCCATGAAGATCACCTACATAACTAATCATGTTGGTTAGCTCATAAACAATTAAAAGACTCTACAAGACTACAAATGAATACAATTTGAATTAAAAACTAGGCTTGAATGCAGGCATAATTAGCATATAAATATGTCTAAAATCACTACCCCACAGTTAAATCATTGTTCGTCCTCGAACAACTAAATACTCCTAGACCTAGACTTACTATATAAATTTTGTGCATCCACTACCAACTTCCAGTGATCTATCCACAATTCACACTAGCATGTTTTCGATCATAATATGCTTGACTCATGTATATGACTCAAAAAATTTTGCAACCAACGCTTTTAACAACATATGCGCCATTACTTATCACCTATCCTCATACAACAAGTGCCCTCACTCCAAGGAATAGTCCATACACTCAAGTTAGCCAATTGAATATAATTTAAAGACTTTTCGGACAATATGCACTCTCACTCAACAATCAACATCACACTGAGAACCAAAAGCTTGCCCATTATGTCCATCTATACTAATAAAGTGTATCATGATCAAAATCATATATGACTTGTTTTGGTTGTAATGTAGGCTTAAGGTAAGGGAGGATTCATTTTGATGAGATTAGTGACTCGTCCTCCATAATGCACTATATTCAACTCTTTTCTTTCATTCACAACTTTTTCTCTTCATTAGCCTCTTTCTTCTTCATAAGATTCCACGTCGTATTACCAACCTTGCCTTTGGTTTCTAACTCATATATTTCCTCCATATATTTTTTTAACACTCAACAATAGCCACCCTTTACTTAGAGATTTCTGTCGAGTTAAGGTGCACACTGCTCTTTTTAGGGCCAGGGTCATCATTAAGGTATTGACTAAGTTAGCCACCCTCAACTTGGGTTTCTCCTAGTTGAAGTGCAAAATGTCCTAAAGACTAGGGCCAATCTCAGATTCACAATTATGGGGTATCGTTCTACCTTTTATTTCCTTCTTCCCCAATAACTACACATTTCCAATCTATCTACTCTTTCCGTTGTTTTTACCTTTCTTCCTAACACAGTGCATTAGGGTTGGGATCAAAACTATTGTATCAGTTAAAGGATTTCAGCTTATTATGTGTTTAAAACAAGATCCAGACTAAAAGGCTCAATTGGGCTAGACTAGGGATATTTTTTCTGAATAGGCTCAAATTTCAAAAAATTTAAGGAAAGAATGTATCATCTTTCAAACACAATAACAATTGTATTATTTTGCTTCAATGACAACCTGGGCAAGTTCTAGACTCAAATGGAGTCATAGGTATCAGGCAAAAGTCACCGCTCATGGCACAAGTTATATTCAGAAAGGATCAATCACAACACATAATCATTTCATCCAAAAGGTTCAGAATAAGCTTAAGTTGCACATTCAAATCATATACAAGATTCCAACTGCATTCATACATCAATTTGAATCATGTTTTTCATACATACTCCCCCTCAGAGATTTTTAGCTTCAGCACAACCAAACCTAAGACTCAATGATGAAATTGCCCTTAAGATGATCATCATCCATCTATCATTGGGTGCTTGACTCAATCTATGACTACAGACTCAATCCTATAAAGAAAAATCTTTGTTATATTTTTGCACGGTTCAAAGGGACTATCCTTTGCTAAAGAACCGAAAACAACTACCGAGGAACCCAAAAGAAAACAAAACAAAAGAAACTCAAACAGTGTTCAACACAAATTTAAGTATATACCACACTTACCCAATAGTGTTGTCCCCAGTGTATATCAAAATCTCAACAAAGTTCAAAAGTCAATGTGAAAACACTCTCTAGTTAGTCCCCCATGGCATCTCCTACGTCAGCCTCATCACCAAGTTGTGCGGGGTCCCTCTCCTCCTCAAAATCAGAGTCCAAATCCAAACCCGAATGCAAATTCTCTTCTTTAGTCGGGATGTCATTTTTGATCGGCTCCCAGAACTCAGGACCAATGCCAAGCAATGTCTTAGCATGGTCATTCAGAACATAGCGCCTATTGACCTCACCTATTTCCAGATAAGTAGATGGACAGCCACCAGCCTTGTGTCGTAACATTTCCAAGCCATACATTCTGGCCATGGTTAACTCATCTCTCATGTGACGCTCTACGATAGTGAGGGTTGGGCCTAAGTTAGTGTCAGTCCCCTTTGTCCAAGTAATTTCTACCGTTGATGGGGTCAAAGGTGTTATGTAGTCCATCTGCTCCTCCAGGACACCTGCAATATGACAATTTTGGTAATTGTTATGACCCTCAAAATGAATTAGGATGAACTAGAGCCTCACATGAGTTTTATGAGTTAATAACTTGTTAACAAGGTGAGAAACAACCTTTAATAGTTTGTTTAAAGAGGTTTAGAAGTTAAATGTCAAGGGACGACCAAGACGTTCGAAAACTAGTCTTTTGTGTGCTAGTGAATTCTAGTATGTTGTTCATGTTTTTGTGTGTGGTTTGGAGTCTAAAATCAGAGGAGGTGACCCTAGTATATTAATAATCGTGTTTAGGGTCAAAAAGTGTGGGTACGACTCCCCAAGGACCACCCTAAGGGTTCTTGAGAAGACCCAAACATTGGGAGAAGAAGCTGTCAAGGTAGCTTGCGGGTAGCACCTAGTGGGAGTGGCTCCACATCGCGGAGTGCTCCACCAAGGACCAAAAAGTTGGTCCGTGTTACGAACGTTGTCGCAGACCTCTCTGTCCCAAAATTAATTTCCTGAAACTTCAGGAAACACCTCCACGATGCCGACTTGTTCCCTGATGAAAATTCTGAAAATATTCAAGTTAGACTTAATTAAAAGGTCCAACTAATGTAGGGGTGTTTCCTCCTTTAGAGTGGAATGAGGTGATGTTTAAAAGAATTTGCGTAAACTTGATCCCAAGAGGTGGATGTGGCGCTTGATTAGTAAGTTTTGTAAGTTAAAGTCCTCTTGGATGAGATAAGTTGCTCTTAGATGGTTTAACCCCAAGTGGGGGATGATGCGTTGAGTAGTAAGGTTGTTGATATCCTTATATTTTCCTTCTATTCTTACTCAAGCTTGAGAACAAAGAGTTCCTAGTATCTTGTTCATGTTTTGGAGTCTTGCATATGAGTATAAGTTGCATGTTCTCCATATGTTATGCATGTCCTAGATGACACCATGTTATGCATATTTCGAAAGAGTCTTATTTTATGAAAATGGATTTTTGGTAAATTACATGTTTCTCATGTTGTTATGAATCTTAATATGGTGAATGCACATTTGACTTCATGAGATGGTTCGATGAACATGCTTCATTACATTTTTGACGTTAGGGTATTTTGGCCCCACATTGAGATGTTTAGCTTTCTTAAAATGCGAAAAGATAAATTCCCCTTACAAATATGTGATTTTAAGGTTACTACATTTTTTAACCTTGTTGATGAGATGAAGAAGAAGAATCATGTCATGATTATGAGAAGGAAATTCCTCCTATGAACATGAAAAATGTTTATGTGTTTGATGCATTATGAGTTGGTGGATGAAGTCTCTACTTGCTTGTGTTGCATTGAATGCTTAATGATATGAAGTTGGTGTTCCTTGTAAGTTTGGTGCATTGACTATTATGTTTTATTATGTTATGTGTTGTGAGTTGCTAGTTGGGTCATTGAGTCCTTGAAAAGTCCAAGTATCATTCGAGGACGAATGTGCCCAAGTGGAGGATATTGTTAGGGCCCTCAAAATAAAATTGGATAATCTACAGCCTCACATGATTTTTATGAGTTAATAACTTGTTAATAAGTTGAGAAATATACTTTAATAGTTGTTTTAAAGAGGTTCGGAAGTTAAATGTCAAGGGACGACCAAGACATCCGGAAACTAGTCATTTGTGTGCTAGTGAGTTCTAGTATGTTGTTTATGTTTTTATGTGTGCTTTGGAGTATAAAATAAGTGGAGGTTACCCTAGTATATTAATGATCGTGTTTAGAGTGAAAATGTTTGGGTAAGACTCCCTAAGGACCACTCTAACGTTCCTTGACGAGGACCCAAACATTGGGAGAAGAAGCTGTCAAGGCAGCTTGTGTGCAACACCTAGTGGGAGTGACTATGTGTTGCGGACCTGCTCCACCATGGACAAAAAAGTTGGTCCGCGTCGCGGACTTGTCACGGTCCTCTCTATTCCAAAATTAATTTCAAGAAACTTCAAGGAACAACTCTATAAACTTCAAGGAACACCTGCGCGACACGGACTTGTTCCCCGACAAAAATTCCAAAAATAGAAGTCAAGTTAGACTTAATTAAAAGGTCCAACTAGTGTAGGGGTGTTTTTTAGGTACTTTGGAGATTTATTATAAACGTTTATTATACGTATTTTAGGGTATTTTAAGAGGATTAAAGCATAGAAACCCCAAATAAGTAGTCATTCTTCAAATTAAATCCTTCCCTCCCAAATAGATTCTCTCAAAACTCCATTGGAGGCCAAGCTCAAGCTCAAGCTAGGAGATGGTTTTTAATTTATTTGTTCTTCGATTTCATGGGTCTTCAATCAATAAGGTATGGTAACTCTTGATCCTTGGAGAACCTTTATCCAAGAATTTCCAAAGAGTTTTTTTGATCAAATTTCCTAATTTCCAATCTAAGCATGGGCTCATTGTCAAATTGTTTTCAGAGACATTTTAATGATGAATTGATGTTTAATAAAGGGTTTTTAGATTATTTTAAATAGAATTCCTTGAAGAACCCATTATCTCTCTAATCTCTCAATTTAGCCTTTAAAGTGGGTTTTGTGATCTTGATTGGAAGTTCATGGAATTATGCTTAGATTGTGATGTATTGTTTCATGCTATTACTATATTTAGCTATGGATTATGAATTGTTAAGTATTGATCTATGATTGATCATGGATCGGAGAATCGGTATGTTGACCTAACTTCTAGTCTATAGTATTGGAATTGATGTTGTATAGTTTGGTCCACTTATGGTTGCAGTGTTTATTTCTTGTCTATCGATACATGTTGTTATCATGTCCTTGATGGAATTAGATGTAAATTTAATTGTTATTATGATGATCATGAGTATGAAGGTGTGCTATTAAGATCATGTATGTAGTCCTCAATGTTAGTGTCATGATTAAGGTGCATGGATAATGTGAAGTAAGGTGAATGACAATGTTAGGGATAAGGTGTGGTTACATGATTGATCATGTTAAGTAATAGTATGGAATGACCCTTACCTATATAACCCTATATGAATGTGTGACCTTATACATGTTAGGAGTTGTCTATTCAATTGTTGAATGTGCTTTTGTCTCATATGATGAAATGTGGGTGTGTGGTCTATAATCCCTAAATGCTCTATATGTGAGTTGTTCATGACTTGGGCATATTGTAAATTTGTTGTGATCCTTTGTAGGGAGGTTTCCTAAATAACAATGTTGTTTCTATTATGTGATCATTATGACCAATATGTACACACACACACCACGCATAACTATGAGTATGATATGTTTATGGTGTTAATTGAAAGGATAATTCCCATATGCACCTTTATATCTTATTATGCATGAAAGTTTATGACTATTAAAGTATGATCATGTCTTGTCTAAATGTGTGTATGTGAAAAGCTTTCTCACATATGTATATACACACATGAATGTATGAATTAAGAAGGTTAATGATAATCTAGTGAATGAGGGTCTCTTGAAATGATTACTCAATTGTGCTCTAAACTAGACTATGTTATGGATGTTATGATTACGTGAAAGGACATTCTCACATGATGTTAGTTTTGATGAAAGGACATTCTCATCACCTAACCTATAAGCTATGTAAATGTTATATAAGGGTTTAATTCCCTAAGGATTATCTCATGAAATAATGTTTAAGAAAGATTTAAGGTCTCTTCAAAAAGGTAATTTAGCTTAGCACCGAAAGGATATGCATGAGAGGGGTCTCTTCACGAGGAAGCTTCCCCCGATATTCTCATGATATGGAAACTACAATGTTATCTAGCATAAAGAGGGTTTCTACTAACAACATCCCTTAACTATGTGCCCTCATAGGAAACTTACCTAGTGGATCCACCTAGATTCTATCATGAATGTTGATTTCTTCCCTTGGCATGTAGGATGCCCTCTTTCGATGTGAGTGGTTGACAGCGGATGTCATGTTAGCTCACATGGTCTATGTCGATTATGGCAAAGTTTCCCAAATGTTAAAATGAACAAATGAAAATAAAAGATGAACACTAACTAGGACTACCTAAGAGATGTTACTTACTGTCGGTAAGGGAATAAGACTTTACCCATACACTGCACAAGCAGGTCTTGAAGGGAATTCTAGGGTGAGTTTTATATATATATATATATATATATA
>NC_028639.1:21708715-21755215 GCF_001406875.1 Solanum pennellii
TATATATATATATATATATCTTATGCATGACTTTATGGTGTTAACATACTTTTTATAATGATATGCATGATGTAGTCTCATTTGATATACATGATGATGGTCTCACTTAGTATGCATGTTGTTGGCTATACTTGTCATGATGATGTATGAGGTGAAGGGAAATGCTTGTGATATCCTTGTTAATTTACTTGGTATGTGTGAGGTTATGAGGCTTCATATATATACATTGCACTAGTAGACTTAGATTGGGGTTATGATTAAGGTCTTGTGATGTATTGATGAAATGAACTCTAAATATGCAATGTTTATTATGGTTTCATTATGGTGATATTTATAGTTTGGACTTGTATGTTGTCTTGAGATGTGCATAAAGACTAAATGGATTATGACTAAGGTATAATGAATGAATGAGTTCGTACATAAAATCAATGATGTATGTAAGTATTATGTCCAATGTTAAATGAGTATGTTGTTACTTGTTGAATATGATGTGCCTAGTCTAGGGTGAGTTCATAAGAACACTTGGTGTGGATAGTATTACGGGATGTTAGTTGCACATTGCACTAGTGTGACTAGGGGTTGTCTTAGGTAATGGTTCTTACAACAAAGTATGTTTTATGATATGTTATGTCCTTATGAATGTATGTGGTTGAATTGATGAAGGTTGTATGAATGTTTACCATTGGTAAACTCAAGGTGATAAGTTGGTATGAATGGTCGAATGGGACAATATTCATGCACTGCACTAAACATTACTGAAGGGTTGCTTTAGGTAAGGGGTAAAGGTAAAAAGGAAACAACCTCACATGAAATAGGATAAACTAGAGTCTCACATGAGTTTTATGAGTTAATAAATTTTTAATAAGGTGAGAAACAACCTTTAATAGTTGGATTAACGAGGTTTGGAAGTGAAACATCGAGGGACGACCAAGACGTTCGAAAACTAGTATTTTTTGTGCTAGTGAGATCTAGAATGTTGTTCATGTTTTTATGTGGTTTGGAGTCTAAAATCAGTGGAGGTGACCCTAGTATCTAAATAATCGTGTTTAGGGTCAAAAATTCGGGTATGACTCCCCAAGGACCACCCTAAGGGTCCTTGAGGAGGACCCAAACATTGGGAGAAGAAGCTGCCAATGCAGCTTGTGGGAAACACCTAGTGGGAGTGGCTTCGCGTCGAGGACCTGCTCAACCAAGGACCAAAATTTGATCAGCATCGCGGACCTCTCTATCCCAAAATTAATTTCCAAAAACTAATGGGAACACCTCCGCGACGCGGACTTGTTCCCCAAAGAAAATTCTGAAAATAAAAGTCAAGTTAGACTTAATGAAAAGGTCGAACTAGTGTAGGCGTGTTTTGAGTACTTAGGAGATTTATTTGTAACAACCCTAAAAATGAAGTAGGTTAATATGGAGCCTCTAATGTGTTCTATGAGTTAATAAGTTGTTAAAATGATGAATTATAGTGTTAGAAGTCAGTTTAAAGAGTTTGGAAGTGAAACGTCAAAGGACGACCAAGACGTTAGGAAACTAGTCTAGTGTGTGTTAGTGTGTCCTTGTATGTTATGCATGTTATAAGGTGTTGTTTAGAGTCTAAAATCAGTGGGGATGACCCTAATACCTAGAGGGACATATTTAGAGTCAAAACATCCGAGCACAACGCCTCAAGAACCAACCAAAGTGTCCTTGAGGAGGACCCAAACATGGGCCAAGAAAGCTGCCGAGGCAGCAAAAATTTGGAGTTCATGGCGCGTTGCGCCAACAACACTTAAAAGGAAAAAATTTTGCCTTGTGACACGGGCTTTATACGAACCATTCTGTCTCAAAATTTTCCAGAACCAAGATTTGGAGGTGTCCTCGCGACGCACAACCATGTCCCAGATTTGGTCGCGTCATTTTAAAGTCAAATTAGACATGATTAAAAGGTCCAATAAGTGCAGGGGTCTTTTGGGTAATTTGGAGATTATTTACTGACGGTTATTGAGTCTTTTTAAACCCCAAAATACATCAATCAAACCAAACCTTCAAGACAAAACAAAAACTCTCCATTCTTTCTCTCTAGAACCTCTATTGATGAAGCTTTGAAGCTCCAAGGAAGAAGACCAAATTCTCAAAGTTTTTCAATCCAATTTCGTGAGCTTTCAACAAATAAGGTATAATGTTTCATCCTTGATTCTTCTTCCATTCAAGGAGCCACTTCCAAAGGCTTTTCTAAGACTTCCTAAAACTACGAACTTCGATTTTGAATTCTAAGCATGGGTTCTTGCATGAAAGGATTTAAATCAATATTTTATGAAGTAATTGATGAATGTTTAAAGATCAAAGCTTGTATGAATCCATGTTTTACATGAATTCCTATTTTTGGCTCTAATATGGGTAAATTGATCATGGCTTAGTTATATTGAATTCATTTGTAGATTGTATTGGGCTATTAAATTATGTATTGATTAATGTTAGAATTGTTCATGGATGCTTTATAATGTTGATATATATATTGAGTATTGATGGATCATTGATTTAGGTGAATTATTATCTTAGTCTTATGTATATTGTTGTGGGTAATATCTCTATTATGCGAACTTGTATTGGAAAGGCTAAAGGATGATGATTATTACTATGGAAAGGTGGTGAGTTGACCTAGTTCCTTCGTTTAGCATTGAATTGATATTTAATTGGTGTTGTTTGGTATGGTCGACTTATGGTGGCGGTGTGTACTCGATAAAATCATTATGAACATGGCCTTGTTGGCATTATATTGTGAAATACGGTATGATCATGATAATGTATACGAAAAGGTATAAAGTGAAGTTTTCATGTGATGTTTATATGATTTTGTAATGAGTCTATAATTCTGTGATTTGATGTATTGCCTCTTTAGTTGATGATATATGATGTGAAGGATTAGGGAGAGCCTTTAGAGAATGATGTGATATCTTGTGTGGTAGACTAGTTGTCCTTACTTGGTGCTTGAATGGTATTCATTGAATGAAAGTATGAAAGTATAGGATCAGTAGACTTAATTTTGTGCCCTTTCTTGAATGACTAATTGAAGTATTCTAGAATATGTCTTACCGGTTGACCTAAGCATGGTGCCCCTTCTTGATAAGTATAGAACCCTAAGTGAATGTGAACCCTGAATAAGAAAAGAAGGTTAATAGAAGCCTTGAAATGAAAGATCGTAATGGTGTCCTTCATGAGTGGAATGATGGAATTAGGGGTAGGTTGGATAGAACAACATTAAACCATCTCTAAGGAAATCATTAGAGTTATTCAAATAGTCCTTAGTTGGAAGCCCTAGTGGACCCATCCTTGGAAGAAAAGGGTATTGTGAGTTGGTAGGGAAAAGTGATGGTACCTTCTCTAATATACGTAGGGAATTATTTACGCTATGAGAAAAAAATAAAAGAACCGAGAGAATATGCTTGTGATAGTAGCTCTACATTAGATAAGGCTAGAGTACAAAGGAACCCTTGATATTCCTAAACAATGTGTCATCATGAGATGATTACTAGTTCTACCTTTGGCAAGTGGAACACCTTCCACGGTATGGGGTCTTATGACACCGGATTCCATACCTAGCTAGTGTGGTCTATGTCGGCTAATGCCTATTCATATCATATAGGATGTATACTCTAGTCATTGGATAGGTTCTAGAACATGTAGGTAGTGGAATGGAACGTTATTATATATATTGCACGAGTAGGTTTTGAAGATGCTAGGTGAGTTCCCTAGGTCCTCCAAGACCATTATATGAAGTCCTCTAATTGTTAATTTTGTCTTAAATGGCTTAATGAAAAATATTGACTTAAGTGAATGCATGTTGAATAAAAGGTTCATATCTAGGGTAGTTCTGAAGATTGCTTAGGTAGGCTTGAAGAGGGTGTATGAGTTGTCTCTTTTCATGTCTTACTTAGGTGAGTCTTAGAGTAACCTTAGGTAGGGAGTATAAATGATGAAAAGGGAATAATCTTACTTTGGGAAGTCTTGAGGATCACTTAGGTGTGTGCGAAGGGGTTGAATGGGCGGCCGCTTCAATCTTACTTAGGTGGGTCTTAGGATGACATTTGGTAGGAGGTCTAAATGTTTATATGGATTTTAAGTGATTATGATTGTATCTTATGGATTACTTGAATATGTCTTAAATATGAATATTGACTTGAAGATGGTTCTTATACTTGTGTTATGAGTTTTTTATCAGAAGAGCATGAACAAGTATGTTTTAAAGTAAATGTCTATTTCTGCATGGTTTTCTTGCATGCTCACCATACTTAGTGCATTCAATTAGTTCCATATGTTGTCTATTTTTACAAGTGTAGGTGGCAAGTGAGGATATTCTTAGAAGTTGAATCTTGGAAATAACATTCTCTAAAGATTGGTATATCATCATATGTTCGAGGACATGGCTAATGTTTTAGTTTTTTTTTTCGAAGACTTTGTAATAGACTATTAGTTCTTTTTATATTGATGTAAGGGTCGTAACCCTATGATATTCTATATGTCTAAGATTTATTATGATGAGACTTAGTTCTTTCTTATATTCTGTAAAAATTTGGACTATTGTTATGAATAGTTTTAGTTCCGCACTACTTTTCATATATATGCGATGAATGATGTTTAAGGGCTTGTATAAGACCTCCGAGAGGTCGAGTACGCCATGTAGCGACCTGGGGCGCTCTCGAGTCATGACAAACTTTGTATCACAGTATAAGGTTATGAAGTATTCTTTAAGATTCAAGTCTCATAAATCCTGTCTAGTAGAGTCTTGTTCATCGGTGGTGAGTCGCGAGACATCTACGAGCGAGAGGCTATAGGACAATAAAAGTTTCCTTTTCTTTATTACTCTTGTGTCGTTCCATAGAGTTGATGTTATAAGTTTCTTTTTCTAATCCCTTCTCTTGTGTTTAAAGGACATGAATATAAGAAGGGAGCCTGCAAGGAGAGTTAATGAGGAAGTGTTGAATGAGGGAGCTCCTTGAGTTGTGAGGATGAATACTCATACCTTTCTTGGATCTAAGGTGGGAGAGGATCGCCTAGAGTTCCTAGATGGTGTTTATAAGGTGTTTAGTGCTATGGGGGTGACTTCTAGGGAGAAAGATGAGTTGGCTTCATACTAATTGAGCGAAGTTGCTCAAGTGTGGTACACACAATAGAAACACAATAGGCCGGTTGAATTGGTTCCCATAGAATGGGAAGAGTTTAAGGAAGCCTTCTTAGGAAAGTACTTTCCCAGTGAGAAGAGAGAAGTTAAGGTAAAAGTGTTTATAAACCTTAGGCAAGGTAACATGAGTGTTGAGGAGTATTCCTTCAAATTTACCCTATTGTATAAGTATGCTCCATCCTTCGTGTCTAACCCTAGAGATGAGATTAGTAGGTTTGTGACTGGTGTTGCATACCTTGTGAAAGAAGAGTGTCGTACGGCCATGCTCCCTAATGACATAAACCTATCTAGCCCTATGGTGTATGCACAATCAATTGAAGAGTCCAAGCTTAGTAGGATTGCAAGAAATTTGAAGAGGGGTAGATCCGATGAGCAAAAACAACCTAGGTTTAAAAAGAGGACTCCAAACCAAGATGCTCCTAGTGCCCCTAAGGCCAACTATGAGAGGGGTGGTGGTTCTCAAGGTGTTAAGCTTACTTGCTCCACTTGTGGGAACAAAGACTTTAGGAAGTTTCTAGTCGGTACTAGTGGGTTCTATGTTTGTCGAAAGGATGACCACAAGGTGAGAGATTGTTCTACCATTGCAGCTAAGGGAAGAGAGGCCAAGAAATCTCCTAGTGAAGTTACAATTCCTATTCCTCCAAGTCGTGGTCACTTTTATACTCTCTAAGCTAACAAGGAAGCAAATCCGGATGAAGGTGTATGTAAGTTATAATTTTCCCTTTTATGTGTTGATGGGTTTATTCTAAGTGGGGGAGTATGGTGAACAGTTGGGTTGATGGATTTCCTCTATTCTCTTCTATTCTATTCAAGCTTGAGAGTTAGAATCTCTTAGTGAAATGAGAATGTAGAGTCTTATTGCATGATGAGGCGTAAATGTTGTTCCTACTTTCTTATTGTGTTTTCGGTATGTTGATTATATGGAGTTGATCTTCCTCCTAGAGATGTGTATTATGTATGATGTGGTATGGTTATGAGTTGCTAGTCTTGAGTCTTTATCTCTTGAAATCATTGAAAGTGTTTTAGTGTCATTCAAGGACGAACTTTTGTCTAACTGATGGAGAATGTAACAACCCTAAAAATGAACTAGGTTAATCTAAAGCCTCTCATGCGCTCTATGAGTTAATAAGGTTTAAAATTATGAATTATAGCATTAGAAGGCAATTTGAAGAGTTTGTAAGTGAAACGTCAAAGGACGACCAAGTCGTCCGGAAACTAGTCTAGTATGTGTGCTAGTGTGTCCTTGTATGTTTGTGCATGTTTTAAGGTGTTGTTTATAGTCTAAAATAAGTGAGGATTACCCTAATATGTAGGGTCAAAACAGTCTAGCACGACCCCCCAAGGACTGACCAAAGGGTCCTTGAGGAGGATCCAAACATGGGCCACGAAAGCTGTTGAGACAGCCAATATTTGTAGTTCATGGCGCGTCGTGCAAGCAACACTTAAAAGGCAAAAAGTTTGCCTAGCGATGCGGGCTCAACACAAACCCTTCTGTCTGTTAATTTTCCAGAACCAAGATAAGGATGTATCTTTGCGACGCACAGCCATGTCCCAAATTTAGTCACGTGGATTTTAAGTCAAATTAAACATGGTTAAAAGGTACAATAAGCGCAGGGGTATTTTGGGTACTTAGGGGATAACTTATCGACGTTTATTGAGACTTTTTAAACCCCAAAATACACCAATCAAACCAAACCCTCAAGCCAAAACAAAAACTCTCCATTCCTTCTCCCTGAAACCTTCATTGATGAAGCTTTGAAGCTCCAAGGAAGAAGGCCAAATTCTCCAATTTTTCAACCCAATTTTGTTGGCTTTTTACAAATAAGGTATGGTGTTTCATCCTTGATTCTTCTTCCATTCAAGGAGCCACTTCCAAAGGCTTTTCTAAGACCTTCTAAAATTTTGAACATCTATTTTGAATTCTAAGCATGGGTTCTTGCATGAAAGGAGTTAAATCATTGTTTTATGAAGTAATTGATGTTAATTGAATGTTTTAAGATCAAAACTCCTAAAAACCCATATATTACATGCATTCGTACTTTGGCTCTAATATGGATGAATTGATCATGGCTTAATTGAATTCATGTGTAGATTGTATTGGGCTATTGAATTATGTATTGGTTAATGTTATTATTGTTCATGGATGCTTTATAATGTTGATATCTATATTGAGTATTGATGGATCATTTATTTAGTTTAATTATTGTCGTAGTCTTATGTATATTGTTATGGGTAATATCTCTATTATGTGAACTTGTATTAGAAAGAATAACGGATGATAATTATGGATATGGGAAGGTGGTGAATTGACCAAATTACTTCGTTTAGCATTGAATTGATATTGATCTGTTATTTGGTATCGTCCATTTATGGTGGCGGTGTTTACTTGATATAATCATTATGAACATGGCCTTGTTGGCAATGTATTGTGAAATACGGTATGATCATGATAATCTATATGAAAAGGTAAAAAGGGAAGTTTTCGTGTGATGTCTATATGATCTTGTATGAGTTTTTAATGACGTGGATTGATGTATTGCCACTCTAGTTGGTGATATATGATGTGAAGGATTAGGGAGAGCCTTTAAAAAATGATGTGGTATCTTGTGTGGTAGACTAGTTGTCCCTACTTGGTACTTTAATAGTATTGAATGAATGAAAGAATGGAAGTATAGGATCGGTAGACCTAAGTTGGTGCCCTTCCTTGAATTACTAAATGAGGTATTCTAGAATATGTCTTGAACCAGTAGACCTAAGCATGGTACCCCTTCTTGATAAGTATAGAACCCTAAGTGATTGTGAACCTTGAATATGAAAAGAAGGTTAATAAGAAGCTTTGAAGGGAAAGACCGTAATAGTGTCTTTCTTGAGTGGAATGATGGACTTAGGGGTAGGTTGGCTGGAACAACATTAAACCATCTCTAAGGAAGTCACTAGAGCTATCTAAATATTCGTTGATTGGCATCCCTAGTGGACCCATCCTTGGAAGAAAAGGGTATTGTGAGTTGGTAGGGCAAAATGATGGTACCTTCTCTAATACACCTTGGGAATGAATTACTCTATGAGAACAAAGGCAAAGCACCGAGACAATATGCTTGTGGTAGTAACTTTACTTTATATGAGACTAGAGTACAAAGGAACCCTTGATACTCCTTAACCATGTGCCAACATGGGATGATTACTAAATCTACCTTTGGCAAGTGGAACACCTTCCACGGTATGGGGTCTTATGACACCGGATTCCATACCTAGATAGTATGGTTTATGTCGGATAATGTCTATTCTCATCATATGGATGTATACTCTAGTCATTGGATAAGTTCTACAACATGTAGGTAGTGGAATGAGACGCTATCTATACATTCCACGAGTAGGCTTTGATGCTAGGTGAGTTTCCTAGGTCCTCCAAGACCATTATGTGAAGTCCTCTAATTGTTACTTGTCTCTTAAATGGCTTAATGAAAAATGTTGACTTAAGTCAATGCATATTGAATAGAAAGGTTCTTGTCTAGGGTAGCTTTAAGGATTGCTTCGGTAGGCTTGAAGAGGGTGTATGGGCGGTCTCTTCATGTCTTACTTAGGTGAGTCTTAGAGTAACCTTAGGTAGGGAGTCTAAATGATGAAAAGGGAATAATCTTACTTTGGGAAGTCTTGAGGATCACTTAGGTGTGTGTGAAGGGGTTGTATGGGCAGCCGCTTCATATCTTACTTAGGTGGGTCTTAGGATGACCTTTGGTAGGAGGTCTAAATGTTTATATGGATTTTAAGTGATTATGGTTGTATCTTATGGATTACTTGAATATGTATTAAATATAAATATTGACTTTAAGATGGTTATTATATTTGTTTTATGAGTTTTCTATCAATAGAACAAGAAAAAGTATGTTTTCAAGTAAATGTTCATTTTTTCATGGTTTTCTTGTTTGCTCACCATACTTGGTGCATTCAATGGGCTAATTCCATATGCTGTCTATTTTTACAAGTGTTGATGGAACGTGAGGATATTCTTAGAAGTTGAAGCTTGAAAATAACATTCTCTCAAGATTAGTATGTCCTTATATGTTCGAGGACATGGCTTATGATTTAGTTTACTTTTTCAAAGACTTTGTCATTGACTATTAGTTCTTTTTAAATTGATGTAAGGGTCGTGACCCTATGATATTCTATGTGTCTAAGATGGCTTATGACGTGACTTAGTTCTTTCTTATATTCTATAAAAATTTGGACAATTGTTGTGAAAGTTTTAATTCCGCACTACTTTTCATATATATGTGATGTTTGATGTCTAAGGCTTATACAAGACCTCCGAGAGGTCCAGTACTCCGTGTAGAGACATGGGGGTGATCTTGGGTCGTGATATTATTTTAAACGGTTATACCCATTTTAGGTATTTTAAGAGGTTAAAGAATAGAAACCCCAAATTCGAATTCATTCTTCAAAATTAAACCCTTCCATCCCAAATAGATTCTCTTAAAACTCCATTAGAGGCCAAGCTCAAGCTCAAGCTAGGAAATAGGTTTTCAACTGATTTCTTCTTAAATTTCATGGGTATTCAATTAATAAGGTATGGTAACTCCTGATCCTTGGATAACCTTTCATTCAAGGAGTTCTACCAAAGATTTTCCAAAGAGTTTCTATGATTAAGTTTCCCAATTTTCAATCTAAGCATGGGTTCATTGTCAAATTGTTTTCAAAGAAATTTTAATGATGAATTGATGTTTAATCAATATTTTTAAGATTATTTTAGATGGAATTCCTTGAAGAACCCATGATCTCCCTAAATTCTCAATTTAGCGTATAAAGTGGGTTTTCTGATCTTGGTTGGATGTCAATGAAAATATTGTTAGATTTTAATGTATTGTTGAATGTTATTACTATCTTTATCTTTTGATTATGAATTTTTTAGGATTTATCTATGATTGATCATGGCTTGGAGAATCGGTATTGACCTAACTTCTAGTCTATAGTATTAGAATTGATGTTGTATGGTTTGGTCCTCTTATGGTGGCAGTGTTTACTTCTTGTCTATGTATAAATGTTGTTATCATGGACTTGAGGGAATTACATGTAAAGTAAATTTTTATTATGTTGATCATGAGTATGAAGGTTTGCTATGAAGATCATGTATGTAGTCCTCAAGGTTAGTATCATGATTAAGGTGTATGTATAATGTAAAGTATATGGTGAATGACAATTTTAGGGATAAGGTGTGGTTTATATGATTGATCATGATAAGTACTAGTATGGAATGACCCCTACATATATAACCCTATTTGAATGTGTGACCTTATACATGTTAGGAGTTGTCTATTCACATGTTGAATGTGCTCTTGTCTCCTTTGATTAAATGTGGGTGTGTGGTCTATAATCCCTAAATGCTCTATATGTGGCTTGTTCATGAATTGTGGATATTATAAATGTGTTGTGATCCTTTGTAGGGAGGTCTCCTCTATAACAATGTTGTTGCTATTATGTGATCATGATGACCAATATCCACACACCCCATGCATAACTATGAGTATGATATGTTTATGATGTTAATTTAAAGGATAATTCCCATATGCACCTTGATATATTATTATGCGTGAAAAGTATATCACTAGTAAAGTATGAACATGTGTTGTCTAAAGGTGTTTATCTGAAAGGCTTTCTTACATATGTATACACAAACAAATGAATGTATGAATTAAAAAGGTTAATGATAATCTAGTTAATGAGATTCTCTTGAAAGGATTACTCAATTGTTCTCTAAACTAGACTATGTTATGGATGTTATGATTATGTGAAATGAGATTATCACATGATGTTTATTTTGATGAAAGGAAATTCTCATCATATAACCTTTGAGCTATGCACATGTTATATAAGGGGTTAATCCCCCAAGGCCTATCTCATGAACTAATGTTTCAGGAAGATTTAAAGGCTCTTCAAAAAGGGAATTTAGCTTAGTACCAAGAGGATATGCATGAGAGGGGTCTCTTCACGAGGAAGATTTCCCCGATGTTCTCATGAGATGGAAACTACAATGCTATCTAGCATAAAAAGGGTTTCTAGTAACAATCTACATATCCCTTAACTATATACCCCTATAAGAACCTTAGCTAGTGGATCCACCTAGATGTTATTACGAATTTTGATGACTTACCTTGGTAAGTAGGATGCCCTCTTTCGGTGTGAGGGGTTGACACCTGATTCCATGTTAGCTCACATTGTCTATGTCGGTCATGGAGAAGTTTCCCAAATGTTAAAATGAACAAATGAAAGTAAAAGATGAACACTAACTAGGAATACCTAAGAGATGTTACTTAGTGTAGGTAAGGGAATGGAACCTTACCTATACATTGCACAAGTAGGTCTTGAAGGAAATTCTAGGGTGTATATATATATATATATATATATATATATATATATATATATATGCATAATAAAATGAACTCTAAATATGCAATGTTGATTATGGTTTCATCATACTGATATTTATAGTATGGACTTGTATGTTGTCTTGAGATGTGCATAAAGACTAAATGAAGTATGACTAAGGTATAATGAATGAATGAGTTCTTATATGAAATTAATGAAGTATGTTGGTCTTATGTCTAATATTAAATGATTATGTTGTGACTTGTTGAATATGACTAGTCTTGGGTGACTTCATAAGAACACTTGGTGTGAATAATATTATGGGATGTTACTTTCACATTGCACTAGTGTGACTTGGGGTTGTCTTAGGTGATGGTTCTAATGTTAAATTTACGTTTTATGATATTCTACGTCCTTATGAATGTATGTGGTTGAATTGATGAAGGTTGTATGAGTGTTCACCCTTGGTGACCTTAAGGTGATACGTTGGTATGAATGGTGGAATGGGACACTATTCATGCATTGCACTAAGTATTACTTAAGGGTTTCTTTAGGTAAAGGAGTTAAGGTAAAAAGGAAAGGTAATTTATTCGAGATATTGAATGTGTCTTAAATGTGATAAATGACTTTATGTGTTGTTGTGAATGGTATCCATGTCTACTATAATGTATGTGAACTACATTGTGCTTATTGTATCTAATGCTTATGAAGTTTCTCTAAAATGACATAATGCATTGTTTCCAACTAAATGTACTCTTTAAAGCATGTTTTGCATGGTTATCATACTTAGTGCATTTTTGTACTAATGCCATTCTTCTTCATCATTTTACACCAAGTGTAGGTGGTGATGGCTAAAGGATCTTTCCTAGAATTAATAGCTTGGATTACTATTCCGGAGTTAGAGTGTGTCCTTAATGATTCAAGGACCTTCATGTTTAAGAGTTTACTTAAGTTCATGCAATAGTATAGAAATGTTCTTTTGTATTATAACGGTCATGTCCCTATTATATTGAAGTCATTCTCAAAGCGCAAGACGAGACTTAGTATCCTAACTTTGTATTAATGGTTTTTTAATTAGATGATGTTTTAGTCTTGTGTTATATTATGAAAAAGTTTTAGTTCCGCACTAATTTTATGAAAATACGATGAATGAATGCTAAGGGCTTGTATAAGATCTCTGAGATTTCAAGTACGCCATGTTACTTCTAGGGGGTACTTCTCGGTCGTGCTACTAATAATCCCACCAAATGCATACATGTGCCCCTTGTGGGATTGAGCCTTGCTTTCGTATATTTCATGATGGCTCCAATGTTCAGCTCCATGCTTGTTATCAATACATACAACAGACACACCCAGTCATGAGTGATATTCATGTAATGTAAGCCCAAGATCAGACAGTTCATCACCATCTTTAACCAAAAATGCGTCTCCCAGAGCATGTGAGCGTAAGAAAGAGATTTGTGATATCTCTTCCCACTATGCTCAATCCATTGAGCCATGGACTGTGGGCTGCATAGAATATGTCAGATGGCCTAGTATGGAGGGTGTATATTCATCCTAGTTAGCACAAGTGGATTGGCTTCCTCAGAATTACCCAAGATATCATTGATGCACGTGGGTGTGATGGGCGCATTTCTACTACGGACAATCACAAAATGGAACGAACCTCAGGCGCCCAGTTGGCGTAAAACTCCCAGACCATGTGCAAATTGCATTCGTTCGGTTCAGCAAAGGAAAAATCCATCCTTAGCTCTCTCATCTGCCTCAAAATCTGCCAAAACTCACGTGCCAAACTATCCCAATTGATACACACATCCGAGAAATAATAGGTCTCAATATGCTTCCTATACCACATTTTTCCTTCCTTCAAACAACTTTGGATCCAAATCGCTTGGTTAGGCCTTTTAGGCCTGCAGGTGCTAGTGGTATGTTCCCGTTTCTTGGGCGATTCTTCTGGGTTGTTTGGGCCGCTGCTTTGCGGGGTCATTGTGAATTAGACATGGTTACCTGCAAAATAGACCACAGTTCATCCCCACAGAACACAACACAATGAAGCAAATATATAGGTGGTGTGCGCTCACCATCCCACACTTAGTTCAAAGCAACCAGAAACTCGATTACTCACACTTCCCCCAGAATTTCACACATAATACAGGCAAACATTCAGTGATCTCTTAGCAATTTCAACAATACCCACTAACAGGATACACACAATATGCATATACAACCATTAACTTCACCATCTCAACCATAATCCTACAACGTCGTTGTTTTCTACTCAAGAATTCAAAAATAACAACCAACAATACAAAATAATTCCCAATCATGCCCAAATAAGAAATTATTCTCATTCGAGTTAAACACACAACCAAAGTTTTGTGTTATTACTCAAGAAATCAAAACACAACAACAATTAACAAAAAGCATAGTTGTCACAACTGCAAATTCTTTCCCCACATTCCCACAATGCAATTTAGAACAAGCAAGTATAACCCTTTTGCACCTGGAAACTGCCCTATTTCAATTTCAATTCAACCCAACATAAAAAACCAATGCATTCTACTCAAGACTTCGAACACAAATAACTCACATGAAGCACACAATATTACAACAACAATTTCCTTCCCAGATCCCACACACCTCTTCAATACAACTCCATCCACACCTAATATTCGCAGAATAAAATGAGAACACATACCTAAGCAACGTAAAAGTTCAGAAGAAAATGAGAAAGAGGAAGTGGGACGTTATTCCGTGATACGGGCATAGTTGAGGAATTTGGTTGGGTGAAGGGAGGGGAGAAATCACGATTTAAATTTGTGTTCTTTTTCTTTCGAGTAGAATGGGGAAAATTTGGGGTAGAAATAGGGGTTGCGCTGGGTCATTTTCTTTTAAAACAGGTATAACCCATTTAATTAAATGAAAACATAAAAATCTTACATTTGCACGTGACGCGGGTCCAACATAAGGTCTTCTGGAATGTTAAGTCCATGTGACCATTTTCTTTTACCTTTTATGCACGACGTGAGGCTGGCACATGATAACTTTTTTTTATGTAGATTTTTGGGTCCATCGAAACTCGAATAAGAGGCCCTCTTCGCGACGCGCTTCTACACGAGGCATTTTGCCTCAATTTGGATCAAGCAAGGCATAAAGTTCCCTCCCTCCATGACGCGCCAGCAACACGGAATTTCTTTGGGTGAAATATCTTCTTCTTGCACATGTTAAGCACATAACCCATTAGTTGAAATACGACGGGTTGCCTTCCATCCAGTGCCTTAGTTTTGGTCGTGGCACGACTCATAATTTTTTATATATTTTTGAATATATCATTTTTTATAATTTTTAAGAACTAAAATAAGAAAATGAAAACAAATAATTTCTAACTATTACAATGGTTTATAGGTCGCCTCCCGTGTAGCGCCTAATTTAACGTCGCTACACGACCCATCTCACGACTCAATCGTCGTTCAATGTGAGTGATTCAGGCTCACGATCAACATCCTTCCCGAAGTAATGTTGAAACACCTTGAAAATCCGAGACTCATGGAAAGGCCTAACATATCTGTCATAAAGTATAAACATTATTTCTAAGTCCATTTTTAATAAATATAGGTCATTTAGAAGGTTTAAGAACAAAAATGTCTGGGAAGTTGGTTTAAAGGGATGTTAGTTTGACTTAGCCTTTGTACTAACTTTTAGGAGTTGGAATGTACGAAAATGCGTGGAAAGGTAGATAATGGGAGTCTGAGTTGCTTCATTATTTGGAACGTCTGGTACGACTCCCCGTGGATCAACCAAGGGCCCTCGAGGAGAACCCCTGCAGTTTGATGCACCACTGACTGGAAGTGTGCATCGACGGGGCAGACGACTGTCCGTAAGAGGCCCAACGGAGTGTCGAAGGCCACCGTCGTCCCTCACATAGAAATATTGTGAAGGCCCTTGTTTATCTAAATACTGTTACACTCGACGAAAGGGGACCACGGGGCATCATGGGCTCGACGGGGTGTCAAGGCCACCGTCATCCCATACTTAGAAAAATGGAAGGAAGCCTCGCCTTGATAGAGACGACGGAAGTGCAGGACAGAGGGGGGCCAGTCCGTCGACCCACCGACGGACCATCTACGGGGTCTCATCAGTGAGAGGTCAAATTTCGCTAATGGATTTTAATGATTTCATTTAAAATAATTAAATGGTTTAGGGGTAAGATAGTGATTAAAGGGAAACTAATTAACTTAATTAAGCCTCTATATAAATACCTTTAACCCTCATTAACCTAAAGCCAACTCTCAAAATAAACTCTCTTCCTTCTCTCTTATTTCTCTCTCTATAAGAACTCACCATTGAAGGCTAGCAATAACTAGGGTTTGGGGGATAGAAAAGGGTTGATTCTTCATCAAATTGTTGAGAAACATTAAGGTATGGGTTCTATTCACCTTTGAGATCCTTTCCTCAAAGGGTTCCTTCAAAATGGATTTCAAAAACTTGAGTTTTCTTATGGGTTTCATTCAATTACGAAATTAAAGTTATGGATTGAGTTGTTAGTGGATTCTTAGGGTTGTATCGATTAGATTTACATGTAATTCAATTTGTTTATGATAATTATTGATGGTTTGGTCAAATTGAAGAACATGATCCTCCATCCCTAACCCTAGGTAGTGATCTTGACCTATGTTGTATGTTTATCATTCAATTGAGTTGGTTGTTGATTAGATTACTATCCTATGGTGATATTATGGTTGAATTAAGATGAACTATAGGCCTATCATGCTAGTTCTTGAGATGTAATTTAGGTTATGAATTGTAATTGAAATTAGCCTATGTATCTTGTCTCAAGTTGTGATCTAAAGATGAATTGTGTTTTAGAGATGCAATTGGCCTTGTTATTCTGTTGGTTATCATTGTGTTATGATGTTACTCCCCAAGTTGGGTTGAGTTAGGGGTTGATGGTAAGACCTTGATAATAGACTATGAGAAAGACTTGGTAAATCTTAGAATCTTTATCTCTATTTCCAATTGTGATTAATTGTTGTTAAGATATGATATTACATTGAAGTTTGCCTTATATTAAGATTATAGGGAGGTATGATGTTGAATTGAAATGACTTGACTATGTTGTGAGGTCGATTAAGGTGTATGTGCTATAAGGATGGTGAAAACTATCAATGTGCCTTAAAATGTTATGAAATATTTAAGTGTTAACCTCACTTATATGAATTGTGATGAAAGGACTTAAACTCACACAATTCTTATTCAGCTATTGATGATGATGATTATAGAAGGGGCAGACCCTATGTCCTAAATTGAGTTATGATTGATAATTAAAGGCTTAAAGACATTTCAAAAAGGGCCTCTAGCTTAGCACCGAGTGAACCAGATAGAGGAATGTCCCTTACCACATAGGGAAGGTAGGAGCACTACATCACTCTTGAGACTGGAGATCATAATGCATGGCGCATAAAGAGGATCCAAACTAAATCTCCTAGTTCTTGAACTATGTTGCCCCCATAGGAATACTAGTTAGTGGATCCATGTAGTTGCTATGTTTTATGTTTTGGTACTACCTTGGCAAGTAGTCCGCCTTCTTTTGGTATAGGGTTTTATGACACCGGATTCCACACTAGCTCATGTGGTCTATGTCGGTTAGGGCAAGATGTTCCCAAAAGTTTAAACAAATTAAAGGACTTGAACTCTAACTTTGACAACCTAAGGGGTCTAGCTTAGTCTAGGTAGGGGTATGGGAGTCTACCTAGACATTGCACTAGTTAGTCTTGAGGGGAGTCTTAGGAAGAGGTTCTTATGTGTTTATGTTATGATAATATATGATGTATATATATATATATATGATGACCATGTCATATTGTTGATACTATATGTTGATTAGTTCATTTATGAATATGCCTTGGGTTATAATGATAATATAAGATGAAATGTAAGCCTAAATGCCATGAAATATAAAGTTGGACAGTGGTCATGTTTTCTTGTTGAGGATACTTGATTGAGTAAGGTTATGTGGATTTGCTTAATCATTGCACTTGTTGACTTAATAAGAACTTGTGAGTGGTGTCTTGCTTATTATGATATGCTTAACTCTTATTCATTCTTGTTATATTATTCCTTGATGTTAGGGTTGTAGAAACTCATGATTTTATGTGTGTTGAGATAAGCGTTACTTATTGGGATAGTAAGCATGTTTGGTTTATTAGTATGATTTACTTTTGATTTTGCATTAAGCCCGAAAAGGGGTAAAATAGCATGGTTTAATAAAAAGTCCCTCTTTAGGATGTTTTGCTTGTGTATGTGCATAAGATCTCATACTTAGTATATGTGGAATACTAATCCCATTTTCTCCCTTTTCCCAAACATTTTAGGTTCAGGTCGTTGAAGTTTATTTGAGGCGATTTCAAGGAAGACTTGGATATTCTATCATCCAAGTGGTAGGTCCTCATTTTCCCCGAGGACGATGCCAATATTCTCTTTGCAAAGTTACTTAGTTACTACAACTTTTGTATTGACTCTATTTCCTATTTGAGACAAAGTTGTATAAAGCCTATATGTGGCTTACTTTTATTGATGTAGGGCTATGCCCAATGTTATTGTCCTCGTTTATATGGTTTATGAGATGAGACGAATTTATGACTCTATTTCTTTACTATATAAATGTGTGAAATAAAAGTAGAAGACTATGTAATCTTCTTATATGAACGAGTCTATGTATACTCGATATTATTATGATTATGTGTAAGTAGAGGTCTATGTAAACCTCCGATTAGAAGTAGTTGAAAAGTTTTAAATTCTTCCGTATTTTTAATCAATGAATGCAATGATGTAAGACTAAGATCCTTGTCTTAGTCCACAAAGAGGACAACGACGCCGGTTACGTCTAGGGGGTAAACCCGGATGTGACAAACTTGGCATCAGAGCATGAGGTTGAATATCCTTGATGTTGACATCTCTGTCAACCACGACTATGTAGGTTTGTATTCATAATTGTGAAGCGCGCCACACTTATGAGTAGGAACCTTTATGATTCTTAGGAATCACTCTCTTTCTTGGAAATCTTATATCGTGCCAATAAAGTATACTTATGGTGTGCTTTTGCATCTAATCATACTGTTGTGCTTATAGGAAGCATGAACACTCGAATGAATGCGTCTCAAAGACTTGAGGAGGAAGTTTCTAATGTGGGAGCTCCTCCCCATGGTGAGCAAGTCCCTCTACTTGACGAGAATGCTAATGTTGATCAAGCCCCGACAAACTCTCCACGTATGACGGAGGCGGATATGAAGGCTATTCTTGCTCAAATGTCCCAAGATATGGCTACCTAAGCACAAGCCGCAACAGTTCAAGCCCAAGCTATGACGGCTCAAGCCAACCGGGATGTTGCTCCTCGTCTTCATCAACAAGTCACTACTATGTCTTCCCGTCTAAGGGATTTCACTCGGATGAACCCTCCTACTTTCTATGGGTCTAAGGTTGATGAAGACCCTCAAGAATTCCTTGATGAGGTCTACAAAGTGCTATATGCTATGGGGGTGACTTCAAGTGAGAAGGTCGAGTTGGCCTTATATCAATTCAAGGATGTAGCCTAAACTTGGTATGTGCATTGGAGGGACAATATGTTGTTAAGGGGTGGTCCGGTAACTTGGGAGGTCTTCAAGGCGGCGTTTCTAGATCGGTTCTTCCCTAGAGAGATGAGGGAGGAGAAGGTGACGGAGTTCATCAATCTTCACCAAGGAGGGAGGAGTGTTCATGAGTATTCTTTAGAATTTGTTAAGTTGTACAAATATGCTCCTTCCTTAGTCTTCGATCCTAGAGACAAAATGAGTCATTTTGTGACGGGGGCGTTGGAGGACTTACAAGAGGAGTGTCAATCGGCCATGCTACATGACAATATGAACATTTCCCGTCTTATGGTATACGCAAGAAGGGTTGAGGAGGCAAGAGCTAAGATAAAAAGTAGAGATTCTAAGAGGGCTAGGTCATTTGAGGGAGGCTCCTCAAAGAATAGGCTTGAGATACAAGATAAGCCTAAATTTAAGAAGCGGGGTTCAAATCAAGTCCCTACCAAATTCCCAAGAGCTAGTGGTGATAGGATGTCTAACCCTAAATTTAAGAAGGGAAAAGGTTCTAATTCACCAAAGGAGAAGCCAACTTGTGGAAAGTGTGGTAAAAAGCACTATGGTGAGTCCCTTAAGGGGACAGATAATTTCTTTAGTTGTGGCAAGAGCGGTCACAAAATGAGAGATTGTCCAAACTTGTAGAGTCATGACAAGGATAGTGGCCAAGCTCAAGCAAGTGGTTCTAGTGATGTTCCCAAGAAGAACCGCTTCTATGCTCTCCTTTCTAGGGGTGAGCAAGAGATCTCTCCCGATGTGGTGACCGGTATGTTAAAAGTCTCTACTCTTGATGTGTATGCTTTACTTGATCCGGGTGCTACTTTGTCCTTTATTACACCACTAGTAGCTAAAAAGTTTGATGTTTTACCCGATATTTTGCATGAGCCTTTTCTAGTATCTACTCCGGTGGGAGAGTTGGTTGTTGCTAAAAGAGTCTATCGAAATTGTCCTATTTCATTGCCCAATAGAGTTTCTTCTGTTGATCCAGTAGAACTCAATATGCTTGATTTGGATATTATATTGGGTATGGATTGGTTGCATGCATGTTTTGCATCCATTGGTTGTAGGACAAGAGTGGTGAGGTTTAACTTCCCAAATGAACCCGTTATTGAGTGGAAGGGGGGAAATTCTATTCCTAGAGGTCGCATCATATCTTGTCTAAAAGCATGTAAAATAATCTCAAAGGGTTGTCTCTATCATATAGTAAAAGTCCAAGTTTTGGATTCCGAAATTCCTCCTATTGAGTTGGTCCCCGTAGTGAGTGAATTTTCGGAGGTTTTTCGTAATGACCTTCCCGGTATTCCTCCCGAACGAGAAATTGATTTTTGTATCGATTTGCTACCGGAAACAAATCCCATTTCAATCCCTCCATGTTGGATGCCTTCGGCCAAATTTAAAGAGTTGAAGGCTCAACTCAAGGATTTGCTTGACAAAGGCTTTATAAGGCCTAGTATATCTCCATGGGGTGCTCCACAGTTATTTGTCAAAAAGAAGGATGAGTCTTTGAGAATGTGTATTGACTACCGCAACTCAACAAGATCACCATTAAGAATAAGTACCCTCTCCCTCGGATTGATGACTTATTTGACAAACTCCAAACGGCGAGTTACTTTTCAAAGATAGACTTGAGGTCGGGGTATCATCAACTCAGGGTGAGAGGAGAGAATGTACCAAAGATGGACTTTCGGAAAAGGTATGGGCATTATGAGGTCTTGGTCATGTCCTTCGGTCTCACTAATGCTCTGGCGGCACATATGGACCTAATGAATAGAGTATTCAAAATTTCCTAGATTCGTTTGTCATTGTCTTCATTGACGATATCTTGGTATATTGGAAGAATGAAGATGATCATATGGGTCATTTAAGGGTAGTGTTGCAAACCCTTAAAGAACATCAATTGTATGCCAAATATAGTAAGTATGAGTTTTGGTTGAGATCGGTTACTTTTCTTGGGCACATCATTTCTAGTGAAGGAGTTAAAGTAGACTGAAGGAAAATGGAAGCGGTGAAAAATTGGCCTAGCCATTGACTCCGACTGACATTAGGAGTTTCTTGGGTTTAGCAGGCTACTATAGCAGGTTCGTGGATGGTTTCACGTCCATTGCATCTCCTTTGACTACTTTGAAACAAAAGAGTAGAAAGTTTGAGTGGTCGGAGGCATGTGATAAGAGCTTCCAATTGTTGAAAGATAAGCTTACTTCCGCTCCGGTGGTTACTTTACCGGAGGGTACAAAGGTTTTTGTGGTGTATTGTGACGCATCCCGAGTGGGTTTGGGGTGTGTGCTTATGCAAAACGGTAAGGTGATAGCTTATGCCTCAACGCAACTAAAGGTACATGAGAAGAATTACCCCACACATGACCTGGAATTAGCGGTCGTGGTGTTTGCTTTGAAAATTTGGAGGCATTATTTGTATGGGGTTCATGTGGATGTTTTTATCGATCATAAGAGTCTCCAATATGTGTTTACCCAAAAGGAGTCAAATCTCCAACAAAGAAGGTGGCTCGAGTTGTTGAAAGATTATGATATGAGTGTCCTTTATCACCCCGGTAACGCTAATGTAGTTGCGGATGCCCTAAGTCGGATTACTATGGGTAGTGTATCCCATCTTGATGAAGGCAAAAAGGACCTAGCTAGGGAAGTGCATAGGTTTGCTAGGTTGGGGGTGAGGTTTGAGTGTGCTCTGGATGGGGGTGACGTAGTTCATCATAACTCCAAATAATTGTTAGTGGTTGAGGTGAAGTCCAAATAACACCTTGACTTAGCCTTGATAGAGTTGAAAGAATCGGTTCTTAGCAAGTTGAATGAGTCTTTCTCCTTAGGGGGGATGGTGTGTTGACATATCAAGGGAGATTATGTGTTCCCGCTGTTGATAGGTTGAGGGATCGGATCCTTGAAGAAGCCCATGGATCCCACTACTCCATTCATCTGGGTTCAACTAAGATGTACCATGACCTCCGGGAGGTATATTGGAGGGAAGGCTTGAAGAAGGACATAGAGGAATTTGTTGCTAAGTGTCCGAATTGCCAACAAGTGAAGGCGGAACATCAAAAGCCGGGTGGATTACTACAAGAGATCCAAATTCCAACTTGGAAGTGGGAAGACATCAATATGGACTTTGTGGTAGGTTTACCCCGGACCCAAAAGTCCTATGATTCCATATGGGTGATTGTGGATATATTGACTAAGTCCGCTCATTTTATTCCCGTCAAGTCCACATATTCGGCGGAGATTATGCAAAGATCTTCATAGATGAGATTGTGTGTCGCCATGGTATTCCGTTATCCATCATTTCAGATCGGGGTGCACAATTCACATCTAGATTTTGGAGGTCATTCCAAGAAGGTTTGGGAACTAGGGTAAAATTGAGTACCGTTTTTCATCCTCAAACGGATGGTCAAGCGGAACGCACTATTCAAACCCTTGAGGATATGCTTAGAGCTTGCATTATTGATTTTAAAGGAAATTGGGATAAGCACTTGCCGTTGGTGGAGTTTGCTTATAACAATAGCTTTCGTACATCCATCTCCATGGCTCCTATGAAGCCTTGTATGGTAGGAGGTGTAGGTCTCCCATAGGGTGGTTTGAAGTTGGTGATTCATCGATTCTTGGTCCCGACTTGATTTATAAGACTTTGGAAAAGGTTCATATTATAAGGAACTGGTTGCAAATGGCCTATAGTCGGCAAAAGTCTTATGCCGATAATAGGAGAAGGGATTTGGAGTTTGAAGAAGGTGATAGGTGTATTTAAAAATTTCACCAATGAAAGGGGTGGTTAGGTTTGGCAAGAAAGGGAAATTGAGTCCTCGTTATGTGGGTCCCTATGAAATATTGTAAAGGATTGGTAAGGTTGCCTATGAATTGAAACTTCCTAATGAATTGGCTTCGGTTCATCCGGTTTTCCATGTTTACATGTTGAAAAAGTGTATCGGTAATCCCGAGTCCATTCTTCCTATTGAGGGTCTTGGTGTCAAGGATAACCTCTCATATGAGGAAATCCCGGTTCAAATTCTTGATAGGCAAGTCAATAAGTTGAGGAATAAAGAGGTGGTTTCCGTAAAAGTGTTATGGAAAAATCAATTAGTTGAGAGTGCTACATGGGAGGCCGAGGCCTATATGAAATCCTGTTATCCTCGTCTTTTTAAGAATTAAGGTTAGCATTTCTTTTTAATTATATAATTATGAAAAGGATTTTTGTTTCTTGATTTTTAAGTGAAATGTTGCAAAAATGTCTTTTTTTAAAAACCTCACAGTAAGTCTTACAGTGAAGTCACTGTATTGTTGCTATTAAAAACTTGAAATTTTGCTTTTTGCTTGCTTTGAGTTATGTTGTGCATTTTTATATGGTGAGTCTTTATGAAATGATAGGTAGCATGTTGTTAGGTTGAACTTTGTGCTAATTGACTCATATGATGTATGTTGAGCTCATAAATGTAATGCGAAGGAAATGCCGTATGATGAAGTTTTTGAGCCTTAGGTGTGGTAATATGAGTTTTGATATTTGCTTTGTTGAGGTGATATGATTTTGTTAAGTTGATATTGTTGATTGGTTGGGTTGCTAGTATTGGGTCTATTCCTTCCTTTAAAAGAGTTTGTGTCATTCGGGGACGAATGTTCCTAAGGAGGGGATAATGTAACACCTCGAAAATCCGAGAGTCGTGGAAAGGCCTAACATAGGTGTCATAAAGTATAAACACTATTTCTAAGTCCATTTTTAATAAATATAGGTCATTTAGAAGCTTTAAGAACCAAAATGTTTGGGAAGTTGGTTTAAAGTCGAATTTCACTAATGGATTTTAATTATTTCATTTAAAATAATTAAATGGTTTAGGGTTGAGATAGTGATTAAAGGGAAACTAATTAACTTAATTAAGCTTCTCTATAAATACCTTTAACTCTCATTAACCTAAAGCCAACTCTCAAAATAAACTCTCTTCGTTCTCTCTTATTTCTCTCTTTATAAGAACTCACCATTGAAGGCTGGAAGAACTAGGGTTTGGGTGCTGGAAAAGGGTGGATTGTTCATCAAATTGTTGAGAAACATTAAGGTATGGGTTCTATTCACCTTTGAGATCCTTTCCTCAAAGGGTTCCTTCAAAATGGATTTCAAAAACTTGAATTTTCTTATGGGTTTCATTCAATTACGAAATTAATGTTATGGATTGAGTTGTTATGGATTCTTAGGGTTGTATCGAGTATATTTACATGTAATTTAACTTGTTTATGATAATTATTGATGGTTTGGTCAAATTGAAGAACATGATCCTCTATCCCTAACCCTAGGTAGTGATCTTGACCTATATTTTATCTTGATCATTCAATTGAGTTGGTTGTTGATTAGATTACTATCCTATGGTGCTATTATGGTTGAATTAAGATGAACTATAGGCCTATCATGCTAGTTCTTGAGATGTAATTTAGGTTAAATTGTAATGTGAAATAAACCAATGTATTTTGTCTCAAGTTGTGATCTAAAGATGAGTTGTGTTATAAAGATGCAATTGGCCTAGTTATTCTATTGGTTATCATTGTGTTATGATGTTTCTCCCAAGTTGGGTTGAGTTAGGGGTTGATGGTAAGACCTTGATAATAGACTATGAGAAAGACTTGGTAAATCTTAGAATCTTTATCTCCATTTCAAATTGTGATTAATTGTAGTTAAGCTATGATATTATATTGAAGTATGCCTTATATTAAGATTATAGGGAGGTATGATGTTGAATTGAAATGTCTTTACTGTGTTGTGAGGTTGATTAAGGTGTATGTGCTATAAGGATGATGAAAACTATCAATGTGCCTTAAAATGTTATGAAAATGCTAAAGTGTTAACCTCACTTATATGAATTGTGATGAAAGGACTTAAACTCACACAATTCTTATTGAACTATTGATGATGATGATTATACAAGGGGTAGACCCTATGGCCTAAATTAAGTTATGATTGATAATAAAAGGCTTAAAGACATTTCAAAAAGGGACTCTAGCTTAGCACCGAGTGAACTAGATAGAGGAGTGTCCCTTCCCACATAAGGAAGGTAGGAGCACTACATCACTCTTGAGATTGGAGATCATAATGCATGGAGCATAAAGAGGATCCCAACTAAATCTTCTAGTTCTTGAACTATGTTGCCACCATAGGAATACTAGCTAGAGGATCCACGTAGTTGCTATGTTTTATGTTTTGGTACTACCTTTGCAAGTAGTTCGCCTTCTTTCGGTGTAGGGTTCTATGACACCGGATTCCACACTAGCTCATGTGGTCTATGTCGGTTAGGGCAAGATGTTCCAAAAAGTTTAAACAAATTAAAGGACTTGAACTCTAACTTTGACAACCTAAGGGGTCTAGCTTAGTCTAGGTAGGGGTATGGGAGTCTACCTAGACATTGCACTAGTTAGTCTTGAGGGGAGTCTTAGGAAGAGGTTCTTATGTGTTTATGTTATGATAATATATGATGTATATATATATATATGATGACCATGTCATATTGTTGATACTATATGTTGATTAGTTCATTTATGAATATGCCTTGGGTCATATCGATAATATAAGATGAAATGTAAGCCTAAATTCTATGAAATGTAAAGTTGGACAGTGGTCATGTTTTCTTGTTGAGGATACTTGATTGAGTAAGGTTATGGGGCTTTGCTTAGTCATTGCACTTGTTGACTTAATAAGAACTTGTGAGTAGTGTCTTGCTTATTATGATATGCTTAACTCTTATTGATTCTTGTGATATTATTCCTTGATGTTAGGGTTGTAGTAACTCATGATTTTAAGTGTGTTGAGATAAGCGTTACTTGTTGGGATAGTAAGCATGTTTGGTTGATTAGTATGATTTACTTGACTTTGCATTAAGCCTGAAAAGGGGTAAAATAGCATGTTTTAATAAAAAAGTCCCTCTTTAGCATGTTTTGCTTGTGTATGTGCATAAGATCTCATACTTAGTACATGTGGAGTACTAACCCCATTTTCTCCCTTTTTCCCAAACATTTTAGGTTCAGGTCGTTGAAGTTGATTTGAGGCGATTTGAAGGAAGACTTGGATATTCTATCATCCAAGTGGTAGGTTCTCGTTTTCCCCGAGGACGATGCCAATATTCTCTTTGCGAAGTTACTTAGTTACTACAACTTTTGTATTGACTCTATTTCCTATTTGAGACAAAGTTGTATAAAGCCTATATGCGGCTTACTTTTATTGATGTAGGGCTATGCCCAATGTTATTGTCCTCGTTTATATGGTTTATGAGATGAGACGAATTTATGGCTCTATTTCTTTACTATATAAATGTGTGAAATAAAAGTAGAAGACTATGTAATCTTCTTATACGAATGAGTCTATGTATACTCGATATTATTATGATTATGTGTAAGTAGAGGTCTATGTAAACCTCCGATTAGAAGTAGTTGAATTCTTCCGTATTTTTAATCGATGAATGCAATGATGTAAGACTAAGAGGCTTGTCTTAGTACTCAAAGAGGACGACAATGTCGGTTACGTCTTGGGGGTAAAACCGGATGTGACAAATGTTTGACCCGTTGGCCATTTAAAAGGAAAGTAGAGCTCTTATCGTTGTTTCTCAACTCTACAGCACCATGTTGGGTAATTCTTACTACCTTAAACTGAGCACTCCACTTAGATCGAATATTTCCAGGGAACAACTTCAATCTTGAATCTAATAGTAGCTCTAGTTGACCAGGCTTTAAGGTGTGCGATACAATACGCTTGTCATGCCACTTTTTAGTCTTCTCTTTGTACATCTTAGCATTTTCATAGCTGTGAAGCCTATGCTCTTCTAACTCGTAATATTGTGTGATTCTCTTCCTACCTGCTAACTCAAAATCCAAATTCAGCTTCTTGATCGCCCAATATGCCTTGTGCTCTAACTCAGTTGGTAGGTGACATATTTTTCCAAACACCATTCGATAAGGAGAAGTCCCTATCGGTGTATTGTATGTAGTCTGATATGCCCATAATGCATCATCTAGCTAGTCGGCCCTATCTTTTCTTTGGGCATTCACAGTCTTTTAGAGAATCTTCTTGACCTCCCTATTCGACACTTCTATCCGCCTACTAGTTTGGGGATGATATGTTGTAGCCACCTTGTGTATCACCCCATACTTAGCTAACATATTATGCATAGAATTATTAATAAAGTGCATACTTCCATCAGTGATCATATTTCTTGGTATTCCAAATATAGTGAAGATGTGCTTCCGTATGAACTTGACAACCACTTTGGCATCATTTGTTGGTAATTCAACAGCCTCCACCCACTTAGACACGTAGTCCACTAAACTACAATGTATTGGTTATGACAAAACGATGGGAATGGTCCCATGAAGTCTATCCCCCATACTTCAAAGATATCAACCTCCAGTATATTGCTCAACTGGCATCTCATGCCTCATGCCTCCTCAAAATGGTGCCCATCCTATGACACTAATCGCAACCTTTCACAAACGAAGCAACATCTATAAATAGATCAAGACAAAAGAAACCATATTGCAATACCCTATACGCAGTTCTTTTGCCTCGATGTCCACCATATGGTGAAGACTGGCAACTCTCCAACGCTTGTGTTGCCTCCTGCTCAGCTACACACCTTTTCATCATTTGATTAGGACCCTACTTAAATAAGTAAGGCTCATACCATATATAGAAGTGTGCATCATACTTCAACCTCTGCTTTGGATTTATTGATGCCTCAGGTGGAAATAAACCACTAACAAGAAAATTCAGAATATCAGCACACCAAGGCACTTGAGCAATGTCCAATGCCAGCAACTGCTCATCTGGAAACTCTTCACGAATCTGCCCCTCATTCTTCACATGAGATGAATCCTCCAGTCTGGATAGATGATCAGCTATTTGGTTATTAGTTCCCTTCCCGTCTTTTATTTATAGATCAAACTCTTATAGTAACAAAATCCACCTGATCAGCCTAGGTTTGGCATCCTTCTTGTTAAACAAGTACCAACTAGCAGCATAATCAGTGTAGACTATAACTTTGGTTCCCAACAAGTAAAATCTGAACTTATCAAATGTGAACACCAATGTCAACATCTTTTTCAGTAATTGTGCAGTTCGATTAGGCTGCGTCAAGTGTTTTTCTCATATAGTACATGGAGTGAAACATCTTGTACTCGTGCACGAATGCTCTGCCCTATAGTGATTTGAACAGTAAAACTACCCGGATCTTTTATTTTAGTGGTCAACTTGTTTTGGATTCTAGAGTTGCGTTCTTTAGTAAGTGCAACAATCTCATACTCTGTTATCCTCTTTTTATTGGCTACGATCTCCTTAACATACTTCGCATACCTGGGTATACCCAGCAAAACATATACCAATGGCATGTTAATGTGAACTTGTTTTAAGAGGGAGAGAAACTTACCAAAACACTCATCCTCCTTTTGTTTCTTGAACTTCTGAGGAAATGGAGGAGGTGGTTTCACAATTGGTTGCACTCTTTCTTCATGTGCAACTACTTCACTCTCCTTAGGTTTGCTCTCTTTGTTCACAACCTCAGTGTGTCTTCTTTTAGGAGCTAACTCCTCTAATTGTAGACCTCTTTGTGTACCTAATACGTTTACATATTTAGGATTGGGGTCAGTATTTCTAGGCAACCTTCCGTGCGGTCGTGAGTTTTGGGCACTAGCAAACTTCCCGAATTGGTTCTCCAAATTCTCTATAGCTAACTGATTGTTTCTCACATCAGCAACTAAATGGGCTTGTCACCCATGATCCTTTTCAGCATCTCTTCCACGCTCATGTGTCCACATTGTTGTTTTGGTTTCTCCCATTGAGCCTGCGGTTGATACCCATGGGTATTGCCTTGAGGCCTATATTGGTTTCACCCTTGCCCTAATTTTGATTTCCACTCCAAGAAAAGTTTGGGTCATTTCGACAACTTGGGTTATATGAGTATCCATAGTTATGTTGGCCTCTTACTCTCTAGGAATTCCATACAAAATTCACAGATTCTAGGTTTACACCACATACCTCTGCAATGTGATCACTACCTCCGCTGATCTCACACCAAATCAGTGGTTTTTTAACTGCATTTACCTGTGTAAGATGTTTTCCCAATGCCATATTGCTGAAGTGTGTACTCATCATATTCTGGATAGCAGAAATCTGTGCAGTCATAGCATCTAAATGTAACATCCCTGTAGTTTTCAGTACCACAGATTCATTACTTCTCCATTCCACTCTAGATTACCCTGAGAAATCCAGTTCAACAAAGTGAACAGTTCATCATAAGTCTTCATCAACGCTTGACCACTTGCAACTGAACCAAGTAAAAATTTTTAGTTAGGCTCTCAATGAAGGTATGGACTAACACCTCATAAGACTGATAATGATTATGATGGCAACTCATCAACATCAATTTAAAACTGTCTGAATCTTGGCACAAGTTTTATCCACCATTCTGTATGAAACTCAAGATATCACTCCTCAACCTATCTGTCTTTCAGATGGAAAAAATCTAATGATAAACTTCTATATTAAATCATTCTAGTTGGTAATTGAGTTTGTGGGCTCTAAGTTTAACCGTCTTTTTTCTTACCCAAGCAAAGAGAATGTAACACCCCGGATATTGTATGACCTAAACTAGAGCCTTACGTAGTGAATAATGATATTCTAGAACTAAACTAATGTAATTAACTTTATTAGGAAGTATTAAAGTTTAAACGTCAAGGAACGACCACAGCATACGGAGACTAGTGAAAGTGACTTAGTGTGCCTCTAGGTTTTGAACGGGATTTGAATAGTTGTATGATGGTCAAACATTGTAAAAAGACCTAGGGTAAACCTCAGTGCATGTTTAGGGTCAAACTGTCCAAGTATGAATCCTCAAGAACCACCCTAAGGACCCTCGAGGAGGACCCAAACATTTAACCATAAAAGCTGTCAAAAACAAGGTGCAACCACGAAGGGATCGACGAGCCGTCGATGGGTTCACGCCCCGTCGATGGTGCTCGATATATTATACTTATACTCCTCCCCCATGGTCTCCAAAATGCATCCTCTATCCCAAACCATGTTTGACCAGTACGGTTCGTGGTTGGGACGACGGGGCGTCAATGGGGTCTCGTCGATGGGGGTGAAGTCTTGAAGGAGTTTCTTTGGAAGCTATTAGTAAGACTTTCAAGGTTATGAACACTTTATTGAATTAATATTGGTCTATTCTTGATAATGTTGTTCAATTTAAGTACGATGAATGAAGTTACGAATGTATGATTAGGCTATGAACATGATAGATGTGAGATGATAATAGGTGTGTGATTATGAGGGATTAGAAGTGATTCACTTGTGCATCTTATTACTATGATTATGATGTAATGTTATCACTTAATATTGGGTTGTGATGAAAGGAATTTCTCATTCTAGAACCTAGGAGCTATGATCATGTTATAAAAGAGGTTAGTCTTCTAATACCTATGTTATAAACTAATGTTAATCAAGACTTAAAGACACTTCAAAAATGAAATTTAGCTTAGCACCGAGTGAACTAGACAATGAGAGGTATCCTTTCCAATGATAAAGGTAGGTTCACCAAAGGTCTCATGAGGTGGAAACTACAATGCAAATTAACATAAAGAGAGTTTCTAATAACAATCTCCTAGTTTCTTAACTATGTGCCCCCATAGGAAAACTAGCTAGTCGATCCACGTAGACGTTATTATGATGTATATGTACTACCTTGGCAAGTAGGATATCCTCCTTTTAGTGTGAGGGGTTGACACCAGATTCCATGTTTAGCTCATATGGTCTCATGTCGGTTATGACAAAGTTTCCCAAAAGTAAAATGAATAAATGAAAGTAGAAAGATGCATAATAACAAGGATGACTTGAGAGGTGTACTAGTGTCGGTAAAGGTATGGGATTTTACCTATATATAGCACATGTGGACCTTGAGGGGATTCCTAGGGTGATTTTTTATATACATATATTATGAATGAAATGCATAATGTTGATTCTATACCATATTGGTATCATATGATGTTGGATTCACTTGATATACATGTTGTTGGCCTAGATTGCTATGTATGAGGTTGAATATACTTATTATGATGTTATATGATGTAAAGTCAATGTTTATGGTCTCTTTGCTAATTTACTTAGTTTATGTGGGGTTATGGGGTTTCATATAGACATTGCACTAGTTTACTTGAATTGGGATTATGGGTAAGGTCTTGTGATATGTTGATGAAATGTTACTTTCGGCTTTATTATGGTAATGTTCTTGAATATGTTATATGAAAATGTCTTATTGTGGTTATGTTATGGACTTGTCAATATCCTTGGAATGTGCATGAAAGCTTTTAAAGTAAATTAGCATGCATATAAGCAAATGGTCCCTCTGTGCATAATTTTCAATGATTTACTTGCATATATTTCCATACTTATTACATGTGGTTTGTATTAACCAATATTTTTTTATTTTCTACACAAAGTGTACGTTCGATCCATTGAAAATATTCCGCTCCTTCTTGAAGAACTTGGATTGATAACCCCAAGTTGGTGAGCCCTCAAATCCGAGGATGAAAAGCCTTACTCTAGTTTTCATGTTTTCTATTCTAAAGACTTTTATTGTAATTCCTACAAGAAAACATATTGTAGTGTTGTTAGGGCTATGTCCCAAATCTTGTACTCTTATGTTAGTTGGTTGTGTGAGACAATTGTACACTATTGTCGATATATGAGAAGTCTATGTGAACTTCATATGTAAATTTTTAAATTTCTTTGTATTTTTATTTACCTATGAAATGTGAATATGTAAGCTACGGGTTTGTCTAAGGCCTCTTAGAGGACGAAGACACCGGTTATGTCTAGGGGGTGCTCCTCATTCATAACAAACTTGGTATCAGAGTATGAGGTTGAATAATCATAGGAATAATGTCTCATTAAACCACGTTCATGTAGAGTCTTGTTCATTATTGTGAAGCGCGCCACACTTATGAATGAGAGTCTATGTGATGCCTAGGAAATTCTCACTTCTTCAGTATTGTTAAGTTGTGCCTCAGGAGTCTTAACTCTATGTGTCCTTTTCTTCTAATCCTTTTCTTGTGTTTATAGGATATGACTACTAGAAGGGCAGCCTCAAGAAGAGTTGAAGAGGAGATTGCTAATGTGGGTGTTCCTCCTCAAGACAACCAAGCTCCTCCTCAAGAATAAGCTCCTCTAGATTACCAAGCTCCGGTTAATCCTCCATCTATGACGGATGGAGATATAAGGACGACTTTCATAAACTTGGCTCAATCCCATGACTACTCAAGCTCAAGCAGTATCTACTCAAGCTCAAGCTGTGATGGCTCAAGCAAACGGAGAAATTTCACCCCGTATGAACCAAAATCCTAGTAACATGGCTTCTCGCTTGAGGGACTTCACAAAGATGAACCCTCTCATGTTCTTTGGGTCTAAGGTGAATGAAGACCCCCAATACATTCTAGATGAGGTTTATAATATTGGGGGTGAGTTCAAATGAGAAGGTCGAGCTAGCCGCTTATCAACTCAAGGATGTGGCCCAAACTTGGTACACTCAATGGAAAGACAATAGGTCTTTGAGAGAGGGTCCCATAAGTTGAGAAGTTTTTAGGAGGTCTTTCCAAAAGGGGCTAGGTACTCAATTTAAACTTACTACTGCTTATCACCCTCTAATGGATGGTGAAGCATAATGCACCATCCAAACCCTAGAAGATATGTTGAGAGTGTGTGCCATTCACTTCAAGGATAAATGGGATGACCACCTATATTTGATAGAATTCTCTTACAACAATATCTACCACTCGAGTATCTCTATGGCACCATTTGATGCACTCTATGGTAGGAGGTGTCGGTCTCCAGTTTGGTGGTTTGAGGTTGGTGAATTTGAACTTCTTGGTCCCGAGATAGTCTATGAGGCCACAGAAAAAGTTCGAATGATCAAGGATAGGTTGAAAACAACATATAGTCGGCAAAAATCTTATGCCGACAATAAAAGGAGGGACCTTGAGTTTGAAATAGGTGATTGGGTCTACTTGAAGATTTCACCCATGAAAGGGGTGATGAGGTTTGGTATAAAGGGGAAACTTAGTCCCCAGTATGTGGGCCCTTATGAAATATTAAAACGGCTTGGGAAAGTTGCTTATGAGTGAAATTACCAATTGAATTAGCCCCAGTTCACCCAATATTTCATGTCTCTATGCTCAATAAATGTATAGGCGATGGGTTGTCTATTCTCCTGATAGAAGGGTTAGGGGTGAATGAGTTCTTATGAAGAGGTTCCATTTGAGATCCTAGATCTTCAAGTCATGAAAATGAGGAATAAAGAGGTTGCCTCCGTAAAAGTCCTATGGAGACACCATCTAGTTGAGGGTGAAACATGGGAGGCCGAGGCCGACATAAAGTCCTGCTATCCTCATCTTTCTTATCTTACTTCTAGCCAAAGTTGAGGTTAGTAGTTTCTTGTAAAAGAAAATTATGAATAATATTGAACTTAGCTTGTTTTTCTAGTATGTATATATATTTGTAAAAGTCCATGCTTAAATTCAGTTTTCATGAAATTATGTTCTTATGATTAACTTGCACTTATATGAAATGTGTTATGTTGTCTTCATGATATTTTTAGTGAGTATGCTTGATGTTTTTTGAGAAGAAAAATTGCATGCCAACTCTTTGATGTCACTGAGCTCATATCGAATTGGAGAAGGTAGTTCCTCTGTATGTGATATGAAATGTTGAGCTCTTATATGTGGTGAAATTGTGAATTGAGTTACTATGTTTAATGATGTGATGATGTGTTGAAAGGAGTTGAGAATTCCTCCTACGAGCTGTGACTCATGATAATTTTGTTGTGGTTGTTGGGATGCTAGTATTGAGTCTCTTTCTTTCCCTATAAGAAGGTTAAGCTCATTTGGGGACGAATATTCCTAAGAGGGGGATAATGTAACACCTGGAATATATATGACATATACTAGAGCCTCACATAGTTAATAATGATAATTCTAGACCTAAACTAATGTAATTAACTTGATTAGGAAGTGTTAAAGCCTAAACATCAAGGAACGACCACGACGTCCGGAGACTAGTGAAAGTGACTTAGTGTGCCTCTAGGTTTGGATGGGGTTTGAAGAGTTGCATGAGGGTAAAACTTTGTAAAAATACCTAGGGTACACCTTAGAACATGTTTAGGTTCACAAAGTCCGGGTACGACTCCCTAAGGACCACCCTAAGGGCCCTCGAGGTGGACCTAAACATTTGACCCTAAAAGTTGTCAAAAGACAATGTGCAACCACGAGGGGATCGACGAGCCGTCGATGGGTTCATGACCCGTCGATGTTGCTAGTGATTCTAAACTTAGACTCATCCCCCATGGCCTCCAAAATTCATCCACTGTTCCAAACCACGTTTGACCAGTACGGTCCGTAGTTAGGACGACGAGTGTCGACGGGGTCTCGTCGATGGACCCTTATCTCACTGCCTCCACACGACTTAAGTGGGGCTGGTTAAATAATTAGTTAATTAATTAAGTAATGGTTAGGGACGGTTATAGTTGGTTAGTTTAGGACTATTTAAGTATTCTAAGTCATTAAACTAACCTGACACCTCATAAATCACAAAACCCAAATAACTCTCAATTCTCTCTAGTTTTTCTCACTACTCCAAACACCCCATTGAAGAACAAGGTCAAGCTTCTATAGTGCTTCAAGATCAAGGCTTTAATTCACAAAACTTTAAGGATTAATAAGCTATGAAGGCTATTCTCTCTTGGGACTTCTTTCCCAAGAGGTTCTTCAAAGTTTGGTTTTCAATGTTCTTGAAAAGGCTAGCTTTCATCCAATTTAGTGGGTCTACTTTCTAACTTGAATTTTTTAGTATTAATTTTATTATTAGTGATGATTTATGTATGTTTATGTGAAGGTTTGATGTATCCCTTAAAGCTTTGAACTAAATCTCTATAGAAACTTATAGATACACTTCTTCTCCTAACCCTAACTTATGAATTAGGTTGATTGATGATTAGGGATGATATAATTGAATGATTTCTTGCATAATTTATTGTTATATGATGATGATGATTGGATTTTTGGATAAATATTGTGGAATTGGGGGTGAAGTCTTGAAGGAGTCTCTTGGAGGCTATTGGTAAGACTTTCAAGGTTATGAACACTTTATTGATTTAATGTTGGTCTATTCTTGATAATGTTGTTCAATTGATGTATGATGGATTAATTTATGAATGTATGGTTAGTCTATGAACATGATGGATGTGATATGACCATAGGTGTATGATTATGAGGTATTGGAAGTGATTCTCTTGTATATCTTATTACTATGATTATGATGTAATGTTCTCACTTAATGTTGGATTATGATGAGAGAAACTTCTCATCCTAGAACCTAGGAGTTATAATCACGTTATACAAGGGGTTAATCTCCTGAGACCTATGTTATAAACTAATGTTAAGGAAGACACAAAGACACTTCAAAAAAGGAATTTAGCTTAGCACCGAGTGAACTAGACAATGAGAGGTGACCCTTCCAATGAGGAAGGTACGTTCACCAAAGGTCTCATGAGGTGGAAGCAACAATGCAAATTATCATAAAGAGAGGTTTTAGTAACAATCTCCTAGTTCCTTAACTATGTGCCCCCATAGGAAAACTAGCTAGTCGATCCACGTAGACGCTATTATGATGTATATGTCCTACCTTGTCAAGTAGGATACCCTCCTTTCGGTGTAAGGTGTTGACATCGGATTCCATGTTTAGCTCATATGGTCTCATGTCGTTTATTGTGAAGTTTCCCAAAAGCAAATGAATGAATGAAAGTAGAATGATGCATAATAACTAGGATGACTTAAGAGGTGTACTTATGTAGGTAAGGATACGGGACTTTACTTATACATTGCAAATGTAGACCTTGAGGGGATTCCTATGGTGATTTCTCTATATACATATGTTATGAATGAAATGCATGATGTTGATTCTATATCATTTTGGTCTCATATGATGTTACATTAACTTGATATACATGTTGTTGGCCAATATTTCTATGTAGGAGGTTGAATATACTTATTATGATGTTATATGATGTAAAGGCAATGTTTGTGATCTCTTTTCTAGTTTACTTAGTTTATGTGGGGTTATGGGGCTTCACATAGACATTGCACTAGTTGACTTGAATTGGGATTATAGATAAGGTCTTGTGATATGTTGATAAAATGTTACTTTTGGCTTTATAGTGGTAGTGTTCTTGAACATTTAATATGAAAATGTCTTATTGTGGTTATGTTATGGACTTGTCTGTTTCCTTGGAATGTGCATGAAAGCTTTTAAAGTAAATTAGCATGCTTATAAACACAATGTCCCTTTGTACATAATTTTCAATGATTTACTTGCATATGTTTCCATACTTAGCATATGTGGTTTGTACTACCCTGTCTTTCTTTTATTTTCTACACGAAGTGTAGGTTCGAGTCATTGAAGATATTCCACACCTTCTTGAAGAACTTGGATTGATAACATCAAGTCCGAGGATGAAGAAGCTTAACTCTAGTTTTCATGTTTTCTATTCGAAAGACTTTATTGTAATTCCTATATGAAGACATATCGTAGTGTTTTAAGGTCTATGTCCCAAATCTTGTACTCTTATATTAGTTTGTTGTGTGAGACGATTGTAGACTATTTTCGATACATGAAAATCTATGTGAACCTCATATGTAAATTTTTTAATTTCTTCGTATTTTTATCTACCTATGAAATGCGATGATTTATGCTAAGGGCTTGTCTAAGGCCTCTTTGAAGATAAAGACGTCGGTTACGTCTAGGGGGGGTGCTACCTGGTCGTGACAGAGAAGGGGAATAATTTAGACTCACATAATCGTTGTTCGCTCTGGTTAGAGTGTAAGTATCACTAATCTCGAGGAAGTTCTGAATATGCATTGTTGGATCATCTTCTGTGCAGTATTTGCATAATACTTTTTTTCAATTCAAACCCCCCACCATGTTCAAGTAACTGAATACATGATGTAACATTGGTTGGGCGTGGGATTTCCACGTCTCGTACTTTCAAAGCATCTTTTGTTTCAAGTTCTTCTTCCTACCCTTTTTTTACAGGAGATTTGGTTCACTGATAACAAAAGGAATCGGATATGTATATCATCTCAACATAATATGTAAGTATACGAATCTTTTCGGTTCCAAGAGAGGTGATAATAATCCTTGATCAGAGTCCACTTTGGAGTTTCAAAACAACCTGCAACAATGAAATGCTATGATCAGGTTTTCAACACTTGTGTTTTAACTTCAGAATCAGATACTTTCTAATTCTAAAGTCCCCGACAGCGGCACTAAAAACTTTTTGATTCCAAATCGCACACGCAAGTGCACATGGTCACATAAGTAATAAAGTGGCTCTTTTTTAGAGCCAGGTATCGTACCCATAGGGACTCACACTTAAAAATAATGAATATCCCTAACTTTCAGTTAAACACAAATGTATTTCCAGATTTCAAAAGTTATTTATTTTCTACATCTAATTTTATAACTAAATGTACCAAGCACAATTAAATATCAAAGGTTTCAAACAATGATTTGAGAAAGGTCCAGGGCTGCAGCTTTTTTCAGGATTAATGCAACCAATATCATTTAAATAGGTAATTATCATCTATCAAATCAATGAATCACAAGGTTAGATGTATGATCATGGTCGACTTCTAATCTACGCTAGATAACACCCTAACTACATCGTTAGCGGGGATCGGATGATTAAATATCGAGCATTACGTTATCTTCTGGTATGGTGACCCAAGCAAGGTTTCTAGCTTTATCCCTATCCTAGAAACGAATCAACCCTAGCTATTTAGTGTTAAATAAGCTCCTTATGTCCCACGTTCTATCCTCTTATTCCTCTCCTGAGTTCAATTCGAACAATGAATTTATTTTTATGGTGATCAATCATGAAATAAGAAAACTAAGAATATAAGAAAGATTCATGTGATAATTGACTTTAAACCCAATAAAAAAATCAATCGGTTACAATCATCATGTAGCCACAACCCTAGAATTGGGGTATTTAGCTACTTATTATCCGGAAATCAATCATACAATGGTTTTGAATCATCAAACGGTTGAAAAAAAAGATTTTGAGAAATAACCATAAAACTGTAGAAAACATACTGCAAAGTCGTCATTCTTCCAAACCCAGAAAAAGAATAAGTAATAAAATAAAATAATGACCTATTTATACTAAAAGTCAAAACGGCCAAATTAGGGACTCAGGCGTGCGATGCAGAGTGACTTCTAATTTCTAATTCCAGGCATTTTGGCCTCCTCCGCGATGCGGGAACTCCACGAAGTATTCTACCCCGCGATAGATTCTTCAACTAAAACATGTTACTCTTCTCAGCGATGTGCAGTCACAATCGACATTTGGTTGGAGCGAAAATGGGATCCTCTGCGACGCGCTAGCTACACGGAGCATTCTGCCTCAACTCATAATTTTGCACGCAATTGTAGCTCCACTCCGCGACATGAGGAGGACACGAGTTTGCCTTAGTGGCTTTTTTTCTCTAGCTTCTTCCTTGATCTCTTTTCACTTGAATCCTCTATGTTCTTCCCTTGTCCCTTTTTGTGCTCGTTTCTCCCATTAAGCTCACCTACACAACTAATCCTATTTTTTAGCTCATAAACAACTAAAAGACTCTATAAGACTACAAATGAATACAATCTGAATTCAGACTAGGCTGGAATGCGGGCATAATTAGCATTCTTGGCATGTAAATATGCCTAAGATCATACATCCAAGGGGGAGTGTTATAAATTCATTAAACTAAGTGGATTGTCCATTGAGTTTATCCATAAACTTATTCTTATCGCGTATGTATATTCTAGGTTCTATGAACCTTCATGGATAGGAATGTATCAATTTATTATGATACTTAATATGGTAGCTTTTGGAGTGATTTCTTAACATATAAATAGGTTTGTTCATTCACCATTGTTAGACGGAAGATGAGACATGAAGACATTTGAATAAGATGATCTCTACATTCTATTCCATGTGTATCTTTTCTATATTATATTTTAGTTTATTGCTAATATTTTGCAACAATTAACTATTTTTTGTAATATTTTAAACATATTTTTCAAATAATATTTATCACACATGTGATATTTTGAGAGTTGATCAAATTTTTACTGAGATGAATGTCAAAAACACATCTAAATTATTCATTCTTTTGAGTTTCATATCTAAACTATTACTTATTAATTTGACACACGCCTCTCTCTTTTTTGTAAGGACATCTCCAACCCAAATACCAAATATGGTATCAGCACTATTTTAGTGTAAATCAACTCCAACTCAAACTCACTGCACCAAATTTTACACTATTGATGAATATTTTTCTCTCTCATCATTATTATTAATTATTTCTAATTTCATAAAACAAATTCTTTCTAAAACATTCACCATATATAAATCATATGTTATGCTACAAAACGAGATTGTAAAACTCCAAATGGTCTTTCAACATCTTTTCGAAGTTAAATTATTATGTTTTGTTGTACTTTTTAAAATTACTATGTATTTTATATTTCAATTTTGATGTATGTCAATTACTACTTTGTTGAATGTTTATTATTTCCGGTTATTTTAAAGTACATTGTATTATTTGTTTAATAATTTATATGTTTGAATTTTTTATTTTTGTGAAGGTTAATTGTAGTTATATCCAATTATAATTTGTAGTAGAATCAACATAATTTTTTTTTTAAAAGGTCACATATAGAAAAAATAATTTATAAAAAAACTAATTTTATATCTAAAATTAATATTATAAAATATTATATAAAAATAATTAAATATACAAGAGATTTAAAAAAAACATATAATTTATATAATGTTTAATTGAAAGTTTTGTATAATGAAATAATATTAAAATACTTAATAAAGTGAATTGGTGTGATGAATAGTGTTACACCAAATTTGGTGTAACACTATTCACACACCAAAATGGTGTAAAATTTGGTGTTGGGTTGGAGCTCCAAAACACCAAATTTTACACCAAATAAGGATTTGGTGTAAAATTTGGTGTTGGGTTTGAGATGGTCGTACACTCTCGTCATGATGTGTGTAATACACTCTCTCTTATTAAGAGGAAAAAATTGTATCCCTACCATATATATTTTACTTGCCTCAAGACTTTTTTAAAAAAAAAATTATATTTGATACCAAGTAGAAAAATATATTCTTAAAAATATATGTACATATCTACACAAAACAAGATTTTTTTTTAAAAAAATGGAGTTTTAGACGGGGTGGTGTAAATTTTTTTATTTTACTTTTTTAAAAAATATAATGTTAACTTTTTTTTAATAAAGAGTGGGGGGGGAGGGTCGAATTTTTTTAAAAAAAAATAAAATGAGGGGCATGGTCGGGGGAGGAGGTGGTGGAGTGAGCAAATTTTTTTAATATTTTTTTAAAAAAATTCTTTCTTTTGGATAGAAATACATTTGCTTTTTACAAATATTAATAGTATTTTTTTTACAAGGTGAAATATATTATCCATAGGGAATGTCGCGTGGCAATATCTATTAATGTTTTATTTGATTTTTATCAAGGTTACTATTTATCCATAGGAAATGCCACATGGAGAAACTTTTGCACATAAAAGAGAGTGTTTAACACACACCTCTATAATATGTTTCTCAAACTAATACGTGATATTTAGGTATTAAACTCACACTCCCGATATGTAGGTATGAAACTCAAAAAAGAGAACAATGTAGGTGTATTTTCATACTTATCTCATTTTTTAATATGTTTTTAAAAAAATTATCTTAACTTGTCAATTATTGTGATTCATGTGGCACAGTGAAATTTTCAAAGTTAATTAATTTTCTAATATATTTTTAAAATTATTTTAAATATATGTTACTCACTTTGTCCAAACTTATGTGGCACATGCGAAATTTTGAACTCAACCAAATTTTAAATATATTTTTTAAAAATTATTTTAAATTATTAATTATTGTGACTTATAGTATTCTTAATTAACATAATTTTTAAATTGTATATGTTATTTCCCATATCCCAAAAATTTATGTGGCACGTGTAAACTTTGAGAGCTAATCAAATTTAAAAATGTTTTTAAGTTGTGATTTATAGTATTCTTAACAAAAATTTTAAATAGAGTAAAGACATAAAGTGACACCTGAACTTGTCCCAAATTTTCAAAAAGACACCTGAACTATGTGGGCGTCCTTACCCCAAAATACAATCTTCAACTGATATTATTACATCATTTTTTGTCCACTTTACATATAGAGAGTGTGCACTCTCTCAAAAGAGAGTGGACACCCTAAAATAAAACATATAATTTTATTTTTGCAAACATATTATTAAATATATTTTCTTATTATTTTATTAATTTTTTTCCTTATTATTTTTTCTCTTTCTTTCTTCTTTCTTCATCAAAAAATCCATTGTCATCTCTATTGAAACTTCTCACTTTCAATGTACCATAACTTCACCTTCCTTTTTTTTACTACTATTAGCTTTACTCTCTTTAATTTTAAAATTTTATCTAAATATTTTCTTACGTTTCGAACAATTTGATAAACCTATTATATTTCAAGATTAGTAGGAAGTATTATATAGTTTTTATCCGATTTCAATCAAGTTCTTACAATTTTCGGGGAATTAATTGATTCCTTTTCAAATTATTATTTCTTCTTTTTAAGTTATATGAAAATGAGTAATTGATAATACCTTCAAAATTTAAATTTTCTTAGAAAAATAATCAATTTGTTATCAATAATTCAATAAAGTCTTGAAATAGTATGACTTTTTTTAAAAAAATTAAAAATATATTGAAATAAAAGAATTGATTGGAGAAGAAGAACAAAAAAGAAAAGAAAAAAGGGGAGAGGGGTTCAACTTGATGTGGGGGTGGGGGTGGGGTGAGGGTAGGAGATGAAGAAAAAGAAAGAAAATAAAATTAAAATTTAAACAAGTCAACAATTAAGAGAATAGTAAAAATTAAGAGAGATAAAAGAAAAAACTTAAAATGAATCTTTTTATATATATTTTTAATTGAATTAACTCGTGTCATATAATGATTGGTGTGTGAACACACTTGCTTATTAAAATCTAGGGTTGATCGAAAGATGATATAATAATATCAGTTCATAATCGTTTAGTGGGGTAATAGGACGATTGCAAAATTGAGGTGTCTTTTTAAAAATTCGGAACAAATTTAGTGATAATTTTATGTATTTTCTCTTTTAAATAATATATATGTTACTCCTTTAGTTCCAACTTATGTGGCACATGTAAAATTTTGAGAGTCATCACATTTGAATGTGTTTTTCAAATATTTTAAATTTTTGTTTGATTTATAGTACTCTTAATGTAATTTTCAAATAATATTGTCACTCTCCAATCTCAGTGATGCAGTATGGTGAATTTTGAGGATAACCAATTTTTTTATATTTTAAGTTGATTTTTGTACTATTATTGTGAATACATAATATCAAAAAAAGGAAAATAATACAAATAAATTGAAATGGACAAAACACTAATGAAAAATAGAGGAACTTGAACGAGAAGGCAGAAGGGCAAACCAGTCAATTGACCGGCTGATCCTAAGCTCCTCAATATTCACACTTCTAATACAAAATATAAATAAAATATAACCAAAAGGAGAAACTAGCTAATTACACAAATATTTTTACTCTTTATTATGATTTTTTTATAGTTTGAAATAATTATATTTTATTTCACTATCTAATGATTATATATTAGATTTCATATTCGATACACTTACAGGTATATATTGCTATTAGATACAGTGAAATAGAAAGACAGACGAGTGAGAATAGGAGGGAGACGAGTGAGATTTGTCTATATATCCAAATGCATGTGCATCACACTAGATACATATATTTGGTATGATTCTGTCATGACCCGAGAGCACCCCCTAGTCGCAACATGGCGTATTCATTCTCGAAGAGATCTTTTACAAGCCCTTAGCATTCATTACATAAAAGCATAGAAAATACGGAAGAATTTAAAACTTTCTTTAAAACATAACTCGAAAAGTATTTCATAAAAGCGGAAGTCTTTCTAACATCATTGTATCAAACCATCTATGAATGACATAAATAAAAGTCTTGGGACGCAGCCCACATAAAGTCCAGACATAAAAGAAACATAAAAGGTTTGTCCTCGAAACTTTGAGGATTCACCACTTATTCACTTCTTCAAAGACCTTGAAACTCTACCCTCCAAGAAACTCAAAGCTCCAACCGTACATTTGTTTTGTAGGCAATATGTGTAAGTACAAGGGTACTAAGTATGAAAGCTAACATAACATCATAAGAGTATCTCAAATGGTTAGTCAACATAAGAGATAAGCATAAGAGATACTAACATAATCATAACATAACAAGTTAACATAAAGCATACATAAGTTCATACTTCAACCATTAGTCCTTCATACTCAAGTGAACTACCTCACAAGCCACCTCCAAGTATACTTATGCAATACCAATATAGCATCCTATAATACTTCCTAAGCTAAATACCTCTCTTTGGTCATTCATGGTCATAGTCCACCTTCATAATCAAGACATAGGCTTTCATGACTTAAGAGAACTATACCCCTAGGTCACCTCAAGGCACAATTGTGTAATGCATGTGTGGCATCCCAATCTACCACACATACTAAGCATATCTTGAAGTCACCCTATTCATGTGTTATCATTTCTAAATGTCACTATTGACCTACTTTCATATTTGACAAGGATCTATCATCTTAAGTCATATATATCATGGAAGGCAACTATAGCCACTACCAAAGCTACGCATACTTCATAAGAGGACATTTCATAAGTAGCTTCAAGTCATACTTGTGCCATGTATGAATGTCATCTCATTCTACCAAACACACTAAGTACTCATTTAGGCTAGCTTACTCAATGCTAACTATCTTTCATACTAGTTTATCAAAGAATAACATACTATCATGCTAGACCTAACTACCGTGGAAAAAATCATGTCATGCAATCCAAGCTATCATAGGAAGATTACAAGTATACCCACCTAGCCATCATGCATCCACTCATCAAGATGCAAGCTATCCATATGGGAGTATAAATCCTCAACCCTAAGTTATCCTTAGAAGAGTCACATGTTTCAATCCTAAGCTACCATGAAATGGTATTGGCCTAACCAAGTCAAGCTATCATGAAGGCATTCTAGTCATGCTACTTCAAGCTATCCTTAGGAGAGTTTCAATCCTCAATCCCAAGCTACCATGGGAATCACCATCCCCAATCTTCCATGAGATTTACTATCTCACGCTATCATGAGACTTACCATCTCAAGCTTCTATGATATTTACTATCTCAAGCTACCATGAGACATACCATCTCAAGCTTCCATAGTATTTACTATCTCAAGCTACCATGATACTTAATTAAAATCTCAATTTTTATGAGATTTACCATCCCAAGCTTCCATGAGTTATCTAACTCATGTTATTCCATGAAATGCACCTTACATGCAAGTCAAGCTACTATTAGGAGTAATAGTGTACTATCCCAAACTACCAACCTTGGACTTATTTTAGTAAGCCAAGATTTACATGAAGGAAACACAAGTCTCAACTTCAAGCTATTCTAGTCTAAGTTGCTTTGATTCATTTTAGGTTATTAGGTCAACCTAGAATCTTTCGATGTAAGAGAACTTAGTTCTCCTAGCTTGTTCATGACTAAGTGTATAATAGAAAGAGAATACTCAATTGAGATCTTCTCATATTCACTTTACCTCTAAATCCCTAACAACAATGGCTACAAGCCCTATTTTCAATACTAGCTTCATTCTATCATGATCCATGTCTAAATTACAAGCTATTCAATCACCTTGATCATTAGAAGGTAAATTTAGTCATACTTGATCGTAAAGGTCCAATTCTAACTTTACAAGTTAAGATCGTTCTTATTCAACTAGTTCAATTCATGTTTAGATGACCCTAACTATGATCAGTTAGTATTCAAGACAATTTAATTAAGAATATCAATTTAGAACCCTCAACCTTGCCTCTAATGGCCTAAGCCCACAATGATCACTTTCATCAACTTAAATTAGGGTTCATCAAGGAATTCACATGAAAACATCATATAATCATCATATAATCATTATATAAACATAACTCAACATAATTTAATGTCATCCACTACTTTGGAATCACAATCAAGCCTTACCCATACTGTAATCACAACCATAGCTAGATTGGTGCATTTTGGATTCACATTTAAGGGAAACTATGGGGGATCCATGGATGGAAGAATCCATGGATGAAGGATTTTCACTTACCTTTGATAAATGCCTTAAACTGAGCTTGAAACCTTGGTGAATTGAATCTAATTGCTGACTCTTTCTTCCCTTCTTCTTCAATGGTGATCTTGAGAGAACTTTAGGCAGGGGAGGGTTTAGTTTTGAAGAATGAATTCCAATTCTAGGTTTAGTGTTTGATATAACTTAAAATACCCTAAATAACCTAAAATAACCGTACCCCTTCCAAACTACCTTGACTTGGGGGAATTAGCTGCAGAATTGCAGACCCAAACCACGATCCCCACCTACAGACCGTATGTAGGTTGACGGCCTATCCTGCGTGGGCGTGGTTCGTGACTAAAGGTGGTCAAATGGAGATAAGATCCCAAAAGATAAGTGTTGTCCTAAGAGTCCATCCACGCTCTGTCAATCCATTAACGGTTCGTTAATGGTGCTCGTTAGTGGCTGCTGTCTTTTGATAGCTTTTGGTTCAATTATTTGGATCCTCCTCAAGGACCCTTAGAGTGGTCCTTCGGAAGTCGTACCTGGACTTTTGGACCCTAAAGATGTCCATATAGTTGTAGGAATCCTTGATACTCAATTTCACCTTCATACGACACTCCAAAACTCAACCACAAGACCCTACCACACACTAGTTCAACTAGACTAGTTTCCGAGCATCATGGTTGTTTCTTGATACTTCACTTCCAAAATTACCAATCTAAATTAATTGCATTAGATTAGGTATAGAAACATCATTTAACTCTTTTTAAGTTATTAGACCTCATGCAGGTCTCTAGATAAGGTCATACGATTTCCAGGGTGTTTTAGATTCACATGTATCTAGGATACCATATATGCAAGACAGATGAATGTGGGGAGCAAGATGGGAGGGAGGAGATGGAGATTTGTCTATGTATCCTAGATTTATGTGAATCCATTTAGATACATTTATATATCTAAATCAAATTACACCTACTTTTGACCCCATGTATTTACAAATTTATGCATCTGGGCGCACCATAATCAGATAAGATATA
>NC_028639.1:21755345-21781669 GCF_001406875.1 Solanum pennellii
TATATATATATATATATATATATATATATATATATATACATATATAGTATCTTAGTAATCAACTCTTAAACTAATGGAATTTATGTAAGTTACCCGAAAAATCTTTATTTGTTTATGTAATTTGTAATTATGCAAATATACACTTCAACTAAAATTTAGAGGTTTAAAACAAATTTATTTATTATTTAACAAGTGGAAATACATGTAATGATCCTCTAGGTCATTTTCTTCATTTTCCGATCTTCTCAGCATTTATAGCTTTACTGTAGCGATTCTAAATCATATATGACTTGATGGGATTGATAGTTCGATCATCAGGTCGTTCAATTGGATTTCGTGCAAGTTTCCATATTTTTGAGCTTTTGAAACTTGAACGATTGACTTCGGTCAAAAGCTCAAGAAGATGCCCTTAGAATGCAATTCTGTCAGTATCATCAGCTTTAGAAGGGTCATTTACGCTAGCGCATGGTTGGTTCAGGCCCCGAAACTTTTGGTGTGAGTTTGTGTCATTAGGCGTTTTAACTTTGAAGCTTAAGACAAGGGTTGACTTTGATCAACATTCTTGATAAATGTGCTTGAATGAGAATTTCAATAGTGTGGTTAGGTCGAGAATGTTGAGCTTAGTCGAGAACGACCTATTGTAAGGTTCTCTAGGCTTTCGATCTTATTTTGATCTTTTTTGTGTTTTTAGCTTAAAATGAACTTGAGTGTGGGATCCCCTTTTCATCAAAACGACCTCGAATAGTAGTTTTGATTGTTCCATTGAGTCTAGAATGCCAAATTTGATAGGGTAGCATATTTTGTTTGCGCGTATGAGGTTTCGAACGGATCTCGGGCACCCCATTGGAGAATTCAGAATTTGAGCAAATCAACTTTAAGTGCTGATATTTGGTGAAGGCTTTTGGTGACCAGAATTTAGGCTTTTAGAAACCACAATTTTTCCCTCTAAATAGTAAAATTTCAGCTTTAGTCCCCAACTTCACAATGCGTTTTCTTGAGATTCGTAGCGCCAAATGAAACAATTCCAAGTGTCGGGGGTGTCGTGTTGATCATGGCTATGTGTTGGTATGTTCGGCAGGTGTCGGGGGCTTTTCGCTTGAGGTATATTATTCCCTGAAGGGCTTGCCAACTCTCTTTTATTTTCTTGAATTCGGTATTTTGTTGCATGTGTTTGTTCAAATTGTTCTGGGCATAGAATTGAGCTCTGTTTGGGGAATAAGATCGGTTAGTCATTTAAGACCTTTTAACTAAGTTATTTTTGGGATTCTTAGTGTGAATCCCACATTATCATTTTGACCCAATTTTTGGGTCTAGTTCTAATTATTACCAAATTTGTGTCTAAAAGTCTGTAATGATGTCGTGATCGATAATTTGATACTTTGGCGATGTTCGGAAGAATTTTGGGAGTGGATAGTTTGTGTGAAGTAGATTTAGAGCGCTCATTGTCGGTTTTGAGGTAGGCTTTGACCTACTTTCTTAAGTGAATTTCTTAGATAACTCCTAGTATAGATTTCATGTACTTTTGCATTGTAACTGTCAGGTATTTAGATTTTCCTTTATTATTCCATATTTTCTTGATTCTGTAAGAGCCTTGGGCTTAGTGTGGGTGTTGGCATCATTTTTTTAGGCTTGTAGCTTTGCTTGTGGCCTAGATGATCTTGTTTACCTTATTTGGGTTGATGTTTGGTGGTCTTATACTAGGTTGTACCTTAGGTGCTTTAAATTATATCCGCCTCATCGTTAAAATTTTCTCCCTATAGGTCTAGTATTGGGTTGTTCTCCCTGTGTTGGTGCTTGTTGCCTTAGTGGCTCATCGTAGCTGCCGGTTGGTCCTAGCTATGCTCAATCAAGGACTGCTATTGTATGATTGGGATAGTGTGTCGTCACTTGAGTTGGTTCCCGTTTCATTGATTTGAAATCTCATCTTGATCTTTTTGCTTGTTGTTTAGTGATAGGCATGTTTATCCTTATTGAACTTATGATTATATTGTTGGGCCCGAAGCCATGTTTCATGACCCTTGGATCCCATGTTAGTACTCTACACCTTGATAGCGTGGTTTGGTTGGTTGTGAATTTATTTGAATTGGAGTGTCTTATTTTGATGGTGATGGAATGCATTACATTGTTTGTTCATTCTCATAGATTTGTGGTACAATCCCGGTGCATGCATTGCCATATTTATCTTTCATGTTGAAATATTATTTTACTTATCTCTATTATAAATTGGTTTTAAGGGAGTCGTACAAACTGGATCACTTGATATCTAGTTTTAAGATTACGAGGCTTTAGGGAATGGGCTCCTTTCCTACATGAGATATTAAAGGCATATGGGATGTTCTCCATTCTCACTTGACTATCAGGTGTGTTGACATTCTTTAATTTGTGGCATGCTTTTGGTCTTACTTAATTGCACGAGGGTTACTCTTGCTACCTGAGTTGGAGTTTACTATTTGGCTAGGCGGCCCTGATTTGCAGGAGATCCTTTCGGAGTCGACACGCCCTCGGTTCACTCTTGCTAGTCGGGCGACTTATGCCCCTAGGAGTGGACTCATTAGCTAGGCGACTTGGATTGATTTTTCACTCTTGCTAGCTGGGATGAGAGTTGACTGAGTCCTAAAATTATGGTTTTAGATGGTCACTAATGGTTCTGTTTCTCACTGTGGATTCATATGCATTGCCTATCACCAGTATGCGTATTTACTATTGTACTCGTTGATTTTATGTGTGTGTGTGGGGGGGGGGGTTGGGTTATGTTTTTTTGTTATACCCTCCGGGCTTATGTGGGTCTAGTTAGATTATTGTTTGACTATATTATATCTCAGTTATTGCTTTCTTTGTTCCTCGATAGGCCCGACTTCAGAATTATGGTTGTGGGTCCTCCTAACCCTGGGTAGTTGACTTGGTATCTTAGTTAATTGCAAATAGGTTGTGGCTTGCGTTCTAAGTACGTTCTAGACTCGACTTTTTTACTCCCTGTAACTGGTTTCTATTTGTTTGCTTGTCCATTTTGGTATTTAGTTACTTGTGTTTTGCTCTCCTTATTACTTGTTGTTTATGCTTGTCTTATTTTTTAGATTAGACGGTTGTTGCCTACTAAGTATCGATTTTGGTACTCATACTACACTTCTGCCGCTGCAGATTGCAGTTGAGCTATCAGCATTAATTTGGATATATGTGGAGAATTTTGGAGTTTGAGAGATTAGGGTGAGATCTCGGTGTCCAAAGCTACCAGTTTCCATCTGTTTGGCTTGGCTTAGTCTTTATCTTGTATTTAGAAACAATCTCTACTTTTGTTTTTTTTTTTGTAAAAGCCTTGTATTTTCTCGGATTTGTTGTTTCATTGTTATATTATGTTAATTTAAATAAAGTAAAAAATATTTAAATCAGCCTTATAAAAAAATAAAATATTGATATTTTAAATATATATTAAAAATGTGACTAATGAATTGATTTAGGGAAAATTTTATATAATAGCAAACTATTAGTTCAAATTAAATGTTATAAACATAGTTTGATTTAATTGTATTCCATAGAAAATTGTTGTTATTTCCCCACTCTCCAGGTGAATCTCGCTCGCTACTCTCGTTCTCTCCCTCGTCTCTCTCGCTTTTATACAAACGCAAATGTATAAAATGTATTTGTGTTTGTATAAAGCAAGAAAAAATTATATATATTCATATATTTTCGTTCTCTCTCTCCCCTCTCCCAGATCTCGCTTGTCAGTCTCTCATTTGGCTTTCTCGTTATATAAACAAAAATGTATAAATTGTGTTTCTGTTTGTATAAAGCGAGAGAAAATTGTATATACACATGCAAATACATGTACCTTCGTCTTATACACTTGTAATTATACAATACAAATATTCCTCTGCCCAATTTCCTTTTGCCTTTCTCTCTTTATCGATTTATACAAACACAAATTATACAATTGATCTTTTGTGTATGTATATTGAAACAGAAACATATTATATACAATAGTTTTTTTTTATATATGTATAACGAAATATACATATTTATATTTGATACAAAGTACAATTATGCAAACTATACCTCATATTTATTTTTTTCATATATATGATAATTGATCATTAATTAAATGCTAAAATATGTGTGATTTGAAAATTTTCTCAGTATTTGTTTATTAACTCAATTTTATTGTAAAAAAACTCAGAATACTATAATAAGAATAAAAAGACAAGAAGTATAAGATAGAGGAGAGAACTTTTCTTATTCAAGTATGTCTTCCAAATGGTGAGTGATTCTCTATTTATAGTGTAGATATATCACTCCAAAAGTCATCTAATTAATAGATACATAGTTATCTTGGAAGTTCTTATCACCTTGGAAGCACCTATACATGAATCCAATTAATAGTGGATAAATCTAATGGATAATCCGCATATACTATACAATGGATTTATAACACTCCCCCTTGGATATCCATAGACTATGTGTCTCGTTAAAACCTTATTAGGAAAAATCCAGTGGGAAAAAGCCTAGTGAAGGAAAAAGAGTACACACATCTCATAATACGCTTTGAATGTTGCCTCGTTAAAAACCTTTCCAGGAAAACCCAACTTGGGACAAAACCATAGTTAAGAAAAAGAGTACAACGCGTATTTCACTCCCCCTGATGAAAACTTCACTTGATATCTTGGAGACGGCGCATTCCAATCTTGTATCTCCACTTCTCAAACGTTGATGTTGGCAATGCCTTAGTGAATAAATCAGCAAGATTATCACTTGAATGGATTTGTTGAACTTCTATCTCACTATTTTATTGAAGATCATGCGTGAAAAAGAACTTTGGTGAAATTTGCTTTGTCCGGTCTCCTTGGATGTATCCTCCTTTAGTTAAGCTATATATGCAGCATTATCTTCGTACATTGTGGTTGGTATATTCTTTTTTCAAAGAAAAACCACAAATTTCCTGAATATGGTGGGTCATTGATCTCAACCAAATGCACTCTCGACTTTCTTCATGGATGGCTATTATTTTCTGCATGATTTGAAGAAGTGGGTACCAGCGTTTGCTTCATTGATCGCCAATATATTGCCTTGTCTCCACATGTAAACAAATAACCTGTTTGTGATCGAGCTTTGTGCGGATCAGATAAATATTCTGCATCTGCGTAACTAATCAGCTCTGACTTAGATTCTTCGAAATAGAATAAATCCATGTCTATGATCCTTCAAAGATATTCAAGTATATACATAACACCATTTCAATGTCCTTTTGTTTGGGAGGAACCGAATCTTGTGCAAAACAGATATCTGGTCGAGTACTGTTGGCAAAATACATTAGTGCCCTGATTGCACTAAGATATGGAGTTTCATCTTCAAGAAGCTCTTCATCCTTCTTTTTGAGATCAAAGTGAATCTTTATTTATGTCAACTAATCTCATAATCATTGGGGTACTCAATGATTATGAATAATCCATTTAAAAAAATCGCATTAACACTTTTCTGTGTATGTGCACTGATAGACAAATATTTCATTTGTCAAATTATCAATCTGTAAGTCAAGACAAAATTCTGTCTTACCAAGACCTTTTCATAAAAATACAAGGACAATTAGGGTCATTCTTTTGTACCCTTTTCTTCCTTGACTATTTCAATCCATATACGGATTCTTGAAGATTTATTGAAAAAGTTATCTTTCAAACTCTTATATGCTTCAGACACCTCGATTACTTCAAGGATTTTTATATAACATTCATTATTGTCTAGCTAGACATGATAATTATCCATTATATGCATTCAAGTTTTTCATATGTTGTCAGATCAAAACAAACTTCATTGCATTCATCATAAGAGAAAACATCTCCAATTATGTCAGGAATTTTACCACAAACCTTTATGCCCCAAGGCACAAGTTGTACTTGATATATCACGATTATACCATCACACAATAATTTATTTGTACCACACTAACATTATACCTTGATTTGTGGACTATCAGTCCAAAACGTTGGTTTTCTAAGTGAAACAATATACTTGAATTATGCATTTTACTTGGCCAACCATTTATTTGTCCACACTATATGACATATTTGAATTCAAGATCCTCGTTATAATTTTTATCATTGAGCGCTACCTCATATCAATACTTTTGATGGTTATTTGATATCGATTCCAACAAGACATTAATTATCGAGATCTCTTCATTTTTCATCATTTTTCATGTACCTGAACCTTTTCCAAGGTTTTATGAAGTGTTATGTCAATGTGCTCTTTTATAGCACTTGTCTCTTATCATGACCATATTGATAATTTGCTCCACTCCTTCTTCAAGGAATTTTATACTTGGAACCGATTGGTCTATTACGCTTCTGGCTTATCATAGACTCCGTCCTTCAAGGACTTCACATTGGAGCATTTGCAGCAGAATTATATCATAGGGTCAGTACATTCATCTGACAATTAATTTGCAACATTATGCAAATGAATTATCCCTTGAACTTTACGTTCACATATTTATTTAACGAGGATCTAGATAATTCATAATTAACCTCACACATAATTATTCAGCTGTCAATCATCTTGCCCCCTAATGTTAGAAAATCTAACATTCATCTCAACCTTATTTGGGAATTCATCTTTTTGCGTGGTGGAGCAATTAAAATCATGAATGCACATTCAACATTTTAGATGAAACCCTGAACCAATTTTAATGGGGAAACCTTATTGGCTTGATGCATACATGTGTTGCCACATGCTAAATAAAGTTATCTCATACCAAATCTTATTTAAGAGTTTTGTTCTCATAACCATGATTTAGCTATAATTTGAGGCATACAATTTATGCTAGATCAACCAGCAAAATCAATTTCATAGTTTGGAACTATGCTCTTAATTTAATAATAGGAAAAAGACCTAAAATACCCTTAAAGTATTGGAAATGGTACAAAATTACCCTCCATCCACCTATTGGCTCCAAAATACCCTTCCCACCAACCTATTGGCTCCAAAATACCATTGTCACCCATCTTTTGGTTCAAAATTGACCACTTATTTAACGATTTTAAATTAAAACTATTTAAATATTTTTTAAAATACGTGGCGCTAAACTATTTGCTATAATTTAACTTATTAGTATAATTTATAAATCAATCCACTACCCACCCATTACTAATTAAATCCCTCCAAATTAATAAACCCGTCACATTATTAATGCAACAAAAAAAAAGCTACTGCAATTGAGTTTTTTTAAAAATTTGAGGTGAAAATATCTAATAGAAGTAATTATCATACATTCAAGTTTCTAAATAAAAATTATCGATAAACTTAAAAGTCTGACTATGTTCATCTTAATTATTCTTACTCTCAATTATGTGATGTTACTTCATAGGTAAATTTTTTTCAAAATAATATACTAAAAGTTTTAAAACAAATCATAAATATTTATAAAATTATATTTAAAAAAAAGTGCATGAATTAATTCGAGATGTATTACTTCTTTACCTTTAATCATAAATTTTTAATTCAATCTTGAAAGAGAATCCTATTGAAAGTGTCCTCCTAAATAAGCGGCTCAAACTAAATTTATTGGGGCTTCGATTCGGACTCGAATAATTTTGGATGTCATTTTAAGTAATCTATAATTTCATCGTGTTTTAGTATTGTTTATGACGATTTTGATATTATAATTGGATTATTAATTGGGTGGGATTTAGTTAGTAATGAGTTGGTAGTGGGTTGGTTTATAAATCATATTAATAAATTAAATTATAACCAATAGTTGAACGCCAAGTATTTTAAAAAATATTTAAAGAGTTTAATTTTAAAACAATTAAATAAGTGGTCAATTTTGAACCCACAGGTGGATGACAATGGTATTTTAGAGCCAATAGGTAGATGAGAAGGGCATTTTGGAGGCAATAGGTGGATGGAGGGTAATTTTGTACGATTTTCAATACTTCAAGGGTATTTTATGCCCTTTTCCTTTTAATAATTCGAGCAAACAATCTTACAAACACCAATTTGTAAGTTGATAACAAAGCACATGTGACCATCGCATAGATGCATCTATAATATAGTTGCAAAGATCCACATGGCCGGTGAATGAACCCATTCATCTTTTTTTATGTTCCAAAAATTTCAAGGAATTATAATCCCAACCTTAGCTGTTACAATGATCACTTTATCAAGAATCAAGAGAACAAGCAACACAAAGAATTCTTAAAGAATCTTTTATTTCTTCATCATATAAGTCACCTGAATTCTAATTACATTTGCATCACATTTACAACTGATCTTTATTTCAGTACACTTACAGTTTACTTTTACATGTGATTTCATCAGCATGTCCATATTTGTATGCAACAAACAAGAGGAAAAAATAGGTAATCTTTTACATAAATATTTATAACCAGCTTCGGTTGTAGTAATTTAAAGATATTAAATCTTTTCGTAGTTCATAGTATCAATATTTCTTTTTAATTCATCTGAAACTTAAAAGTTTCTTTTGAGACTTACTACAACCTCATTACTATTCCTCTGGTAATAACACAACTCGATAGAGCTTGCTATTAATTTTGTGTACCATCACATATTGCATGTCACCATCACTATGGTGAGCATCTCCTTTCAAGAAGGAAATTAAATTATTATTGTCATGGTCAAAATCATTACGAGCAAGACATGTTTCTTGCTTTACTTTTGTTGTACCATATGTACACAACCAATGACAAATTTGTATTGCCACACAATAATGACCACAACCCTTATAGGTAAGAACTATTTCTTTCTTTTGCCCTTTCGATAGTTCACAATAAACATACCATAGTGACGTATAAACATACAATACCATTAACCATTTCTGCCAAATAAAATTTATTTCCTCTCAAACCTCCCGTAGAGGTGAGTTTTGACATATATCATTTTTCTCAAACCTCCCATAGAGTTGAGTTGTGGTATATATCCAACCCATAATGATTTTATCACATCTTGACCCATTCTCTTATAGAATGGTCGAGCATTCACGATACTCATCACAAGTTACATTCTCTTCAAGGAATGGACTAATCAATTATATGTACTTCATAAATTTGCATTATAAGTACATTGTCATGATTTTTATAATTCATCATATTTCCATGACACACCTCGACATCACTTTGAAAGATCAAGTGTAGCATCACCTTATCTTCTTGTCTTTTGATGGATGATTTATAAACTTGTCAAACTATTGGATCGACAACATACTCAAGTCCAATGACCTTTCATATCATTTTTATAATAAAAATTGCCTTCACATTTTGAAGGACTATTTGGAGAAGTCGTAGTTTTCTTCCTTTTATAATTACCGCTATGATGACTATTATAATTTCGTCCCTTCACACTCTTTTTCATATCGTTAATCATTTGTCATCTTTCAAACTAATTATTTACTGCTATCACATTCATACGATAGAATGGAGCAATTCAACATCGAATTTCAGAGTTATCATATGTTGCTACCACATTCTTTTCAAGGAATGGAGCAAATTCAGGAAGGATTTCAAGGCTTTTCATCAAAGTCTTAGTCATCATTATATCATCAATATGGTGCACTGACTCAAACTCAATGTCTTATCCATATAAGGCGCATTAAGCCAAATTCTATGGGACTTGAACCCAATCCTTATCATCATTGTGCATCAGAACTCAAATTGATGTCTTACCCTCATGGTGCGATAGAACTTGAATCTATCATCTTATCCTCAAATATTTTCATTATGTGCATCTGGACTTTAACCAAATGTCTTATCCTTTTGGTGCGATGGGATTTGAATCCACCCTCTTACCGTTCAATCAATGTCATATAAGTCAATACCAATAGAACTCAACCATGAGCCTTTAAAAGAAATCAAGAATTATAGAAGTAAATTTAGTCAGAATAAGATTGAGAGTTTTCTCACCTCTAGCAATCATAAATATTAATAAGTTCCTCATAATTAACACTTAGAAATCAACATGAAAATTTACTTCTCTATCCTTCAATTCTTTTCTCAAACGAAGAACTGTTAATATAATCATAAATCAATGTATAAAATTGTTAAAGTAAAACAAACCAAGATGTTCTACTTTTTCATATATCACATATATACTAAAATAAATTATTAATATAAGAGGAATTTTTAAAAACATAAATGTGTAAGAAGAAAAAATAAATAAAACTTGTTCCAGCTCACAAGTGTTTCGTGCTCATAACTTGTTATAAAATCAAGCTTATAATATAATATAGAGAGAAGAAGACAAGAGAAGCAAGATGAAAGAAAGAAGATTTCTTCTATTCAAGTGTATACTTCAAATGATGAGTGATATCTCTATTTATAGTGTTAATATATCGATCCCAAACGTTATCAAATTAATAGATAATATAGTTATCTTGAAAGTTCTTATCCCCTTGAAAGCACCTATACATGAATCTAATTAATAGTACGATAAATCTAATGGATAATCTATATATTACCATACGATGAATTTATAACAAATTTATTTTTTTAAAGGTGAATCAGTCCATTTCAGACCTTATTCACGCCCCCACGCACATTTTGACAATTTTTATTGGTCTCTAATCAAACAAGTGAAACGCAAAGCCCTAATGTAAAACCCTCAGCTTTTTGGGTTCTTCAAACATAAATCGTGGGGAAATGACTACTTTCAAGAGAGCTTCAAAAGCTCTCACATCCAAATTTTCTGCAATTTATACTTGCAATTTTCATCCGGTAACCTTTTTATCGCATTTTTCTTATACTCATAATGCTTCATTTTGCTCTCGTCCTCGCCAAAACAATAAAGAAGCATCAACTATAGATTTGAATCAGTACCCTTCTGATAACATTCGTAACTTTTCAATTATTGCCCATGTTGATCATGGAAAATCAACCTTAGCTGACAGACTTCTCGAACTTACTGGAACCATTAGAAAAGGACACGGTCAGCCTCAGTACTTAGATAAATTGCAGGTAAATTCCCTTTTAGTGCTTCGTTCATTTTATAAGTATAAGTAGTGATTAAAATGCTCTTTAAGGTTGTGTACACTTTAATCTCGTAGACACCACTTTTTTGGGATTACACCGGATATGTTGTATATGTTAAAGTTTGAATAGACATGGAGGCACTAATGAAGTCAGAAATTTTGTTAAGGGTGTTCAAGATTAAATATATATGTATGGAAAATTATTTTTGATCCATATATTTCATATAGTTTTCCATATACATAATATAATTTTTCGACTAGCGGTGTCCGATTGATCACCGTGGGCTATATGTGGCTATTTGGAAGTTATGAAAGTAATGAAGACACAACATATATGCCATAACATTTGTATTACTATAATATAAAATTCTTGCAACAGGCCGTCTGGAATATTTTCATAACATTTGTGTGGTTATAAAAGGTAAAAAGAGAAGTTTAAGTTCATATTGTAACTAAATTTAGAAAAAAGTCATGAACGGGACTAAAAAGGAAATATTGCCACATAAATTGGAATACGCTTCCTTGTGAATTTTTTAATCTTTCTAGCTAGAAGTCGAGGCGTTCAGGGGTCACTTATTGAAGTTAACTTAATTATGTCTCCATCACACCCTTGCATGGGCTAGCGTACTACTTTCTTATTGGTCAAACATGTGAAAATTCATTTTTCATGGGTAGACATGTGTGACCATCTCATATAAAAAGTTAAGTCATTCGAAAAAGTACACTTTTCTTACTTAATTATGCCTTCGACATCATTTATTAAATAGTGAGAAAAAAGAAACTTTTTTTATCAAAACTTTTGGGTTGAATCAGAATTTTTTGAACTTTTGATTTGCTTTGTTACTTTTAGTGTATTTTTATAAATTTTCCATTTGCCCGATAAATATGCCTCTCATAATCAGACAGCGTTTAGCGAGGAGCATGTACACTATTTGAGGTAATCTTTGATCATTTTTCTGGGCCCGAAGCCTTTATTCTGTAACATCCGTGCTAATATGATTATTTCCAGGCTCGAAATATGGGAAGTTGTGTGTTAGCTGTTGTAATGCGTTTGCATTTTCTTATTAGCTTTAGGTGAAAGTGAAACTTTACTCACGTATTTGGCTTGGAATGAAGGTAGTCCTATATTGGTATGAGGCTTATGACAATTTCACACCATTATATAAAACAGAACAGAAGAATAAATTTTTTTTACATTCATAGGAGTTCGTTGTCGTATTCTTTAGTAGCAGACAATTGTGGAACTTTTGTCTTTCATCCTTTGTGTGTTAGAGAGGTTGTGTATGTAGGGGTATAAGGAAGGAGATAGGTTTGGTTAAGAGGCTATGTACTTCATGGATTTATGCATATTTTTTCTACTTTGAGGTTAACTAATTTGAAATTCCAGATCACATCTTTATGAGAGAGAACTAGAGGTGAAGTGTGACACAGTAGTACTAATCACTTTGTTTTTTTTCCCTCTCTAAATAAGGAATATAGTTTAGACAGATGTTCATACCCTTGGAAAGTTATGGTGATCTGAAGTGATATCTATCCTTCTGTTGTTCCAAATGGCAGTTATGAACAAGAATCTAATTGTCTGTTCAACTATTCGAGGATGGAACTACAATAGAAATTGTGTTTGGTATGAGGTGGACTATGACAGATCTATTTTCAAGAGGTTTTAAATGGAAGTTAGGGAAAGAAAATTAGTACATTTTTAAAGCTAAAAGGTAGGAAAGCCTTGCTTTTGTTGGTTCGTGGTGAACCTTCTTATTTTTAGTGGTAGGTGAAGTAGTGTTATCAAAGGCGCGCTTTAAGTGCGCTTAAGACCTGAAGCGAGGCTCAAAACGTGTTGAGCGCTTCGCCACGCTTTATGTGCGCTTCAGTGTCGTCACAAGGTTCTAAGGCAAACGTTTCCTTGCCAATGAGCTTCGTATGAAGAAGTGACACTAAGTAATTGATATTTCACTTTGTCATAAATTTTTTTCAATTTCTTTTGTAATATATTTGACATTCATGTTTATAATTATTAGTCTTGGACTTTGTATTTTTTTCTTCCTTTGCGCCTTTTTTCATTAAAGGCCACACTTTATTTGGGCTTTGCTCTTAAAGCCCTCACAGATCTTAGATCTTTTTTGCATTTTTCGCCTTTGATAACACTGAGGTGAAGATGTTAAAAAGGGACATGCTACACCTAAAATCACATGGAAGGAAGTGTCTCAAAGGACCTCTAAATGCTTGGTATCAATAGATATGGCATAGTGGAAGAAAAAGATTCGTATGAAATAAATTTTTTTCTTGATATATTTTCTTTTGAAAAGATGGTCATGTTGAATTCTTAAAAAAAAATCCCGTTCCAATAATTTTTATATTGATATATAATTTTTATTTGCATATATCATATAATTATATTTTTAATCAAATGTAAATATTTAAAATATTATTTTGCATCAAAAAGTAATACTTTATTGTTGAAATGAAATTTTGAAATATTTGATTAATATAATATTTAATTTCATGAGCACATTCAAATATTGAAGACAAACAATTTTAAGTATTTAATGTTTAGATCTAGAGTCAGATACAAACATCTAGAGATACAAACATCTAGAATCTTAATGCACATCTTAATATTCAAATGCTTATTCAGAGTCGTACGTCTTAATCTTAGTGGAAACAAATGAGGCCTTACAACCTATTAAATCAACAATTTGATCTATATCCTCTATAGGAATTTGTTTACACAAAAAAAAGTAAAGACAATTCTATTTTACTTTCTGAATAGAATTGGACATATCTTCAGAACATATTCCATTTCTTTCTGTCCACATTATCCACCATATGCATGATGGTATTAACCTCTATCACCTCTTTTGTCTTTTGCTTCTCTCCTCTCCTCCTAATCCAACAACTTAGGAGATCAGATGTGTGCCCTGGCATGAATCAATTGGTATTAGTTTTGTTGAGGCCTGAGGGAAAGATCCAAAAGTTGTGCAGTAAAAGCATTTTGCAAAGTAGATACCTTCTGATCTTAGACCTTCTTAAGTCAATTGGAAAGCACCTTAGGGATCATCTTATAGACTATAGATTCTTCCCACTAGGCTAATAGGTCTATAATCCTTGATACTAGTTGCGGCCTCCCTTTTTGGAATAATGTCCGAAAGATGCAGTAAGACTTTTCTCAAAAGTCTCCCCTTTCGTAGAACTCCTTAATAGTCTCCATTACCTCACTGTTTACTGTATTCTAACACTACTGGAAGAAAGCCAAAGTCGAACTATTCGGCGCTGGAGCCTTATTTCCTTTACAACTCTCCATCGCTTTCTCACCTCCTCTTCCCCAATTAGCCTTTCAAACCGCTGTTGCTTTTCCTCACCTATTTGACTACCCTGGTCCCTCCAGTATTGACCTACAAACTACCTCCTCAATGAATAAACACTCATAGAACCTAACAGTTGCGCCTCTACTCCCACCCCTCTCATATGCACTCTCCCATCAACCTCTACCGAATACTTCGATATGTGTCTTCAACTAGTTTCTTGGGCTATTTCTAAAGAAGCTAGCTCCCTCTTCAAAACCTCTAACCTCTGCCTCTCCGTCAACTTCACCCCTTCTCCCACCCTCTCTAACTCCCAAACTTCATTTACAATTTCCTTAATTTTGACCTTTACCCTTCCAAACACTTACTCCACACCCTAATTTCTTTTGTAACTGCTAAGTTTTTTTGCAAGTCTGAAAGATGGAGTTCCAACTTCCAACCACTTCATAGCTATTCCACCAATCGTTCACTCTGTGACCAAAGTCCACCGCATGCAATTACACGTTCTCGAATCTGAAACATGCTCTTATGCTTGTGCCTCTCTTTCCACCCTCCCACTCCAACATGACAGGTAGGTAATGCAATGTCAATTTGGCATGGTGTCTGTATCACATTTGGAATCAACTCCTCCCTAGTGGTAGACACCAAGAACCTGTCAACTCTTGATCTAAGATGTAGAACCTTCTGACCTGGCCCAAGTGAAACTAGCACATATCAAAGGAAGATCAATAAGAAAATGATAATCAATATACTTTAACTTCATTGCCCTGAACACTACCTGACAACCCAATCTTTCTTCCAGGAATCTAATAGTATTATAGTGTCCACGTAACACCCATGGAATATTCCAATCCGCCAAAGCCACCGCCATCTAAGCGAAATATTGCTCTAGACCTCTCCCTGACAGGACTATACACACCCCTCAAAACCCTACCTGAGCTAAGCAGCTAACAAAATCTGTACTGTTTGTCATTTGTCATTATTTGAGAACGATTTTCTTGTGCTCGTTGTTCATATATATGCAATTAACTCTTGATACTGTTTGGTATATTTATGTGAAAAATCTGTACTTTGTCTTAGGTAGAGAGGGAACGGGGAATAACCGTTAAAGCCCAAACAGCAACTATGTTCCATCGTCACAAGTTCCTTGGCAGTGACACAGATTTTTTGTTAAACCTTGTTGACACACCTGGACATGTGGATTTCAGCTATGAAGTATCCAGATCTTTGGCAGCTTGTCAAGGTGCCCTTTTGGTTGTAGATGCAGCCCAAGGTGTGCAGGCACAGACTGTTGCTAATTTTTACCTCGCGTTTGAATCAAACCTGGCCATAATTCCTGTCATAAATAAAATTGATCAGCCCACTGCTGATCCAGATCGGGTAAAAACACAGCTCAAATCTATGTTTGACCTTAATCCAAGCGATGTACTATTGACATCAGCAAAAACGGGTCTAGGTCTAGAGCAAGTTCTTCCTGCTGCAATAGAGAGAATTCCTCCTCCCCCTGGTAAAAACACTTCACCTTTGCGAATGCTTTTGCTGGATTCATATTATGATGAGTACAAAGGAGTTATCTGCCATGTGGCTATTGTTGATGGTGCTCTGCACAAGGGTGACAAGATTTGCTCTGCTGCGACTGGCCAAAGTTATGAAGTTTCTGATGTTGGTATCATGCACCCAGAACTTGTGGCAACAGGAATCCTTTTAACAGGTCAAGTTGGATATATAGTTAGCGGAATGCGTTCAACAAAAGAGGCCCGTGTTGGGGATACTCTACATCATACACGAACAGTTATACAGCCCCTTCCAGGTATCTTTGCTATGTCCATGCCATAGATTTTAGAGGAAAATTGGAATAACTAGAAAAGCTCAGCAACTTGCTTATTTGTGGGCTGTGGAGAGCATATCTTCATAGTCGAGATGTCCATGTTATTTATGATGTCTCAAGTTCCTTTCCCCTACCAACCTCCCGCTGCATGCCCAAAAAAATTTGAGAGAGAGAAGCTTATGGTGGATCTTCCAAATGGGCTAGGGTAAATGCCTCACAAGAGATTTTGGTTGATGTTCCATAAACAAAAACAAAAGATGCAGTATGTTAAAGCTTATGATTGGACAATACATCCTATCAACACTTTTAGCTTCATACCCTGAAAGGTTTAGCTATGCACAATGCCATCATGGCCTCTAAAAGATTTCATTATGAGACGGTTTGTGTGTTTTTCTATTCTTGTTAGTAGAGCTTGTCTCATCACAATATTTTCCTTTGTGATACCTGAAGGTTTCAAGCCAGCAAAACATATGGTCTTTTCTGGCCTATATCCTGCTGATGGATCTGATTTTGAGGCACTTAACCATGCCATAGAGAGACTGACGTGTAATGATGCCAGTGTCTCTGTAACTAAAGAAAGCAGCACAGCTCTAGGTCTGGGTTTCAGGTATGGATAAATCATAATTAGTGACATTATATTTTAACTTCATTTATTGTTCCTAATTGAGTCTCTTAACCCCTTCTAACAGATGTGGTTTCTTGGGCTTACTTCACATGGATGTTTTTCATCAGCGACTTGAGCAGGCATGTTCATTAAGTCATTTTAAATGTATTTGCCTCAACTAAAACCTAGATTGATGAATATCAGACAAGGAAGACCACCTATCTTTTGCATAAGCAATTACTTCTCCAGATGTTGGTCTCTCTTGTTGGAACCTCTCTCTCTCTCTCTCTCTCTCTCTCTCTTTCTCTCTCTCTCTCTCTCTCCCCTCTCCCTCTCTCTCTCTCTCTTGTGCATGTGCACACACTTGTACAAAAAGATAAAATAGGAAGAAGAAATAAGTCTCTCGATTCCTTCCTCTTATGGTTTCTTTTTCTGTTTGGAACAATTGAAAGATAGAACTGTATTTTACTTCAGAAATTGATTATTTAGCGTAACGGCTGACAGGAACATGGAGCACATGTCATTTCGACTGTTCCTACAGTGCCATATATTTTTGAGTACTCAGATGGAAGGTATGGTTGCTTACCTGCATGCTTTTACCTTTTTAAACGCTCTTTACCAGCCTTACCAATCTTCTTCTGTTTCCTCCTTTTCTCGGTTCTATCCTTGTAGCAAATTACAGGTCCAGAATCCTGCTGCTTTGCCTTCAAACCCCAAAAATCGACTCACTGCCTGCTGGGAACCTACTGTGATAGCAACTATTATAATCCCTAGTGAGTAAGCTCCCATGAACTTAACATTTTTTTTATTTTCCTCAGCAATCTGTTGCAATTTCTTGATCTCTCTGCTTGGGGTTGTTTGGTGTTAAAGAAGTATATTTTTACTCACATCATACTTCTGCTTAAAGGTATGTGGGGTCTGTTATCACTTTATGCGCTGAGCGTCGTGGGGAGCAATTGGAGTACTCATTTATTGATAGGTAACTGTTTCTTCTTATGCTGATTAGATGTCTGCTGAAGAAAGATGTGCCAAGTATGTGACACACAGTGTCATGAAAGCTATACATTCTCTTCTTGTTTTTAACTTTTCTTTTCTTTTCAATCATTTACTTTTTAGTGAAACTAGTGGGTGATTACAGCCTTCTAATGTCTTGCCAAATATCTTCTGGAAAGACACTTTATATAGCAAAGCATGCTTGATTCGAAACTGATTAGTTTTTTTTGACTTTCATGAGGAATTTCTTTTCATCTTTTCTCAAGTTCTTATTAACTTCAAGATTGATGGTATACAAGTTTTCCCATCTTGTGCAGCCAGCGAGCTTTCATGAGGTATCGCATGCCTCTGAGGGAAATTGTTGTGGACTTCTACAATGAATTGAAAAGTATAACATCAGGATATGCTTCGTTTGATTATGAGGATTCAGAGTAAGTTTACTCCTCTCCTCTTCTTGCGCTATTTCTCTCAGGAACATACAAACACAACACAGAAATTTATCCATCAAATATATAAATATGGATCACCTGAGCAGCTTTCCGCACATAATTTTATTTCATTCAACATAAAAGTTTTCCACAATAACTTTTTCTAGTTGCAAGTGCTTCTGATCCAATTTTTCTTCTTCCTCTTTGTTTTTTTTTTTGGATAGATATCAGGCTTCAGATTTGGTGAAGCTGGATATTCTCCTTAATGGCCAACCAGTTGATGCCATGGCAACCATTGTCCACAAATCAAAAGCTCCACGTGTCGGCCGCGAACTTGTGGAGAAGCTTAAAAAGTTTATAGACAGGTTGACTTATTCACCCTGTTATCTGTTTCATTTTGTTTTATTGCTACTTCTAGTTCTAATACAGATAGTTGAGCAGGCAGATGTTTGAAATTATCATACAAGCTGCTATTGGATCTAAGGTCATCGCTCGGGAGACGTAAGTTTAATTTCTTCATCGATATCTACATCTAGCAGACTTACATTATCCTGTGAAATAAAATTATCACTGCTTCAGCTTTTTTCTATAACACTTCTGTTAATATACAAAACAGTGGTGATTATTTATGGTTTCCTCCCAATAATGAGTCGCCACCATTGATTTAAAATATGCTGTTGAACAGCTGTTTTTGGCTGATTGCTTACTAGATTAGGTATTTAACTGGCAATCTTATTCCACCTTGTTCCCAGTCTCAGCTTTTTCTTCTCTTTCAGGGTCTGCAAGCAACACTTTTTTGATAGTAGACAATAACCTTTTTAAATCTTAGATTTTTAAGTATAGTAGGGAAAAAAAAGAATTTGTAGGAACAGGACATGTTCATGCTTTTGCTCCCTTCCTTTGTCCGGTTTTGTATTTTGCAGGAGGAGAAATGGGGTAGCTCACCCGATGTTGTTTCTTCTAATATGTGATGTATACTTTTTTAGAGTATTAAAATTTTTTGGGCTTAAAGTTTAATAGATAAACGATTATAGTGCTGTTTGATTATATATCTTGTTTCAGGCTTTCTGCTATGAGAAAAAATGTTCTGGCCAAGTGTTATGGTGGTGATGTTACAAGAAAGAGGAAGTTGTTGGAGAAACAGAAAGAAGGGAAGAAGCGAATGAAGCGAGTGGGATCCGTCGATATACCCCAAGAGGCATTTCACGAGTTACTCAAGGTCTCATGAAGACTATCTTAAATGCATTCTAGATTTCTAGTTCTAGTTACAAAAGGTAAATGAAGGAATTCCCCTCTATTTCTTCCCAGTTAATAAGTGTATTTGTTTTGTCCCTTTTAGGGGCAGGTTCTTGATAATTGAATATTGATAGAAGTTTTAGCAGACAGGCGAGACGCTGATGAATAGAAAATGGAAACACTAGACTGACGAGAAAGTGTATCACAGGATTTAAACTCTTGTCTTATGAAAAATTAGTTTGGAGTAGTAATAAGTGTTACTCAGTACCATGTTAGCTCGGTTAACATGACTGTTTTTTCCTTGCATAAAGAGTAAGATGTCGTCATATACGATGGTGGATACCCACACAGTTGATGTTGTACGATCACTAAGTTCCATTGCACAAGCTACCTTTGTTTGACGAGTAGATGAAGATAAAGTTCAACGGGTATGACTATAAAACCCCAATTTTATCCCTGGAGACATACAAATGTTTTGTTGTGGTCAAAGTTGACCCCTTTTTGCATGTGTTGGAGGTGGGATAATATAGGCCATTGAATAACCCTTTTTAATGACATTATTGTTGGAAGAAAGATCGAATCAGGTTTCTATTGGTCTATCGTAGAACATCGATCTCAGCTGCATGCTCTGTAATATTTGAATTCAGAAGTATAACAAGTGCCATGGTAGGCAATTTTCTTGCTAAAAAATTGATAGGGACGTAACATTTCCTTAGATCATTCGTTTCGTCCATATCGTTAGAGGGTGCCATAAACTGTCTCCAATAATGTAGTTAATTGAATTTGGAACTTGATTACGGAAAACCTGATTGTTAGCGTTATTTGTCGACCCAGATTTTGACCGTATGATGTAGTCTGACGGCGGTACCGGAACCGGGTGAACCGGACCGGTAAGTTCCGGAACTGGGACGGCACCGGTACTGTGCGAACTGGTACCGTTCCGGAACCGGGACCGGACCAGTGAACCGGTAAATTTAACATATTCCGTCCCAGTCCGGAAGGGAACCGGTAGTATACCGGACCGGTAACCGGGACGGACCGGTATTAAATAAAAAAATTAATTTAAATTATTTGAAATTTAAAGATTTAATTTTTATAATTGAATATAATTTTTTTATTTATAATAATTAAGAAATTGAAAATTTAAATTTCAACTTTTAAAAGTTTAAAAATTTTAAATTTTCAAACTTTAAAGTTATAAAATTTAAATTTCAAACTCTTAAAGTTTGAAATTTTTATATTCAAACTTTAAAGTTATAAAATTTAAATTTCAAACTCTTAAAGTTTGAAATTTTTATATTCAAACTTTAAAGTTATAAAATTTAAATTTCAAACTTTTAAAGTTTGAAATTTAAATTTTATAAACTTTAAAGTTTGGAAATTTTAAATTTAAACTTTAAAGTTACAAAATTTAAATTTCAAACTTTTAAGGTTTGAAATTTTTAAATTCAAACTTTTAAAGTTTGGAAATTTTAAATTAAAATTTTAAACTTATAAAATTTAAATTTCAAACTCTTAAAGTTTGAAATTTTTAAATTTAAACTTTAAAGTTATAAAATTAAAAATTGACAATATTAAAAATTAAATTTAATACAACAATATTAAAAAATAAATTAAGGCGAATAGCCTATATTTTTATTAATATTTATTTGATATTACAATTCATTTACAAAAATATTAGTAGAATATTAAAAGATTTAATCTATACAGCCACCTTCTAGGAAGGGTTCTGTTTGAATTAAATCTCGAATTATCATACTCTTACTAATAATTGGTGCCACCATATAAATCCCTTCGTAAATCATTCAACATTTCTTTAGTAACATGTTCGGGAATTGGTTGAATAGAAAGATCTTCCATTGCTTCAATCCCATCGTCACTATAATCCTGCATTACTTCATCAACGTCATCTTGAAATTTGGTCGGTAGTGGTTCACGACCAAAATTTCTTCTCTCGGCATTAATCCAATCTCGAAATAACACCGATATATCCAAGCTGTCGGCTGCTAGTGAATGCCTATGTTCTCCAAGTTGAAACCTTGCTGCACTAAAGACGTCTTCCGAAGCTACTGACGACGCTTGGATAGCTAATATATCTCGAGCCATCGATTGTAGTTTTGGAAATCCTTTGTCGTGATTTCTCCACCATGATAGAATATCTTTAGTAGGTTCTGTATTTTGGTTAACATAGGCATCAAAATAAATTCTATTATCGTGAGAAAGTTCAAGATAATCATATAAATAAGCATCAATATTATCTTCATCAAATTTACTCCTAGAGCTTTGTGGTTCATTTTCACTTGATAAATTTATATTAGCATTATAGAAATCATACAATTTTCTAGTTTCAATTTTTATGCTATCTTTAACTTGTTGACAACTAGGAATTTCTTCTAATACATCATTAATATCTAAGTTAAAATACATTTTTTCAACCATTTTTGATGCACCTACATCTTTATAATGAGGGTTTAACAAACACGCGGTTAAATAAATTTGAGGAATAGGAATATAATATTTTTTAAATTTTAGAATCATTTTTTCAATGGTTTGTTGAAATATTGGTTTATTTTTAAATTGATATAATTTAGAAGAAATCCTACAAATATCAGACAAAACAGTACAAATTGATAGACTATAAAGTACATATATTCTTTTTGTAGTTAAGTAAAAAACTTTAAGGAAATCTATAAGTTCATTTATATCACGCACTCACTATCATCTAGTCTATATGTCATATCAGAATTATGAGCATTCCAAACCATTTGTAAGGGTATTTCATATTCATAAGCGACTACAAGCATTTCATATAAAGTATTTCATCCAGTAGCCACTGTTTTTGAAATTTTTCTAGGTGGAAGATTATTTTCAAAACAGCGATTTTGAAAATCTTTACGTCTAGACTTAACTTGACATTTAAATATAAAATGACATGCATTTTCAACTTTCGTACATCCGTTATCATACATCTGTACACCATCTCTAACCATCAAATTATATATATGTGCAGTACACCTAATATGATAATTATCACCATAGAAAGAACAAAGAGTAGGTTTTAAATATTCAACAACAACATTATTACTTGAAGCATTATCTAAGGTTATACTACTTATTTTATCACATATTCCATATCTTTGTAAAATATCTAAAATAGTTTGAGCAATGTAACTATCGATTTTTTGTATTTGACAACATTTATAACCTAATTTTTTTTTTGAATATACCAATTTTCATCAATCCAATGTGCAGTAACAGTCAAATAATCGTTACCGTTTACACTACGACCCATATCAGAAGTAATAACTATTTTTACAAGTATTATAATAAAATAAACAACGAAGATATTGAAAATGTTGTGCATGATAATCAAATACAACCTTTTTTATTGTATTTCTAGCAAAATCTTTAAATTTGAATTATATACAATTTGAATATAATGTATAAAACTGGGATTTTCAGCAAAACTAAATGGCAAACTCATAACATATATCATTTTAGGTAGTTCTTCAAGATCTTTTTCTCTACTATATGAAAGTGGTAAACTAGAGCCAGAAACTCTAGACGGATTTAATTGTGTTTGTACCATGTTAGAGCCGCTTACTCCTACTTTTTCAGGAAGGGGGTACCATTTTTTTAGCTTCCGCTACCGCTTTAGCATGCAAAAATTCATTTTTACAATAAGACATTAAATGACTACTCAAATGTCCTGTCCCGCCAGATTTACCAACAGTTTTATGATTTAATCTATATTTACATTTATTACAAATAACTTGTGTTTTATCTTCGTTTTGTGTCATAAATTGCCAAACAATTGATTTTTTAGCACGTTCTACCTTAGGCCTAGGATGTACGGGGGGAACAGGGGCAGGACAACGAAAAGGATTGGGATTGGGAGTATTAGTAGCCGTAGGTGGCTCAGTTTCATCATCATCATCATCATTAAAAGTAGGCGTATCAGTATAATTATCAATATCATTATCACTAGGCAAATCCTCATCAAAATTACCAAAGCGACGTTGTAAATGTTCATGATAAGGATCTAATCTTGAATTACTATCAATTTAAAAATCGTATCATCAACATGTGTATAATCATCGGTATTTATTCTTAATATAGTAGATTTTTTAGTTTTTGATTTAGAAGAACTACCGGTTTTTGCATTATCGGAGGATGTAAAGTTATACTTTTTTTTTACACGCTCAAATGCACTTTTTTTACCCTTTTCTTTTTGAACAATATTTTTACCGGAATTCATATTAAAATATAAACGTGATATTATATATAATACGAAAAAATGTAATGCAAATAATAAATCACAAAATAAATAAATAATTATTTAAATATAAATGAAATGTAAAATAAAAGTTGGAACGAATGTATCGAATGTCTACTTAAAAAGACGTTTATGACCGCCAAAAGCCGAACGTGGAAAGTTGAATGTTGAATTTTGAAGCTCCAAATCCAATTTCCAAATACCAAATAAGGCAACACCGGAATATAAGATATTATATATTAGAGAATTAGAGATTAGAGAGTAGTGAGTTGAGAGAATAGAAGATGAATAGATGATTTTGTGATTTAAAAGAATGAAATTTAGGGGTATTTATAAGTAAAAAATGGGTTAAAGTGTAACTTTTAAAACTTTAAGACATTAAAAAAAGTTAGGAGGGGTAGGGGGTGTAAGTGGCTGGAATTTGGGTCAAATAGCCGTTGGGGGGGCCCACTAGCCGTTACCCAACGACAATAAACGGATAGATTTTTTTTAAAAAAAATTTGATCGAACCGGACCGATAACGGATCGGTAATTTCCGGAATCGGGAGGGACCGATAAATCTCGGTTTCTGTCCCGTTACCTGTCCCGAAATCAGACCGAACCGGTCTATACCGGGACTAACCGTTATCGAATCGGAATCGGAGCGGACCGGTAATCGGGACTTACCGATTCCACTGCCAGTCTTAGATGTACCAAGTTAACAACTTTGGTTGAAATTGATAGCCGTGTTGATTCTTCATTCCCTCTCTCTATATTTTATTGTTGATTCCATGTTATATCTTGAATTTTATATTGTTAAGTGACGTGCAAGTTAATTACAGGTAACAAACTACAATACATGGTAAGCCGCATCAGTGATAATTAATCTGATTGACAAGATTTTACCATATATTAATTTTATATATAGTTTTTTTTTCGTCTTTTCAGTTTTATCATATTCTATCTGAAGTAAAATCTATTTTTTTTTCTTCAGATTACTAAACTCACTTATTTTAAAAAAATGTTTTGTTTACCTGATATGTGTGGTAAGACAAACCGAAAAAAGAAAAGATGCAAGTAATTTGTTACAAGCAGTTAAATTAGTGCTTTAACCTGTTTTACTATGTCGAAATTTGGTTTAATCCGTCCATTTGTAACTTCTACATGTCACTTGCAAAATTTGATTAATTTGGTCTCAAAGTTAAGGTTCCTAAATACTCTGTAAAAGGTATACATTCATTATATTTATAATACTCTCATTTGAATGTCTAATTAATAGATAATGTGCCTTGTTAGAAATCTTACTTAAAAAAACTTCAAAAGAGAAACTCTAGTGAAGGAAGATAATACACATCTAAAAATATGCATTCAAGCTGCCTTAGTAAAAACCTTACAAGAAAAATTTAGTGAGACAAAACCTCATAAGGGAAAAGGAGTACAACACATATTAACTCCCCCTTAATGAGAACATTTATTCAAAGTTTTGAATGTTCGCATTTTAAGCTTGTCCACCATCTTCTTGAAAGTGCAGTTGATAGAGACTTGGTGAATAAGCCAGTCACGTTGTCACCTGAACGAATCCGTCGCACATTTATATCACCATTTTTTTTTGGAGCTAATGTGTGTAGAAAAGCTTTGGCAAGATATGTTTTGTTCTATCTCATTTTATGAAACATCCTTTGAGTTATGCTATATGTGTTGCATTATCTTCATATAAAATGATGGGTATTTTATCGCACTCCAAATCAAATTTTCTCGAATGAGTATTGCACACATTCTTTACTTTCTTCATGATTAACTATTATCGCCACAAGATTTGATGAAGTGACTTTAATAGACTGCTTTGTAGATCTCTAAACACATAACATGTTTGAGATCAAACTTTGTGTGGATTAGATAAAATCCTGCATCAGCGTAACCAAAATTGTTAGAATAAAAATAGTCATGTTAGTTGTCCCTTTAAGATATCCCGATATATGTTCAATCCTATTTCAATGTCTCCTAGTGTCACGACCCAAAACGAGCCGCGAGTGGCACCCACATTTATTCTCCTATGTGAGCGAACCAACCAATCTAATCCCAATCCTTATCAATATTTCAACCATAATAAACAGAATATAATGCGGAAGACTTAAAACTCATTAATATAACCAATAAATAACTTCTAAAAACTTAATACTTATTATTCCCAAAATCTGGAAGTCATCACCACAAGAACATCTATCCTCAAATTACTAAATCTAAGAGTATCTAAGAAGCTAAAATAAATGAACGGCTAGTCCATGCCAAAACTTCAAGGCATCAAGACGTAAATGAGAGAGAATCCAGTCCGAGCTAGGAACAATAGCTCACCCTGAAATCTGACGTGATGAAGACTGGCTAGAGTTGAGGACGAGTTGAAGTCGATGGCACGTTTGCTGCACTCCACAAATAACAAAGAAAAACAAATACAAGTAGGGGTCAGTACAAAACACAAGTACTGAGTAGGTATCATCGGCCAACTCAAAATAGAAAGCAATATATATCGAATAATACATAAAACCAACCAAATGCTTAACAGGTGATAGCAACAAGTATAAGAATCATTTACAACAACACCAAACACATCTATGAGGACTCAAGCCTCCACACCATACTCTTTTGGGAAATAGGTTTCTTTAAAATCTGAGTATGCTAGCATAATTCAAGATTCATTCTCTTTGTTCTTCTTGTGTC
>NC_028639.1:21789930-21950471 GCF_001406875.1 Solanum pennellii
CGCAGTCTGTGACGGTCCGTCACGACTGTGACGGTCCGTACTGCATGTCCGTCACAAAGTTCAGAGAGTTAATTCTGTGGAATGATTTGTGACGGTCCGTCGTGCCAACTACGGTCCGTCCTGCTATTCCGTCGTGAAGTTCAGAGAGTCGATCTCAGTACTCAAATTTTCAGGATCTAAGTGTTTTGGAACGAGACACCCTCGACGGTCCGTCGTGCCCATGACGGTCCGTCGTGGGATCCGTCGACCCAGACAGTTATTACCAGAAATAAGCTTTACTGCTCAAAACGACTAAACAGGTCGTTACACCTAGTGGGAGCAGAACTATTGATTATAATTTGTTTTCCCTTTGCATCTTCTCAAGATATGTCTAGGGAAAAAAGAAGCGCAATTTTTGAAGTCTATAACCTAGTATTCACCAAAAACCTATACTATATATGGCAAGAGAGGAACATCAAAGAATAAACTTTTTGATGAAAGATTAAAACTTTGATGAAGTATTGATCAATCAAATATTTTAATGAAAATATTGATATTAATGAAAAATCACGAAAATTGTCGGACTCATATTTAGCCCAAAAATAAAGTCTAAAATCTAGAAAAAGCTTCACTTTTTAATTTATTGCAATCTGATATATTTTGTAATATAAAATTGCATTTGTTAAAGATTAAAAAATTATCATAAGTTTGTGATATTGCGTTTATAGACACATAATTTTTGACCGAATTTAAATTTAACACCAATTTTAGAGCTTATATTTTATAAATCTAAATTAAATATTTTTTTCTTTTGTCTTATTTTATTAAATTTATTTTAAAAAAATATTTGAAACAACAAAAATATAATCACTTTTTAAGATAGATTTTACTTTCAATTGTTTAAAAAGAAATGAAAGATTACAAAAAATATATATGTTAAAATTAAGTTTTTATAATTATGTTAGTATTTCTTTTATTATTTTTTTCATTAGCTATTTGACTTTTTCTTAGATTTTTTTAAATTAGTTGATATGTTATTTTTATTTATTATTTATATGTATTATTAGTTATTATTCTTTTAACAATAAAATAAAATAAAAAATAAAAAATAAAAAATAAAGAGAAAAAATAACCCACCAGCATTTCACATTGACCCCACTACTTCCTCTCACACACACGTACACCCCCCCACTCACACAGCTACACACACACCACAAAAACGACAATACTATATTAATACAATCAATACACACAAACGGAAAGAGAAAAAAGGGGAAACCAGCCAAAAATCAGCATAAACGAAAAATACATACACAACACAGTAAAAAGATAGGAGAGAAAATTTTCAGCAACATACTTCCTATCTTTCCACGCGTACAGCTTGTGTATTCCTCTTCATATTACGTATTTTTCTTTCACCCACCAATAAAAATTGATATTAAGGTCCACTTTCATGATTTCGAGTTCGTAGTTTTTTATTAAGATTGTTATTTTTTTTGTGAATTGATTTCACAAGAGGTACCATTTAATCTTTATTGTATAATTTGATTTCATTATTATACAAGATGTAATTTTAATATCATGAAGTTGCTCAAATTTATGTGTGTTTAATTTTAGCATTATCATATTGAAATTTGTTTGAACCTTTTATACCATTAAATTTGAAAATAAATTTTTATAACTTGTGATTATTTGTTTGGTTGCTTGTGCCTTATTAATTTTGATGAATTATCTGTTGTGTTGTGTTCAAATAAATGATTAGTTATTTTTGTGTAACAATATGGGTGTTACTTTTATCTTGTGAGTGCTAACTTAATTTTTTTTAATAAATAAGTATATAAAATAAAAACTAATAAGAAAATTTAAGAGTGAGTAATAACTATTTTATACATGTTTATGATGAAATATTATTATTATTATTATTATTATTATTATTATTATTATTATTATTATTAGTATTGTGGTCACTATTGGCAGACTAATTTATGAGGCAAATTTAAATATGTCAAAAATGATTTCAATTAAGAATGTGGTTACACATCTTTTTTTAAACACTTAAAAGAAAAACAATGATGCGGTGGCGCACCTTGATCAAATCATTTAACAATTAATTTTTTTAATTCGAACTAAAAGGTGTAAATTAAGGTTATTCGGTGTGATGAACTCGAGAGGGGAAGACAATTATGTCTTCAAATGTCAAGATCGAGAATATAATTATGCATCCGATTTAAGAATACTAAAAATTCAACAATAAACATATGAGTGAAAATGTAGCATCTAAAATATATTCAAAATAACTTAAGTCAAGTATAAGTCAATAGAAGCGACCGTGCTAGAACTACGGGACTCGAGGGATGCCTAATACCTTTCCCTCGGTCAACAAAATTCCTTACTCAAATTTCTGGTTAGCAGACCAAAACTAAAGAGTCATTTCCTATTGATTAGGGACTAAACAAAAAGGTGACTTGGAACACCATAACTCAATTCCAAGTGGCGACTCTGAAAAATTATAAAATAATCCCCGATCAATATAGTCACTTAAATTGGAAAGACCTTCTACGCCAATGCGCGAAAAGGGTGTGACATCTCTGGCGACTTCGGAGGGGATAACTAGAATTCAAGCTTCGTTATATTGACTTTAGCTGGATTTTATTATTTTATGTTTTGGATATATTATGTATGCTGGCCTAGTGGGCTACTTGTTGCTCATTCAATGGTTTGATATTGTTGAACTCTAATATAAATTGTCTTCTCTTGTTTACCCTATGAGTCTCTGAAAAAACTTCACATACGTTCACAGGAATGCAGTTATGCATCCTACTTTTCCTTGAGATAAACCAGGAGTGTTTTGATACCAGTGAGGGATATTTAGTCACATAGGTTATGCAGGGTTGGACCAGCAATGAAGTCGGAATAGCGGTGCTATAAATTGCCCCTTTCTGGCTCGAGTGGTCTACTTGGGTAAGTCAGTCTAGACACCTATCTCCTTCATGTTTGAGCCTAATAACTAGAACATAAACATGCTTATACTTATTAGATTCCGCTTATTTGTAATATTTGCATCTGTCTTAGTGGGACTCAATACAGTTAGAGAGAAAACACAAAAAAATTGTTATAGAAATTCTTAATTTCTTAAAATTAAAAATTCCAAAAAAAAAACTAATTATTTCTAAACAAAATCACAAAAAATTAAAATAAAACTAAATTTATTTCAAAAGTTGTCTATACCATTTCAAACAAAAATGTTTCATTTTTCAACAAATTTCTAACTGTAAAAATAAATTAAAAAAAATCAACAGTTCAACTACGCACACCTGATCCTCACCTCGATGAGATACGTAGGCAACCTTTCTCGAGTTCAGTGGTACTTATTTAAAAATTCAAAAATTTTTTTAAATCTTTATTTAAAAAATAAAAAAAATATAATAATTTGTTCTAAAGAAAAAGGGATTTTTCATCAAAAAAATAAAAATAAAATATTTACTCATATTCTGAACTACATTCTGAACTACGTTTGACTTGATTCTTGCGTTGATAAGATACGTAAACAACCTTATCGTGAGGTTCAGTCCAACAAAAAAAAAGTTAAACAAATCCTCTTCACAAAAACTGGGGTAAAAAAACATGATTTTTTTTATTTAGAAAAATATTGACTTGGTTGGTATCAACATACTTAGAAATGTGCATAAAAAATAATAAAATGTTAAACTATTTGGCAAGACAGACCAACTTTGGTGTGACCTATAAACTTCTTTTAGTATATCTTGATATATTTATGTTATACTTGAGAAAATGTTTTGCTTAAAGTTACGGTTAAAACAAATTCGACCTTATTGTTTCCTGTGCATTGTGTGGTGAAGTTTAGATATAAAATTCAATGGAATGACTTTTGATCTAGAACTTTGCCTAAATATTGGTTGAAGTGGAATTTTGAGCAACATTTAAGTTGGGAAATGATTATGGACTTCCTTTGATATGATGTGTCTTTCAAGCCTACTAAATGACATGTTATCCATAGAACTCCCATTTCGAGCCTGAAACATTTTTATTTGAACAACCAAACCTTCACATATATCATTTTTAGTGCATAAATGCACAATTTTTTGGATCTCACCTCCATGTGCGCACTATCAATTAGATACACAACGCCACGATTTAAGTTGGATACCAAAGTAAAAAGACCAAGTATTTCAAAGTTCAAGCAAAATGACAAAGAAAAGCTAGAATAAAAAATTGAAAAATCTCCAACAAAAAAGAGAGAACATGAAAAAAGAAAATGAATGGAAAAAGATTTCAAGAAAAAAATGTCAAATGCGAAAATGAAAAATAATATTGAGAGTTGTGCAAATTTTTGAAGGAAATAGTCACTTTATCACAAATGAATATCCTTCCTTTTTCTAAGCCTACATTACAAGCCAATAACAAATTCTATTTGATCTCATTTTTTGTGTTCTCACATCAATGGATACTTACATAAGGGCCAAACATATGGTATATCAATCTCATTGAATATCTTTTCGAGTGTGAGTGACTTCGATCTAATATGTCCTAAGAATAGATCACTTCTATTGTACGAAGTAGGACTTCATTTGTAGCGAGGGCACTTGAAACATGAAGATATGATAATTTCTATCCCTTAATTTATGCAAGACAAACTCATTTTGTAAGTACCTAAGTATGTTTGAGATACCATTTGAAACTATAAGGATTACTCAAAGTTGACCTCAAATTTGTCTGAAAGTAGTTGAAGGTGACTCATATGCATCATACTAATTATTGATACCAACTAAAGTCAAAACATTGTCAACCACGAACTGATTCATTTCTCAAAAGATGACTTTTGTAGAAAAAATCAAGAAAAAGAAAATTAAATTTTAGATTTTTCTGAACTACGTTTGACCTGATTCTTGCTATACAAGATACATAATTTTTCTCCCAATGGGCTCGGTCCCACAAAATAAAATCTTATATTCCCGAATGATCAAAATTGAATCATCTTTTTTTAAAAAGAATTAAAAAATGATAAATTAAAAAGACTTTCAAAGTTCCTCAATTTTAAAAACTGAGCATAGTTCTATTTGTTGAAAAAGAAAATTACTATCGTTTCTAGAAAATGAACACTCTGTCATCATTCATTTCTAGGAAATAGAACTCCCTAATTGCATAATGTCTTGGATTTCTTCAAAAAAAAAATTTGGTCCATGTATTTCTCATTCATGTTAATAATTCATTAAAAATGTTTTCTAGTGCAAACTAGACTAAAAATAAAAAATGTTTTGGTAATTTTATATGATGATTATGTTTAATAAGATATTCTACAATATAAGATCTAGAATTAGCAGGACCCTCCTAAATAGTGGGACTAGCAGGACCCTTCTCATAATGAAATTAGCAGGACCCTCCTAGATAATGGGACTAGCAGGACCCTCCTCATAATGGGATAAGCAGAACCCTCCTGGATAATGGAATTAGCAGGACCCTCTTGGATAATGGGACTAGCAAGATCATCCTCATAATGGGATTAGCAGGACCCTCCTGAATAATGGGAATAGCAGGACTGTCCTACATAATGAGATTTAGATTAGCAGGACCCTCTTGGATAATGGGATCCTACATAATGAGATTTAAATTAGCAGGACCCTCCTACATAATGGGATTTAGGTTAGCAGGACCCTTTTACATAATGGGATTTAGCAGGACCCTCCTACATAATGGGATTAGCAGGACCCTCCTACATAATGAGATTTAGGTTAGCAGGACCCTCCTACATAATGAGATTTAGGTTAGCAGGACCCTCCTACATAATGAGGTTTAGGTTAGCAGGACCCTTATACATAACGGGATTTAGCAGGTTCCTCTTATATAATAGAATTAGCAGGACCCTCCTACATAATGTGATTTAAATTAGTAGGATCCTCTTACATATTTAGGTTAGCAGGACCCTCCTGGATAATGGGATTAGCAGGACCCTCCTACATAATGAGATTAGCAGGACTCTCTTACATAATGAGATTTAGCCTGAACCTCCTACATAATGAGATTAGCAGGATCCTCCTACATAATGGATTTAAGTTAGCAGGACCCTCCTGGATAATGGGACTAGCAGGACCTTCCTACATAATGGATTAGCAGAACTCTCCTACATAATGGGATTTAGGTTAGCATGACCCTCCTACATAATGGGATTAGCAGGACCCTCCTACATAATGAGATTTAGGTTAGCAGGACCTTCCTACACAATGGGATTTGGTTACTTTCTCTTAGGATAAACACTTCCTAACCCGAGGTTATTTATTTATTATTTTTAATTCACATTTGCTACTAACTCATAAAATTTTTCCAGTGAAAATTGGGGCAAAATTTTTGTTTATTTTTTTTGTTTGTGATGGTTTCCACGTTTTTTCAAACGAAACATGGATTTGAAATTCAAGAACAAAGTCTCAGTTCTTTTTAGAATGATCAAGCCCATGATTTTCAGAAATCCACTTCTGCAATGCATGTAGCAGCTTGACTTTCAGACGTCTATTTCTATTCAACTACTGATTGAGAAAACACGTAGTCATTCAGGAACATATTCAAAATTGTCATTTAAAAAAGTATCAAAAACTCACTCTAAGTGGCAAGTTAAGCATCAGATACATTCAAGATCAAGATACTCACAAAAATAAAGGTGATATCTTAAAGTGAAGACTCAAGTGAAGCTGCATAGATAGGAGCTTGTACTTTTATTATCCTTTTGACTATTAGTTTTCATTTTTATACAATTAAGGACAAGAGCCACGATCTGGAGCCTCGATGGAACCTCACTTAACTTCCAACTCATCACTTCATCTCCTTGAACTACATGTAACCTGTTTCCTTTACCCGGGATATGTAGGATGTCCAAAACAAGGACTCGGTTGCACAAGTTTTATCTTTCAAATAAAAGTTCGGTCAAAACTTGTTACTTTGTCTACTTCTTTGTCTGAAAACTCTTCGTGTTTCCAGTCAAAGAGGAGTAAACTGTAGACACGTAATTTTTTATCGAATTTAAGTTTAACACCAATTTTTAGAGCTTAAATATTTTATAAATCTAAATTAAATATTTTTTTCCTTTTATCTTCTTTTATTAAATTTATTTTAAAAAAAGATTTGAAACAACAAAAATAGAATCACTTTTTAAGATAGGTTTTACTTTCAATTGTTTAAAAAGAAATGAAAGATTACAAAAAGATATATATTATGTTAAATTAAGTTTTTATAAATATGTTGTTAATTATTTTTTTTTCATTAGCTATTTGACTTTATCTTAGATTTTTTTAATTAGTTGATATGTTATTTTTATTTATTATTTATATGTATTATTAATTATTATTCTTTTAACAATAAAATAGAATTAAAAAAAAGAGAAAAAATGACCCAGCTAGCACTTCACCTTGACCCCACTACTTCGCCTCACACACACGTACACTCGCCCACTCAAACAACTACACACACTACACACAAACAACAACACTATATTGATATACAATCAATAAACACAAACGGAAAGAGAAAGAAGGGGAAACCAGCCGAAAATCAGCATTAAGAAAAATACATACACAACACAGTAAAAAGATAGGAGAGAAAATTTTCAGCAACATACTTCCTATCTTTCCACGCGTACAGCTTGTGTATTCCTCTTCATATTACGTATTTTTCTTTCACCCACCAATAAAAATTGATATTAAGGTCCACTTTCATGATTTCGAGTTCGTAGTTTTTTATTAAGATTGTTATTTTTTTTGTGAATTGATTTCACAAGAGGTACCATTTAATCTTTATTGGATAATTTGATTTCATTATTATACAAGATGTAATTTTAATATCATGAAGTTGCTCAAATTTATGTGTGTTTAATTTTAGCATTATCATATTGAAATTTGTTTGAACCTTTTACATCATAAAATTTAGAAATAAAATTTTATAACTTGTGATTATTTGTTTGGGTGCTTGTGCCTTATTAATTTTGATGAATTATCTGTTGAGTTGTGTTCAAATAAATGATTAGTTATTTTTGTGCAATAATATGGGTGTTACTTTTATCCTGTGAGTGCTAACTTAGTTTTTTTTTAAATAAATAAGTATATAAACTAAAAACTAATAAGAAAATTTTAAAAGTGAGTAATAACTATTGTATATATGTTTATGATGAAATATTATTATTATTATTATTATTATTATTATTATTATTATTATTATTGTGGTCACTATTGGCAGACTAATTTTTGTAGGCAAATTTAAATATGTCAAAATTGGTTTCAATTAAGAATGTGGTTACATATTCTTTTTGGAAAACTTAAAAAGAAATTTAATGATGCGGTGATGCACCTTGACCGAATTGTTTAACAATTAATTTTTAATTCAAATTAAAAGGTGTAAATTAAGGTTATTAGGTGTGATGAACTCGAGATGGGAAGACAAATAAGTCTCTAAATGTCAAGATTAAGAATGCAGTTATGCATCCAATTTAAGACTACTAAAAATTCAACAATAAAAATATGAGTGAAAATGTAGCATGCATAATATATCCAAAATAATTTAAGTCAAGTATAAGTCAATAGAAGTGACCGTGCTAAAACCACGAGACTCGAGGGATGCCTAATACCATCCACTCGGTCAACAGAATTCCTTACCCAAATTTCAGGTTTGCAGACCAAAACTAAATAGTCATTTCCTATTGATTAGGAATTAAACAAAAGGGTAACTTGGAACACCATAACTCAATTCCAAGTGGCGACTCTGAAAAAATTAAAAAATAATCCCTGATCAATATCGTCACTTAAATTGGAAAGACCCTCTACGCCAATGCGCGAAAAGGGGTGTGACAGCGTCTAATTTATTTATGAGTTGTAATTTTTTCATATTTTATTTGTAGGCATTCTTCACTTACTATTAGTAGGATTTTCATTTATAATTAGAATAAGCATACTATGCCATTCCCTCATTGGCTTACCACAATTGCATTGTACCTCAAGCATCAATACATATACCTTCATTAGGTTAGGAAATTTGTAATTAGTTTTCTTTCTCCTTGTTATAGAACACAACGAGGTAAATTGAAAAGACAAATTAATTCAACTAACTGTATTCTCTTTTGATATACAAAAAAGTAGAAATAATGCAAAATTTGGCTAATGAACCTAATTGTTCTCATAAAGAAAATAAAAACCATGAAGTTACTTTATTCACTTGTCATCGTTATTAATGCTACAATAACAAATAAAAATAACTTAAATACACAACTATAAGTTTTATATTCTCTAATTTTCCCTTCTTTTTTTAAATATTACATAATTCCCTTTTTTTTAGTTTTAGTAGAAGTGTATAGATACATAACATTCTCTCTCCTATAATACACAATTACCAAATATAATGCCTATTTTTTCTCCATTAAAACACTCAATCTTCTAAATCAGTTTTTGGATTTTGAATTATTAATTTTAATTAATTTTAATTAAAACACCCAATTTTGAAAATTTGAATTTCAAAATTCAAAAAATTTAAAATTTCAAAAATCTGGACAATTTCTCTCCCGTTCTTATTGTTATTCTTACTCCATCACGTCTTCAGTTCTTCTTTCTCCATCATCGTCTTTCTTCTTCTTAATCCAGCATCTTTTATTGGTTTCTTCTTTTTCTTCTTAATCCATCATCGTTTTTCTTCTTCTTAACCCAGCATCTTTTATTGGTTTCTTCATTTTCTTCTTAATCCATCATCAGTTCTTCTTTTCTTCCCTTTTTTGTTTTGGTTAATTGTTCTATTACATCATAGTAATGGATCCGTTAATTAATAGAAGGATATATGATTCCGACGATGAAATTGGAGAGAAAATAGAAAAAAGTCTTTGCATGATCCTATGAATCTTCAGAAGGATTCAAACAAAGACTCTGGGGAAACATCAAAATCAAAGGTTGTCAAAATACAACAAAAAAAAGAAAAAAGAAGCATCAAACATTGTTGTTAGGCCTACATTGTTTCGAGTTTGTATTTTTGTACTTAAAACTGTTGTTGAAATTAGTAAAAATTTTAAGGAATCCAATATGTATCAAAATATCTACTACATGTATCAGTGCATTGACTAAACATTATAACATGTGATACATATCTAATACATGTATCAGTGCATCGACTAAACACTATACACACTGATTCTATATGTATCATCAAGCACAGTTGATGACGCAGTTATTAAACTTAGTTAATGATACATTATAACAATTTTCAAAACCTCATGATACATAGAAAATATTATGATACACAACAAATTCATGTATCAATGCATCATCTAAAACACTATACACACTGATTCAAAATGTATCAGCAAGCACACTTGATGGCGCATTTATTGAAATTAATCACTGATACATGATAAAAAATTTAAAAAACCCTTGATACATAGGAAATCATATGATACACATCTAGTTCATGTGTCAAAGCATAGACTAAACATTATAATCCACTTAGTACTCATGTATTAAACCTATTGTCTGATACATGATAATAATTTTCATGATTTTTTGATACATATTGGATTCCTTAAAAATCTGTTGTTGGATTCCTTAAATTTTTACAATTAAATAGTATTTTCCAAGAGACAGCCCAACCCAACTCATTATTTTGAAAAATCTACAGTAACAACAATAAAATTACTGCAGTTCGAAATTTAACAGATTGTTCAGAAAAAATGTATTCAAAATAGATGATATAATCTTTGATTTTCAAAATTTGAAATTAATATCCAATTACGTGCTGATTTAATGCTGATTAATGATCTGTTACCGTAAATTAAGCTGTTTTAGTTAACAAGATTAAATGTACCGTTTTTTCTCCATTTTTTTCTTAACAGTTTAAACTTACCATGTATCAATTACCATGTATCACTAGAGTCTAAAGTATCACGGCACAACAATTTTAAGGAATTTTTAGTAAATACTAAATTTATCGGGACAGAGTGTAATTATTGAATTACACTATGGGATTCCTTAAATTTTTACAATATTTTTTATATTCATTAGCGTGCTTAAAGTGTTGAACTTAATCAAAATTTTTAGATTACTTCAAAGACTAAAGAATATCAAGGAGCTAGTGTGATTCTTTTTTTTTTTTAATTTGAGAAGATTAACAATGATAAAAATTCAATCTATATCTATGATTGGAGATCAAATGAACTAGGTTCATATATGTAATAACAACTGATCATTCGTTCATTATGTCAATCACATTTCAAATTCAAAGTGATTATAATTTTATTATTTAATTGTCAAAAAATTTAAAAAATTATTTATATTTTTTCTTTTTGATTTGTTCATAATTATTATTTTAAATATTTTCAAACTACAATTTTCTCGGGAGATTTTTTCTAAAACTGTACACATCATTTACGATATATTTATGTAGAGTTATAAATGAAACTATTTTTTCTGACAAATTTATATACAAAAGATATAAGAAACAAAAATTATAAAAAACTTTGCATGCATACAAATAAAACTAATGAACATGTATAAGCAAAATAGTTATTCTGCGAGACTTATTTTTGTGTTCGGATAATTATGCATTTGGGTAATTATCGGCAACTCTTGTTGTTCTTAGCATTAGTATTTGCAAGCATATGTGGTATGTAAGATCCTGTAAAATAACAATATAAAGGTTAATAATATGTGTTTGTCTATTTCCATGTAGAAATTATTATTGGTTGATCATATTGAAGTGCTAACATAAAATAATTTTGAAATAACATATTATAAGTTCACTGTGTTGGTCCATAAGTCAACATATTTTAACAATAAATTAGTTCTATAATTATTATTGATTTAGAATCTCATGTTGACATGATTATAAATATTTTTAAAAAATATTATTTTATTGAAAACACATTCATACTATTCATGAGAAAAATGTAAATATTTCCACAAGATAAAGTTTATCAGTATCTAATCGATTATATAATAAAAAAAATGGATTCTAATAAAAGCTGATAATATAATTTTTTAAATTAAACCTCCAACCAAAATAACATCTTAAAAATACTCAACTATAATATAAAAAAAAATTAAACTTAATGAGAACTCCTATTAATAAGAAAAAAAAAGTACTTGTGAATCTCAAATCTTACCTTTAAATGCTTGTTCTTTCATGTAAACCACTCCTTTCATTAAAAGAAACAAATAAAATAGGCTATAGAAAGAAAATCATACTTGTATAATTGAAATTGTGAAAAAACATGGAGCAAGAATAAAAACAAACAAAGAAAGAGCGACAATAATTTAATTTTGCAGATATGTCATTTTGAATACAACACAAACATTGAATGCAATTATGTAGAAATTAGAATTCTTAAAGAAAATGCATATATAACTACATTGCTAATTATGAAGATACATTCATAGAGAAAGTATGATAATTTTTTCAAACCTTTCTTTGGTGACAACTAACTGAGATCTGGATCATTCAAGATATTGATTATCAATAATGGTATTTTTCACGAACGAACAACATGAACTTCAAGTTTAATTTCTGAAGTTGTGTTAAATTGTAACTATATCTATTTTTAAATTTCACAAAACAATGTAATTTTTTACTGAAAGAAGTTCTATATGTAACACAATATATTCAAAGATGTAATTTACTTTAGGCTGCAATTTAAGTTTCCTTGAAAAGTCCAATTATTTTATCTATAAAAATATATTTGTTATATTAATAATATTAATATTATTTGAATTAAAAATAAGCTAACTTCCCCAAAAAAGGAATCACATACACGTTACATCACCATATTTAAAATTATTTTTAAAAAATATAATAGTAATTTATTATTAATCATTTTACATTTAATTTATTTTAATTATTTTAAAAGTCTTTTTGTGGTGCTGACATGTGACGTTTTTCTTCACACAATCAACTCCAACCTAATTCTATTTTATTCTCTAAAAAAGAAACTTTTTCTCTCTCCTCAATATTATATTATTATTCCTATTTTATTTTTATTTTCTTATCTCGTAATATAACTCAATTCTTCTTTTTGCAAATAATTACCCTATAATCTATATAATATTCGTGTAATATAAATTTTATTTTTTTCAAATTTTTCATAAATATAAAATTAGTTTTATTCTAAATTTTGCTGAAAAAAATAACATACAACAAATATTATGTATAATACATACTAACTATCAATTCAAAAAAGTGAAATCATTGATGAAATACAATCACATAATAAATAATGCTTTCGTAAATTTAATTTAAATTTTACATAAATACTCGACTTCCAAAGTTGTTGCTTTGCTCCCATAATGCTCTATTAATGCACTACGGAGTTTAAATGAGTAACTTTTTATCCATATTTTTTTTATGTGTGGTTAAAAATTGTTTAAATCAATAATTTTATGTTGTATCCAATTGTTGTGTACTAATTTACTTCCCCTATTCCATTTTGAACTTCCATGCTCATTAAAAAGTGTAGTTTAATAATTTATCACTATAACATAAAAGTAAATTGTTTGAATTATCATGTAGATTTTGTGTATTCGTCATAGTGAAAAATAATTATAGCTTAAAATCAAAGAAAAAAACACCATGGAAAACAAAAATAGTATAAATAAAAATAGTAACTTGTCAATAATATGTGTTTAGATATTATATTATATTAGAAAATTAACTACAAATAACAAATACTTATTGAATGATACAATAGAAATAAAACTGAATTAATCAAAAAATGAAATAGAGAGGTGAATAATAGTTTTCCAAATTTGGGGAATTACTATTCACCTCTCAATAAATGGAGGATAGAGAGTAATATAGAGGGGAGTTGGAGAGCCCATTCTCTATTTTACTCTCTAAATATTGAGAACAAAGAGTAAAATAAAAGGTGGGTTGGAGATGGTCTAATGAATATAAAGATACACTAATGACCTGGTAGCACAAAAATCGCGACAACCAATGATTGTGCGGGTGTAAAGTGATATAATAAAAATCTGAGTTTATAAAAGGATTTTTAGTTCATAAAAGTTTTAAACTTCATCAATTATTTTATAAAATTAATCTTGTTTTATCAAAGTATGATTTATAGTCTACCAAACATCAAATTTGATGCATTGTACATATACGTGAAAGCCTAATTATTAAACTTTTTATTTCTTTCTATTCATTATTGTTCTTTTCGCAATATACAGAGGATTGTAAAATTTTTTTTAGAATAACTCAAAAAGAATCATTTTTGTTAATGTTCAGGTTCATTCTTAAATACCTTATTGACTAGAATTAACTAGTATTTAATAAGAAAATTATCTTATAATTTTAGTGTTACACATGAATAAATCGTAACAAATAATTTCATAAATAGGCTTGAACGTAGATTTAGATATGTCTAGGCTCATTCATTCTTAAATACCTTATTGACTAGAGTTAACTAGTATTTAATAAGAAGATTATCTTACAATTTTATTGTTACACATGAATAAATTGTAAAAAATTATTCCATTGATAGGCTTGAATGTTGATTTAGAAACGTCTAGGCTCATTCATTTAATATGATTCAGAAAATTTATAATTAGATTTATTTCTCTCTATATATATAGAGAACACTCAGTTGTGTATATGTATCAATCTTCTACTTCCCTGTGTGTCTGATCTTGTAAACAAAGAAAAAAACACCATGGAAAACAACTCTGAGCAATCAACAGTGAATGCAGGTCAATTAGTCGGCGTTAGGCAGCTTAACATTGAGAAAAATAAGCAAGAACAAGTGAAGATGTTTTGGACAGACAAACGGAGAGAAATGGAGAACATTAATAATTTGAAGAATAATCTGCTACTTCCACCTACCCGCATCAAGAAGATCACGAAGAAGGACGAGGATATCCGGATGATCGTTGTTGAATCATCCGTTTTGCTCACTAAGGTATGTGAGTTGTTCATTCAAGAACTCACCCTTTGTTCCTGGCTTAACGCATCATCGATGTATTCTGAAGAAGGATGACATCAGTGATGTGATTATGAAGATTGACAAATTGGATTTTCTTATTGATGATAATGATAATTCTGGTGACGGATCCACTCCAAGTGTTGTGCCATTCTATTCTACTAGAGGCAGCAATGGGCAGGATGGTAATATCTTTATCATTAAAGGTAACCTTCTCATTTCATTAATTCACACCAATAGGGTTACAAAAAACTACTAATAACACATTTTTTTCTATATTGTTTGATAATACAAGTTATGATGTTCAGTATTTAGCTCGCGGTTAGTGGTACCTCTGATCAGCAAGCAACAATATTGATGTGTCCTCATCATTTCAAGGACAACTCTCATCTTTCTTTTCAGTTATTACTTTTAATTTTCAGACTGTTGGAGTTAGCTAGGGGCTTGTCCTAGCAACTTATACTAATAGAGGTTTTCAGACAGTCAGATCTAAATTATGTTTATGTCATTATGTTTATGCCATAAATTGGATTTTAGGATCTTGGGTTGGTCTAGGGTTATTGGGTTTGTTATCATCCGGATAATTAGACCTTTGATTGTTGATTCTTGCGTATATTAATTGTTATAGACCTAGAACAATATAAAATAATCTTGAAAGGGAAGATTCAAGTGCCTTAGAGGATTCAAGCTTGGATTTGAGGTAGGTGATGGTTGTGATTTCGTGTTGGTGTGATAAATGTTTATTATTGCTTCATTACAATGTATGTATGTATGCATGTATGTATGTATGAAAATGTTGCATTATTGACCACACACTATGTAAATGAGTATGAACGAATAATTGTAAGCCATGAATCACCTTTGTTGTATGATCTTGATGATGTACTTGTGCATGTGATTGTGGTGTGTTGATGGGATCGAATTGCCATATTTAAGCAAGCTAACTTGGATTGGATTTCCACGTTTCGACATAAATATTGGATTACGTTTCCAAGTTCTGACACAACTATTGGATTGGATTGCCACGTTTTGATAATCTAACGGGGATCGGGTACCACACCGGTGCATTCAGAATTTGAGTTTGGGTTCCATGAGAGGACCATTGCATTGGGTTCCGTGAGATGAGGAACTACTTATGATGTTTATGAACTGTGACTTATGACTTCTCAAATAATTCTACTTAGTGTGAGTGGGGGAGTGGGACCCCATTTATGCATTGCACAAGTGGACTTTAAGAATGCTTGTGTTGTGGTTCTTTTATGCTATGAAGATACGGTATGTTACATGGTTATATTGTTTCTTTGACTTATATATGTTTCACATAGTGGGATAGCCGCGTGATCCTATCACTACAGACTTTTGTTGAGTACATGGCATCTTTCCAGTGGCTATTGATAGATATTGCTTAGAAGATCAGTGAACATTCGAATTCAAGGGTAAGCTAGTTCTTCCGGGCTACCTTGAGTTATCTTTTTGTACAGTCCATTCTATTCGGACTTAGACTAGTGCTTTAGGTGATATTCTGTTAGACTTATGAATCCTGTTAGAGTTTTGGTATAATGACTTTCAGGTTCTAGGCATTAAATTCCACATTTGTTTAGTTAATTAAACTTGTTTCCATAACTTTATTGTCTTAGTTTTGGTTAAGTTGCTTGGTTGGATTGTAGTAATGGTTCTCCCGCTAGAGGGTTAGTGCGGGTGCTAATCACGATGGTTTGGATCGTGACATTTGTACTTCTTACTCACAAATATAAGAACATGGATCAAGATGAGATAATGATAAAATTTCCACAATTTTTTATTTCACTATTTTCTCCCCTTAGTCTTGGGAAAACAGTCTTATCAAACCGGCAATCTGTAAATTGAGCTGTAAACATGTCTTCAGTTAATTGTTCAAGATAGCAAATAATGGAGGGCGATTCAAATGCAACATATATTTCTAACCTTCTTTGAGACCCCATCTTAGTGCGGTTTGGTGGTGTTAGAAGAACATGTACAACACATTAAAAAATTCTTAGATGAAATATATTAGGTTCTTGACCATAACCAATTGTCATGGAGAAAACTTCTGATAATTTATTGGTCTGAAATGAATAAGTGTTGCAACGTGCAAATTTGCATGACCCCACAAAGAAATGAGCAACCTAATTTTAATAAGCAATGGTCTGTTATTATCTGCAAACGTTTAATTAATAATGAGACCATTCTGAGTATGAACATGAGAAACATAGTCAACTCTTCCTAATTGGTAAGAAATAAACATCTTGGGAAGAGAACTCTACAACATTATCAAGATGAATTGACTTAATCTGATTATCTGAAAAACTATGCCCTTAATTGTATTATTTATGCCAACAATTTTGCAAATGTCAAGTCACGAGATGATAATAGACACAAATGAGACCATCTAGAAAAAAACATATATTAGGACGATAAAGTATCTAAAAGACCCATTAGGTGGGTAAATAGGTCCACAAATATCTCTGTGTATACGTATCAAGAGCTCAGGGGACTCAATCTCAACTTTCACTAGTGATGGTCTAACAGTTAACTTGCATTAATAACCAGCAGTACCAAAAAATTTATCATTTAAAAGAATTCTTAGGTCCTTTAATGGATGTCCATTTGATTTTTCTATAATTCGTCTCATCATTACCTAGGATATCCTAGATGATCATGACAAAGTACACAAGTATCGAAATTAGTAAACTTCTGATTTACTATAGTATGTGTCTCAATTGGTGATACGAAGTTATTCAATATCTATTTCATCTGTTGATTGGATATGATAACCATTTCTACGGATATCTTTAAAACTCTACAAGTTTCTCCGAGAGTTCGAAGAAAACATAACATTATTCATGATGAGTTAAATTTCCTTAAGCAAAATTATGATGGTTCGTCCAAAGCCCTCAATCATATTAGTACTACCAAAAATTGTAGTAACATTTATTTTTCCATACTTAAATATAAAAATATTTCTCATTTTTAAATATCTTATGTGTTGTAGTAGAATCAATTAAACAAATGTCTTCATAATTAGATAATTTGCTTTGAAAATTATCCGTATCTTCAAATAAAATGAAATAAGTATCTATTAAGCTTTAATTAGGAAGTAAAAGTAACATAGTATAATAAATTATTAACTATCTTCGATTATTTATTTAATAAAGTAATGAGCTCATGCATACAATATACCAATGTATTTAAGAGAGTAATGAACACATGCATACAATATATCAATGTATTATTTTATAATTAGATAATCTGCTTTGAGAATTGTCCTTATCTTCAAATAAAATGAAATAAATATCTATTAAGCTTTAATGACAAAGTAATAGTAACATAATAGTTTGGTTAACATAATAGTTTGGTAGACCTTTATATTTATATGAGTTTGTATTGTAAATCCTTCTACTTAATTATTTATTAATTAAAATTTTAAATTCAATTAAACGAATATTTTAAAACCCATCTTATCATATATATAGTTCACTCGCCTTTTAATAAATGACATGTCAAATCCATATCACATAATGCAATAACATGTCATAATTATATTCATTATTTATTTTTAAAAATTATTGAATAAAATTTTATTAATTGAAATAGAAAATAATAATCTTAAAATTTTTTAAACAAAATTTGGGAGTCCAGATGGTAACATCTAAAATCCACCGGCGAAGTCGTCGCCACCACTCCTCTCCTTGCCGGCGAGACCTGTAAAAAATATTAAACCTAAGTCGTCACACCACCAGCGACCCCGGCAAGCCACCAGAGACTGACTCTCTTCTATATCCTCTCTGTCGTACCAACAAACCCCCTCGCCACCTTCAGTAGACTCCGACGATACCATAAAATCAACGTCACTTTCTCCCTCTAGCATAAAAACTTGAAATTTGATGACAAGAAGGTGCCAATGCCCTGATAGAGGTGATAACAAGTGTGTAGAAGAAAGAAACAGGAATTGGAGCAGCGATGGGGATGCGCTGAAATCAGGTTGAGTTGAAGGAAGAAGAAGACTTTTTTAAATTTATTTTTCCTTTTTTTAATGTATTATTTTATGTTAGTTTTTGTTTTTTTTAATTCAATGTATTGTTTTTTAGTTTTTTTAAATTTTAAATTTTATTTTAAAATATTTTTTGTATTTAAAGTTGAAGTTCACTCACCTTTACAAGTCACACTCTCTTGCCAACTCAACCATATTAATGTCACATAAGCACGGTCAATGGTCAAAGGGTTTTAAGTATTGTATTTTACTGAGTTTAATGGTCTAATTGATAAATGGTTAAGTGGAAGGGTTTACAATAAAAACTTATACAAATATAAGGGTCTATCACACCATTTCGCTTATAATAAATTGTTAACTATATTCTATTATGTATTTAATAATATAATGAACCCATGCATACAATATAACAATGTATTGTTTTATTTTTCGTGCTTATACGAATAAGTTGTGTTACTTAACATTTTTGCAACTAAGAAAAATCAATTAACTACTGTACAATAATTAAAAGATTCACTAATTTTCCATACACTATTTTCGATATACTTAATACACTCAATATATTAAAAATTCAATCATCATTCGTAGAGGAAAAATAAAAATATACAAAATCTATTATTATACAAACTAATTGTAATTGTATTATTTATTCACTGGACCAGTTTACGCCTTAGTTTAATATAAGCACATAACAGGATTTAGTATATGACAAAAAAAAATATTCCTTCAAAATTTATTCCAATATAAAAATCTACTAAAATATTCCAGATTGAAATACAAATAAAATGTACATATAATTAATCATATTAATAAGATGCACTATTCTTTCCTTTTCATCAGTAAGAAAATAAAATATAAGAAAACTATTTAACTAAGCCAAAATCAAATCCGAAATCAATTCAATAACGAATAACAAAACTAATTAATACTAAGAAAAGAAAAATTAGCACTCATGTAAACAACTATTTTTACACGTTTTATTCGATACTACTACCAATAAAAAGAAAAAAGAAAAACAAAATATTCACTCCTCATGGCCACAAAACAATCACCAATCAAGTAATCCATCTTTTTATCTGGAGGATGTGTGAAGAAATATGCTACATCCAAGTGTGTGATTTCAACTTAATTTTTAGAGAAATATTCGCTTCGGAAATTTACTCTTTCTTCTTTAATGATTCTTAATAACGCTCAACCAAGTGTTTGACAGTATGCCAATCACGTGCATAATGCCTTATTCCATCACATCGAAAATAACCTCCCTAATTGCTTCACGCTTATCACCCTTTCTTTTTTCCTTTTGATGGTCATTTTTAACTGATCAATGATTAACATCAGGAAAAGAATTTCATTCTTGGCCATAATTACGACTACGTCCATGTCCATGTCCACGTTCACATACACATGATCATGACAACGACCTTTTTCACACCTAGCATGGTGGGTGTCACGCCCCAAGCCTACACTCTAGGCCGGACTAGCACTTGAGAGTTATTGCTGGCCCCAAGCGTACCCTTGACCTAACTTACTACTCACCTAAAGACTTAATTCAAAAAATATAAATTCATGAAATAAACTAGAATGTTGTAAAGGAAACATTCAACTGGTCAATGAGGTAACTCAAGTCTTATAACAAAACAATTGAAAACGGAAATACTCATGAACTAATAATGTCAAACTATCTATGAAGCCTCTAAATAGTAAGAGGAATGTTGGGACAAGTGTCACGCCCCAAGCCAACACCCTGGGCGTGACCGACTCTCGGAGATCATTGCTGGTGTCGAACAGACCCTTGGCCTGGCTTACTCACTCAAGTGAAGACTTAAACACAATAGAAATAACTCATGGAATAACTAAAAGAAATTCACTTAGCGAAAATGGCAACTCAAGTCTTAATCATTTACAAGTGAAATGAAAAGACTAAAGAGCTAATACTATCTGTCTATGAAGCCTCTAAACAAAGAGGGATGTTGGGACAGGACCCCCAATCATTTTAACTACTGAAAACTAAAAATAATAAATGAATGATAAATATGTCCTTCGCAATGAAGGGAGGCTCACCAACTTACTCTGAGCTGCTCACTGGATCAATGGTATCCGTATACTGATCCTAGTTACCTGCTTCTGCATCATAAGACAAAATGCAGGCCAACTGGCATCAGTACATAGAAAGTACGAGTATGCAAGTTGGAATGCTACAAAAAACTTAAGCTTGAAAAGAGTAAGAAAGAACACTTACCTTGGCTGAGCTGAACTCATGAATAAGTTAACTCGACATAATGTAACATGACACATGCAACATATATAAAGCTTGTAAAATAGTTTAAACAACTTATTTCGTTAAATAAATGCAATAACAAACTCAACTTTACTTTTAAGATAAACTAATATAGTTTATGTGTGAGATTCTCTAAGCGACAACCACAACTATGAGTCTAAGTGGTGATACATCGTCTTGCTTACACTACCAAAATTGTCCTATACTTTGTCGTAGCGTAGAACTACTTAACTTAGTGGATCCACTAGCTTAAGTTATGTGATCATCTAAAAAGTATGACCCATTAATACCCATGATGGCTAAATAGTTTATGGAGACTTGAGTTATTATGAACTCACATCCCGATTTATAATTTTTTGATAAATGAACTCAACTCTTTACTTTTTGCTTAACGTGAAACTTGAGTCTTAAAAACAAAGTTAAAACGTTGTTAAAGACTCTTAAAACTTTTAAGAACTTTGCTTTGACTTTGATCTTAACTTTCCTTTAATTGGATTATGGATTCAAGGTTCATGATCTCTTGTTTATGGATGATTTCATGATGTTGACATGTACCTTAGAGCGTGGGAATCAACTAATAAACATAGGTACATCACTTAGGAACTAGTACGAAAAGGTGGGGGAAGAATGGAGAGAACTGGTGTCCCTGGTGCTTTGAGAGGCGTGGGGGCCAACCCTCAAACCTCAGAGAGCAGGCTGGGGCGCTCTGGTTGGAAAAACACCCTAAGGTTGTCACAACCGGGGAGTACCCCCTAGATGTAACTGGCGTCGTCGTCCTTGGAGAGGACTAAGACTAGCCTCATAGAATTTGTCATCACATATCATAGGCTAAAAATGCGGAAGAATTAAAACTTTTCATACATACATCTATATAATGAGGTTTACATAGACCTCTCACATACTACATATGAAGTTTACATAGACTCCTCATATAGGATGCTTACATAGGCTTCTATTTTAGACGACATAATCGATACATAAGAATTAGTCTAATACTTTGTCTCATATTGAACCATCTAAATGAGTACAAATCTTTGATATAGCCAATACAAAGTCAACATGCCAATATAGGCTTACATCAATATCCAAACGATCAAGGAATAAACAGCGTCTTTATGATGATACAACTTTAAAGCTAGAATGTGGAACAAGGTAACATCGCCGAACTTGAGGACCTACCAACACTTGGGGAATAAGATCCAAGTCTTCTTCAATTGGCCTTATAAGAACTAAATGACCGGAACCTACATAATTGTAGAAACATATAAATATGGGTTAGTACGCCACTTGTACTAAGTATGGGAAAATATGCATATAAAACATTAAAATCATGCTAAAAAAGGGACATTTTTCCAAAACCATGCCAAGTTATTTTGAAAAGCCTTATGCGCAACCAAGAACACATATAAGTCAATAATCATATATTCCTTAATACAATACCTTATTCAACACAATTCCAACATCATCAAATAGAGTCAAGTCTACCTATGTAGTAGCATATTAGAACCCACAACCAAAGCAACTCCAACATCATGTTATAACACCAAAGCATGCACAAGAGTTCATAAAATTACAACATATGCAAGACCCTTACTCATAACTCATTACCAAGATTACAAGTCCAATGACCAAGTGAAGTCACATAACCCCACTCAACCAAATAAACCAAACAATGGATCACAAGTAATGTCTAACTTCATATAACATAACATTAAGAGTAGTCATCATCATATTAAGAAATATAGGCCAACAACATTTTCATAAGGGAACTAACATCATATAGGATCATTAACATGTAAGTTCAACATATGCATATCATTTACTTTATAAGAACATAAAAACATCCTCCTAGAACTTCCCACAAGTCCAACTAGTGCAACGTATAGGTAGAGTTCCATACCCACCTAGACTAAGTCAAACCCCTTAAGTCACCCTAGTTAAAGTTTACTTTATTACTTCATTTTACTTTCGGGAACAGTTGCCTTAATCGACATAGACCACATGATCTAAATGTGGAATTCGATATCATGAAACCCAACACCAAAAGAAGGTGGACTACTTGCCAAGGTAGTACAAAACATGAGCATAGCATTCTTGGTGGATCCACTAGCTAGTATTCTTATGGGGGAAACATAGTTCAAGAACTAGGAGACATGCTTGAGACCCTCTTTATTCCATTGGCATTGTAATCTCTATCTCATGAGTACAATAGTGAACCTATCTTCCCTACTTGGGAAGGGACACTCCTCACTACTAGTTCACTCGGTGCTAAGCTAGAGTCCCTTTTTGAAATGTTTTTAAGACTTTATTAGTCATCATAGTTTAGTATAGGTCAGAGGAGACTAACCCCTTTGATATCATAATCATTAGCTCATTAGGAATTTCATTTCAATACAACCCTCATATGTGAGATTAACACATTATCTTCATCATATCATAGTAAGGAACATAAGTGATTCACAATCAACCTTATATCATCATACCTTAATCATAATATCATAATCCATCTAATCAAGACATTTCAATTACATTCATCATACCATCACCTATCTACACTAATCACAATTAACACTTCAATTGAATACTATCATCAAGTGTAAGCCATCACAATTGAAGTAAGGATTCAAGATCGTAGGTCTTACCAATTCACCTTCACAAGCCTTTTTCCATGGTTTTACCATCAACCAACAATATTCATCTATTAATAGTCTGAATCATATAACATAAAAGTAATTAACTGTAATACTGCGAAAGTCTAAAACATGTTCTAGAGCCTAACATAGGTGTCAAAAGGTTTAGACACCGTTTTAAGGTCAATTGTAATGTATATAAGTCATTTATGAAGTTTATAAATCAAAACATCAAGGAACTTCCATGACGTCCGGAAACTAGTTCAATGAGGTGCTATTGTGCCTTAGCTTATTTGACTAAGTTTTAGGAGTCGGAAAATGATGAATTTTGGTTGAAAGGTGTCTAACACGTATTAGAGTTATTTGTAGTAGAAATGTATGGGTATGACTCCCCAGGACCAACCAAGGGCCCTTGAGGAGGACCCTTACAATTTGGCAAAAAGTTGTCAAAAGGCAGTGTGCATAAACCAATGCCAACGACGGATCGTGGGCCAATCGACGGGGCTTCGATGGCCACCGTCGATGAACACTTAGCCAAAACCCATGGGAGGCCTGTTTTGACAAGTATCTGAACTAAACGATGGACCAACTGGACAGTTGGTCCCTTGTTCCGTCGATTGAAAAACGGGGCGTAGACGGGGAGTCATCTGTGAGGGACTGATTTTGCTAAACGTTTTTAGTTTAGTTAAATTAATTAAATAGGTGGTTAGTTAATTATTTCGGGGCTTATGGAAGCCTAATTAAGTGGTTTGATGACCTATATAAAGACCCTAACCTAATTAAGCAAACCTAACTCTCATAATTCCCAAACCCAAATTCTCCTCCTTCTCTCTTCTTTCTCTCTTCCATGTTGAAGAACACCATAGAAGACAAGGTCAAGGTGGGTTCTAGGGCTGAAATAACCAAATTTTCTCCATCAATATTCATAAAATACTAAGGTGTGGGATTCTTTTCACCTTTGGGACTTCTTTCCCAAAAGTATTCCTTCAAATTGATTTCAAAAGATGAGTTTTCATGTGGGTCTTTTCCAATTTTGAAATTGATCTTTCAGTTGGATTTGTTTATGGTTTATTTGGATTTTATTGATTAAAATATGATGAATTATGACTATATTATATTAATTATTGATGGATTGGTCTAGTTTGTAGAAGATAACCTATTCCCCGTAATCCTAGGTTGTGATTTTGAATCGAACTATCTAGTATTGATGTAATTGGCTTGGTTAATGTGTGAATTAATATCCTATGATGTTATTCTGAAAATTTATTAATAGATTTATATGAATTGTAGTCATACCATGCTAGTTCTTGAGTAATTGACTTAGATGGTGAAGTAAACTATAAACTTGATCTAAGTCTCTAATTCTAGGCTATGAACTAGTGAGGGATTGTTGTATAATGATTCAATTGGTCTTGTTATTGTGTTTTTTTAATATTATATGATGTTATTATACCATTGTTGTGTTAAGTTGGAGGTTGATGGTAAGACCTAGATGATGACATTGTGAAGAATATTGAGTTAGTCTTGTGATCCCTATTCTTTACTTCGATTATGGTTACTTGTGCTTAAGTAATGATGTTGCATTGAAGTAAACTTTATATTAAGATTGATAGGGTTGGTATGATGTTGCATTGAAATGTCTTAAACTATGAATTGTAAGTTGTTGGCTAAGATGTAAATGTTATAAGGATGGTGATAGCATACCAATGTGCCTTATTATGATGTGACTATGTAAATGTGCTAACCTCACTTATATGAATTGTAATGAAAGCACAATACTCATGCAATTCTTATTGAACTATGATGATGATGATGATTATTATACAAGGGATAGACCCTATGACCTACATCAAGCTATGATGATTAATAAAGACATTAAAGACATTTCAAAAGGGACTCTAGCTTAGCACCGAGTGAACTAGTGTGAGAAGTGTCCCTTCCCACATAGGGAAGGTAAGATCACTAATGTACCCATGAGATTGGAGACTATAATGCATGTAGCATAAAGAGGGTCCCAATTATATCTCCTAGTTCTTGAATTATGTTTCCCCCATAGGAATACTAGATAGTAGATCCACGTAGCTGCTGTGTTCATGTTTTGGTACTATGTTGGCAAGTAGTCCGTCTTCCTTAGGTGTACGTTTCCATGACACCGGATTCAAAATTAACTCATGTGGTGTATGTCGGTTAAGGAAAGATGTTCCCAAAAGGTAAAATGAACTAAAGGAATGAACTCTAACTAGGATAACCTAAGGGATTTAGTTTAGTCTAGGTAGGGTTATGTCACTCTACCTAAACATTGGACTAGTTAGCCTTGAGGGAAGTCATAGGAAGATGTTGTTATATATGTATATGTTTATAATGGTACATGGTATGTATATGATGATCTTGCACATTGATAATACAATATGATGATTGGTTTCACTTATGAATATGTGTTTGGTCTCCATGGTAAAATTATGATGATATGTACTCTTAAATGATATACTATGTGAATTTAGATATTGGTCATGGTTCTGTTGGGTCACTTGATTGTGTAAGGTTATGGATCTTTGCTTGGTCATTGCACTACTTGACTTAATGAGGGTTCATGGGTAATTGTCTTGCTTTGGTTATGTTGTAATGAACTCTTATCCATGCTTTTTGCTATTATAACTTGATGATAGAGTTGTCTTGACTAAGTTTTCAATTATGTGATATGCATGTTGGCTTGACTAGACTTAGTATTGATGGTCTTGTGATGTACATGCTTTTGACTTAATGAATATGTCTTATTGATTGGTATGGTCTTCTTGAATGTGCATAAGGCTTTTCAAAGTAAATTGCATACTTTAATGAAATGTCCCTTTTTAGCATGATTTTATGATGTGCGTGCATATGGTCTCATACTTAGTAGAAGTGGTGTACAACCCCCAAAATTTTAGGTTCTGGTCGTTGAAGGGATTTTTAGATGACTTTGAAGGAAGACTTGGAATTCTCACTCATCCAAGTTGGGTAGGTCCTCACTTTCCAAGGGCAATGTCACTATAAAGCTTATGATGTTGTTCTAGTTATAAGACTTCTACTTCTTTACTTTTCATTTGAGTATTAAACATTGTATAGCATATATGTGGCTTTATTACATTGATGTATGGGATATGCCCAATTGATATACTCTTATTTTAGATGGTTATGAAATGATACGTCCGTTTAAGACTATGTTATATCCTATATGTCTATGTGCAATAAAAGTAGAATACTAAGTATTCTTCTTATATGAAGGGTCTATGTATACTCGATACTACTATATTATGTGTATGCGAGAAGTCTATGTAAACCTCAAGATAGATATAGAAAGGTTTTTAAAATTTCCGCATTTTAACTTATGAATTTAATGATGTAATCTAAGAGGCTAGTCTGAGTCCTCAAAGAGGACGACGACGCCGGTTACGTCTAAGGGATGCTCCACAGATGTGACATTAACACAAGAACTAAGTCAATTTCATAATCACTAACCAATTCAACATCAATTCTTAACCTATGGTTAGGGAAATAGGGTCAATTCATGATCTCTTCCATAGAACTAGGTTTAACATCAAGAACTACCCTAATTCACCAATAATACATCATAATTCGTCCATAATAATCAAAAGAAATCAAGAACAATACAATCTGAAACATCAATTTCGGATTAAGAATGAATCTCATGTTTTTCTCAACTTCTGGAAATCAATTTGAAAGAACCCTTTGGGGAAAGGAGTCCCAAAGATGAATAGTTCCCATACCTTGTTAATCCTTGAAGATTGATGGAGAGAAAGTGAAGTTCTTGCATCCCTAAGACCTTTGACCTTGGTCCTCAATGGAGACTTCTTTGGGGAGAGAGAAAGTAGAGAGAAGGTGGAGGATTTGGGTTTTGGGAATTGAAGTGAGTAAGATTAGATTAATGAAGGTTAGGTCTTTATATAGTTCTTTAATTAACTTAACTAGACACCCCCTAACACTTAATTAACCAAATAACTAAATAAAGACCCCACTTAAAACTGACCAGCCATAACAAACTTGAACTACGAGACCCTGACATACGGTTCGTAGGTCAGTCGATGCCCACCTGCACCCACCGTACTGCACACTGTCGTTGGCGATAAAGACCATGGTTTTTGGCCATTTCATGAAATGTCTAAGTGTTGAATAATAGAGCCATCGAATCCTCGTTGATCAGACAATGGCTCATCGTCTGGGCTCGTTGATGCACACTTTGCAGCCTTGGTCAAATGCAAGGGTCCTCTCCAAGGACCCCTAGGGTTGTCCTTCAGGAGTCGTACCCGGACCTTTTGACCCTAAAAACATTGTAATACGTGTTTAACAACCTTTATGCCAAATTTTATCGAATTTCAAATCTTAAAACCCCATGAAACATGCCAAGACACACTAATCTCTATTTCACTAGTCTCCTGACGTCACAGACGTTCCTTGACGTTTTGACTCTAAAACTTCCTAAATGGTTTATATGTATTATTTTAGGCCATAAAACAATGTTACCAACCTTAGTTCAACATGTGAGTCTCTAGATTAGGTCATGGACTTTCAGAGTATTACAAAGGCCCTATGAACAGAGATTGTCCTTTAGGGTTCTGAGAGGCGCGGCGCCCCAACCCCTATCCTAGGTGTTCTAGACTTTTCTCCTTCATTTTCATCTAAAAACTCTCTAAACTTTCATGGTTGTTTCCCCCAAACACTTAAGATCATTAGTACTATCAATATACAATAGATTCAACCCGAAATTAAACCCGGAAACATGAATAAAAACTTCAATGACACAACCATAAAGAATTCAATGTAAACTTCAACAACGTTCTTAAAGAATTCACTTTCTTAACATTCAAATAACTTAGATTCACTGAATTTAAACAATATTGGCGTGTGGGTGAACTAAGCCAACACTATGTTATCTCACATACCTTTTTAGGGATCACCCCCGACGAATTCCACGCGCAAAGCTTGAGAGTTCTTAGCGATCCTTGATTTCTCTCCTCTTTTCTATTTTTTTCTCTCTTCTCCAAGGCCTAGTGTGAATTGTCTTTTTCTAAACTAAACAAAGGTCTTGTGTTACCCAATCAATTCATAAAACGAATTAATTTAATTAGGTAAGGAAAGACAACTTTACCCTTCCCAAATCCGGATTAGACTTCTCTTAATCCAACAAACCAACTTCTGAAAGGCATAACTCAGTCATAAGATATCGAAATTGTGAAAACTTGACGGCAATGGAAAGATTATTCTAAGGGATTTCCAAGTATATCTGGAACTAACCCTAACTCATCATGAGCTAGGATTTTGGTCTTTCGAAGTTGACGAAATCTCACTTTTTAACTTAAACAAATTTTCCAGATTTTTTTATTCTTTTCTAAAATAAGTGTTTTCAGATATTGAAGTCTTTTCTAGTTTTTTCTAGTTGCGAGATGTTATAACAAGATCCCAGATCATCCTAACAAACTAAAATGACCAAACAATGATAAAAGGGATCCTCAAGCAAGGAGGCTCACCAACAACTTTGAGGCTCAATTGGATCAACGAAGCGCTAGATGTTGATCCTACTTATCTATATCTGCATCATAAAAGATGCAATCCAAATGACGTCATTACATAGAATGTACGCATATGTGAGGGGAAATCTAAACAAGGCATAAGCTTGGAAGGGAACTGAAGAAACTTACCTTGTCTCTACTCACCTCAACACATTTCAATATAAAGTAGAAATAAAGGTGCTGCATAATGAAAACTTTTAAAACATGTATATAACAACTCAGTGTATTGAAAGACACAATAATATCTTAGTTTTGTATAAGAAACTAGAAGTTATTCTGTGGGAGATAGTCTAACTGACAATTATCACAATGAGTTATGTGACAATATATCGTCTAGCCCACGCTGCCAGAACTGTCATATACTTTTTCAAGGTATGAATCCTACAACTAAGTGGATCCAATAGTCTATGTCAAAAAGCATTAAGGAATCATCTAAAAAGTATGACCATTTCTACCCACGTTAACTACTTAGTTTATGTAGACTTGAGTTATTTGAACTCATACCAATATCGGTGCTCAATACTACTCCCAAAGTGCAAATAGCTCATATATTTGCATTTTCTCTGGTTTGAGATTATTACTCAAAAGATCTTCCTCTTAAAAATATGGTACTAAAACTGCTCATAAGAACCTTTTTGGTATTCGGTGTTTCCTCTCATTTTGAAAATATTTACTCTCCGAGAATACTTGGTTCCCATATATCATTTTAAGGAAATGAACTTGGCTCTAATCTTTCTGAAAAACAATGTTTAAGTCTTTAAAACAAGTTTAAAGCGATTGCAAAAGTCTTTAAAGAGATTCTAGAATTTTCGTACTCGTTTTCTAACCCCAATCCACCTAAAATCGAATGGTTTCTTCCCCAATCTTAGATTCGAATACCCAACATTAATTTACAAGAATATACTATAAACAACCTTAAAACTGATATGATTATCTCAAGAACACATCAAAACCTCAAAAATCAAGATTTTGAGGAAACTTCAACAAAACTCATCAAGAACTCAAATCCTTTACTTTCAAGAATGAAATTGCATTGAATTAATCATGATTGACGCGTGACTAAACGACCCCAATGCTATGTGAACTCACATACCTCTTAGGGACCAACCCTTGGCAAAATCCGCAACGAAAATCCTCAAGAAATTGACGAACGCTTGCTTTTTATCCTTCTCTCCTCCTCTTGAACTTATCTCAAAAGCCTAGCATAAATTTGGATTTGTAAAAATGAATCAAATCAGTTTAGACCCTTTGTTATTACAAATTTTAGTTTTAAGTTAATTCGGCAAGAAAAAAACATAAATACCCTTATTAAATTTGGGTAACTTTCCTTAACTGGATTGTCCAACTTCAAACGGTCATATCTCCATCATACGAGCTCGAAAATTAGCAAACTTGGTGGCGTTTGAAATACAATTAAAAGACCTTTCATTTTGATATCTTATGTCCCACCTAAATCATAATGTACTGAGAGTTATGGTTTTTTTAATTTGACCCAAAACTCATACTTAGCATAACTTGCCAAAATTTCCAAATTTGTTCTTTCTAAAAATAGTTTCTTTCTAATTCTATTTCTTTTTGAGATGTTACAATATCTCCCCATTGAAAATATTTTTCCTCGAGTGAAATCCTCTAAGTAGACTAAGGGTGTAACATCTAATATTCATCTCAAATACCCAACAAGGAAAATATGAATACAACACCTCAACTTTAAACAAATTCGAAAAAAAAGGATTAGTACCTTAATTTGGAATTTCACCAATTCTGAAGAGATGTGGGTATCTCTTCTTCATATCCTCCTTATCTTCCCAAGTATCTTCCTGAACAAACTTTTTCCTCCACAGAACCTTGACGGATGGTACCTTCTTAGTTCTCAACTTGTGAACATGGTGATCTAGAATCTGAACAGGCAACTCCTCATAAGATAAGCTATCTTTAGTACCAATATCTTTAGTAGGTATGATAAGTCAAGGATCTTCCATACACTTCTTCAACATGAAAATTTGAAATACAATACCAACCGCTGCTAATTCTTGCGGTAGCTCCAACTCATAAGCCACATTGTCAATCCTCTTGGATATTCTGTAAAGAGTAGTGTACCAGGGACTAAATTTCCCCTTCATACCAAACTTCATAACACCCATGAAATATACCAAATGATCTACTTCAAAATCTAAGTCTCTTCTCCTAACATCTATGTAGGATTTATGACGACTCTGTGTTGTTTTCAGTCTCTCTTGAATAACCTTCACCTTTCCATAGATTGGTGAACTAACTGTGGTGCTATCAATCCAACTTCACCAACTTTAAACCATCCAATAGGAGATCTAAATCTTTTTTCACAAAGAGCTTCATAAGGATACATCTGGATGTTAAAATGATAACTATTGTTATAAGCAAACTCAATGAGAGGCAATTACCCTTGAAATCAATCACACTAGTCTTCAACAAATCTTTTAACACTATGAATAGTGTGCTCTACTTGACCATCAGTATGAGGATGAAAAGTAGTACTCAAATTCACCTTTGAACCCAAACCTTTTTGGATTGACTTCCAAAATTGTGCACTTCTATTTGAAATAATGGACAACGGAAATCCATGAAGTCTGACTACCCTCCTGAACATATCATGTTACATGCGAGACCATGGTAAACCTGTAATGAAATCTATATTGATCATCTCCCACCTTCATTTCGAGAGTTCTATATCTTGATCCATGCCACTTGTCCTCTGGTGCTCTACCTTGACTTGTTGGAAATTCAGACGCTTAGCGGCAAACTCCGCAATACATTTTTTCATACTACTCCACCAATAGGCTTCTCTCAAGTCACAATACACCTTTGTGGAACCTAGATTCATATAATATCTGGAGTTATGAGCTTCCTCTATGATCCTCTGTTGGAGTTCATCCACCCTTTATACAGACAATCTACCTTGATACCTCAATACACCATCCCCCCTTGTTAAAAAGCCATTATTTTTTTTCCTTATGAACATTTACCTTAATTTCAAGCAAAATAGGATCTTGATCTAGTGATGATTCAGCCCCATTCATCACCAGTACTCCTCCTTTGTTGGAACCCATTAGTCAAACTCCTAATTGTGCAAGTCTATGCACATATGATGTGTCCACAATTTGGCCTCATTTAAGGCTTTACTTTAATGGATTTCATGTCCTCAAATGCATATTTTGTGCCAATAACTGATGTAAATCCTTGAATTTGAGGTACTTGAATCGCAGAACAAAGCATGGACACTATTGAGCAAAAATGAACAAGGTAGCAGAAGAAACGAAGGAAAGAAGGATTGAGGATTGCCTAACACATTGGGCGAGTCGCTGAAGGGCTATGGTCTCGCCTAATGTTCCAGTGTGCCCATCCCTGAATGAAAATATCAAGTCGGTGATAGAAATGAGCAGTCGGAGACTCACCGAACGGTTTAGTGATGTAGTGTTATCGCTCAAAGTTACATAACTTGAAGATGCTGAAGGTAAAAAAAGGCAATGGAATTGACTAAAAGTCATATCACAGAGTGGATTGGCGATCCTACTTATTGTGTTGAATGTTCCTTCGCAACACATTTTTGGGAGACTATATATACATTTTTAAATTCTTAGTTTAGTATCTACTTTTTGTATCAATCGTATTTTAATTCACTTTTGAAGTTTAGAGCTTAGAACTGAGTTTTTGGAGATAATATTTCCTTAGCTTTTAAGATTTTCATTTCTAGAAATTGGAAGTGGGTGTTGAATCTTAGACCTTTGTAAAGATAAACTTAATCTTATCCAATTGATGGAAATATAAGTTGGTAACAATTTGTATCTTTTTATGACTTCTAGCTAAATCCCCAATTATTGGGGTGTGATTATGTGATTATGGGTTGATTTAGCTGATGGTAGTGTTAATTCATAGTGTACATGCTGTTTAAAAGTGATTTCATTCCGTAATTGTGGATTAATATAAAGAGTTGTAATTTCAATGCAACTGTACCTTCCTGTTTTTGCTTGCTCAAGAGAGAAGTTTTAAAACTAAGATTATTAGTTTGATGGTCTATGGGTATTGGATTGTAATGGGTTCAGCTCGAGAGAGTGTATCCTAAACCATTTTCCACATATTCAACTCAAGAGAGTGAATGGACTAAGAGAAGTATGTTCTTAATTGTTGCTCATTGGTGTTCGAGAGAAACCAATTTGATTTAGGGTAAATTGTTCGAGGGAAAGTTATTCCCACTAAAGTCTAGCTTATTAACTGATTTACAACTATTCACTATTAATTGCAATCACCCATTTGTCCACCTTAGCCCATAATCCAATCATATACCAAGAACACGTATTCATATTTGGTATTTTCGTGTTATTTGTTTTTGTAGTTGATAATACAAACAAACCCACTGATATTTGAAACTTGTGTCACCCTAAACTTGAACCATGCTTTTATTCGTAAATATTTTTACCAGTGATTGATTTGCTAATTCATGCTTTTCTATTGATTCTTGAGTACGTACCAGTCCCTAGGACTCGACCTCAACTCACTTAGTTGGGTTATATTACTGACAAACGATCGTTGGCACTTAGTATTGGATGAAGTGTCTTGATACGTGAAATAAAAATGGCACCGCTGCCGAGGAGTGGTGTTACTTAATAATTTTTAATTAAGCTGGATTTTGTTCTTGTTATTGATAGTTGTACTTAATTTTAGTTTTGTTTCACTTGTTTGTATGTTGAAACAGGTAGCATGAGTGTATATGGTAGCAATGACATCTAAGAAGGCCATCAAGATGACATTGGAAACCTCAATGATGTCAACGAGCCTAATGCTAATTATTCCCATCTTATGGGGGTATGGTGTCATTCGCTTGCCTTCGACCGAAGGGAATGCGATGTTCCACATTACAAGTACCATGTTGCAGCTCTTGCAATTTAAGGGGATGTTCAGTGGATTGACTCATGAGGATCCCCACGACCATATTAGAAACTATGTGGATGTATTCGGACCATTCTCCTTCAAGAACATCTCTCAAGATCAGTCTAGTTGACGTTGTTCCCATTCTCTTTGGTGAGAGAAGCGTGTAAGCGGCTGGCTAAATCAACACAAGAAACTTTATTTAACACCAATATTTATGGATGAGTCAATAATCTCGTCTCTAATAGTTGATGTATTAGGACGAGATTTTGTTTCGGTCTTTAATTCAGTATGTTTTTGAGAAGGAAATGAATTTGGTCTCTAGAAAAAGTAGTATTTGGTCCCATGTCAAAATTTAGGGCTCTTGAGGAATATATATTGAAAGGTGGGAACTGAAATGTTTAAAAAATCTATTTTTTTTCATCAAAATTAGGTTCCTAAAAGATCAGTCTACTGATCGATCAAAATTCTAAAATTAAAAGAAAAAAAGTAATGTGAAATCAAAAACCCTAGCAACCATCTTCCCTAACAACAATCTTCCCTCATAACGATCTCAGGAAACGCACCGGTCTGCCTAGCAGGAAACACAACCTAGATCTTTGTGTTTTCTTAGAACAGCGAAGGCCTGCTTAGCAGTGATCTCCACTCAATCTCTATCTTCTATTCACTCGAAGCTGAGGTATTCCTCCACTTTTATGAGTTGATTTGATTTCTTCTGAAAAGTCGATTTATTGTTTGTGTTTGAGTTATATCTCTTCTTTTTTGAACTCTTGTTCTGTTAGACTAGCTGCTGATCCTTTTATTAGAGAAGATTAAGTTTTGTAGAGTGATACGATTCCAAAAATGAAGGGATCAATCCTTAATGAACTAAGTTATAGTTTAGTTTGGGTCTGAAGCTGATGAACTATAAATAGTTAATATCGAGAAGTTGAAAAATACTTCACAAAAAACTAACCACAGTCTTTTTGACTTTTCTAGACCAACCATACTTAGGAAGGGCTTTGCAAGATTTTCCTCTCTAATATCTACAAATATGAACGTTATCTGCAATTGAAAGGCAGATGTCAGTTTCACAAATCCAGAAAAAAAGAATCTGGTTCACTAGATCTGGACAAGAGAGAAACCTTTGATTTGAACTTTCTTGCAACGTTTTGAAGTCATCAGGCTCAGCAATTATCAACCCCAATATGGCAATGAAACATAGGTAAAAATCCAACAATTGTCACACATTAGTACATGATTGCAATCTGCTTAAAAAATGCATGAACTAGATATACATTGTACAATGTGTTGGCTGGAGATGAGAATTTCCTCATAAAAGTGTTTGTTACAAACTCTATATACAACAACAAAAGCTAAGTCCAGTCTGGTCAAACAATTATAGATGCTCAGAATTGTAGCGAACTTTGTTAGTAGTCTCCTCTTCTTATTGTACGTGTTTTAACATATATTTGTGAAGGTAAAATGTCCACAAATATCAAAGACTAACATTGTTTTGATAACACAGGAGAACAACCTTTGTTTACTTCACCTTTCTTTCTTAGAGAAATGATAGCCTAGTGCATGAGCATATGAATTACAACTAAATGGAGATGTGAAATATTTTCGGAAACAAGAGATGATATGAAGTACAATGAGTCAGATAAAAAAGCTACCTGAAGTTTGTTTGTGTTGGAGTAAACTCTAGCAGCATCAAGTTTAGTAAGTACTGTAGTTAAGGGGAACTTTTTATCATCCAAAAACTACAAGATTCCTTCTGTAAACCAGATCAATGATGTGAATAGTGATGTGTTATTAAGCAATGCAATGCTACTGAAAAAATGAAGTCTAGATTAAAAAATAATAGCAATGTTCCTAGAGGTTAGGGAATAAAATAGCCATTTGATCTTTCCAAATTTTTAGCCATCCATGCATAAGCTGTTGTAGATTTAACTTCTCAGTTGCACGCATAGTCAGGAACAACTATCTATCGTGACAGAATAGTAATGCTTGAGCAAGGAAGTGGTGTAAAACATAACTCTAGAATCTAAAAAATAACCTGCCATATTCAGGGTATTTCTCTTGCTCACTTTTAACTAGACCAAGGAAAACACTAGTGGGCTTGAAAACAGGGAAAAGGTGCTTGGCAATTTCTGCATTGTTAGCTATTTTTTATTTGTTCAAGTTTCACGTAAGCCTCCTCTTTTGGGACCTTATTTTTTCTTCTTCTCTATGTTTGTTCGAGTTACACTACTTGTTTGAATTACATTTCTTCTCTGAGGTTAGCTGGTCATTTTTTTTAAGTATATTAAAGTTAGCGTGACAAGATCCCAAAAACAACAGGGATCAGTCCTCAGAGAAAACAAAATAGTGAACTACTCTTAAACAGAGGCACTCACAGGTTATGCATTAAGACAGTGTTCAGAGAGAAGTTATAGGAATTTGTATTGGATTCGAGAAATCTATTCGGAATTACAAATGAACGATTGTTTACCTTTTTAGACTAACAGAGCATGCCACGTGCAACTAATTCTTAAAAAAAAATTCTATCTAACTAAAATAAATTAGTAATTGCAAAAGCACCATTGAATTATTAAATGTAAATCAATCATATTATAGTGTTTTGTGTGTGTTTAAGGAATGGATCATATTTTCTTACAATAATTCCTAGAATAGTAAGTCCACCTGATGTTTTAGACATAAACACTTTATCCCATGCTATCATTGCTTTCTTTGTGACTTCCACTCCACCCGTCCACATAAAGGTTTTGCACGTTTGTTTAATGAGTTTTATCACTTTTGTTGGCAGGACAAAATTCTGTGACCAATACACTATATGGAGAACAACAGAGTTATACATATATGAATCTTTATACATATGCTGGGATAGTGCTGCTTTTGATGATAAAACAGAGTTATTTTATACATATCTTCTGAGTTATTTTAATGTTTGTGTCGTTTCCTCTCTATATAGATATTGGAAAGCTGATTCGCATTCAGTTTTAACCTTTTGGCATCTACAATAGTATTAATAGCTACCACGTCTGAAATGCTTTAGTTGTTCTGAGTTATTTTAATGTTTGCATCGTTTCTTCCCTAGACAAAAATTGAAAAACTAATATGCATTCAGTTTTAGCCATTTAGATGTCTTGGGAATTGTTGCTTCTTGTGTGCTAGCATATAAAGTGACAGAACCATTACACTCAACCATATACAAAATCTCTGTTCATATATATATTCAACCGTCTATAAATTCTGCTTTGTCCACTAAGAATAGGATTACAAGATAAAAATGTCAAGAAATAAGCAGTAACAACATTGTAGCCTCACAGTAACAACATCCTAGCCATATACAGAATCGCCCCTATAAGACTTATCCCTTTGAATAGGCTTTTATCGATACAAGAACTTTGACATCACTCTCTGGGTTATTAAAGAATTTTTTGATATCTACTTTTGTTGTACATCAGGTTTCCCATCCATATAAAGAATCTCTTGGCCTAAACTCAAGCAAGATAGAGATTTGAGTTGCACCTTGATCTAGTTTAGAGGATCAAGTAACTCGCTAAACCTGTATCATTAGAATTGTTTAACAGATCATTGCCCTCGTTTATGTCTGTTTTTTAATGTTCTACTCGTACAATTGCATGCACAGTTTGAGATTGTTTTACTCTTACAAGGATTAATTTCGAGTAGAAAACAATGAAAACTTGTTTGTTTACCTTGATACAATTATAACCTGTTGGTTTATAGTTGAAACAATGATATATATCATGCTTGTTTAATTACTGTGCAACAACTTGTTTCCCCTAAAACATAATATATCCTTCTTGGTGGAGAATTTCTCCATTTGTGCTAGCTTATGTCACTGAATTTGTGCTTTCCGCATAGATTTGGATTTTTTGTGATTGCATCTCATCAAAGTTTTCTTAATCAACTTTTTTTACGTTCTTGCACCTTGTTGATATTCTTGATAACCCCTTAGAGAGTTGTTTTGTGAAGAATGAAGCTACAAGTCAAGATTCAAGTTTAGAAGATGCACAGGACCTAAGGAAGTTGTGCAAAACAAGAAATCATGGTCTACCTCGGGATATTGTTAATTTGCTAAATTTTTTTGTTAATTAAATATTGAAACTAATACGATGGGATGTTTACTTATTTTTATATTTATATCAGCCTTTTTTATGGAAATTTACCGTAACAATCTTATATTTATTAACAATCTTATATTTATTGGTAAAACTTATAATACTTTTGTGAAATAAAGATCCATAATTATTGGTGGTCAATTAGAAACCAAAAGTTCTACTCGTCTCTGAAAGTTCGCCTAACAAGAGATAGTTTCTTGTCTCTAAAAATTTCATCTAGGATGAGACAACTTCTTGTCCCTAAAGGTTCATCTAGGATGAAGTGTTGCTTGTCTCAAAAAACAATCTAGGACGACTTGGTTGCTCGTCAAGAAAAAGTTATCTAGGACAAGGTAGTTGCTTGTCCCTAATGAGTAATCTAGGACGAGTTAGTTGCTAGTCTCTAAAGGGTTTAACGACCAGAAAATAAATAGTTTTTAAGGAAGAAGATCATCTATATTTGGGAAGCGATATATAGTCCCTAAATGTATTTTGGCGACCAACTTTGATTCCGTAACTAAACACATTTAGTGACCAGTTAAAAGAACCCATTCCAATTAACCTTTTAGCGAAGAATCTTTTTAGGATGGGTGGCGATCAACCTTTTCTTGTCTAAAAAGACTATTTGGGATCACATTTGAATCAATCACTTCGTGGGAGGAGTTGGTTACCGCATTTCAAGTGCACTTTTCCCTCTTTCAAAGATGATGACTCTTTGGGACATCATTCAGAGCTTCAAGCGTCTAATAGGTTACCCAATTCATGAAGCTTGGGTGTGATTCAAGAAGTTGGTGCTTCAATGCCCAACTTATGGCTTGCCTAACAACGTGTTGCTGCAGTGTTTTTACCGGACTCTTCACTCGGTAAATATGGGTGTTGCTGACCAACTTTCTACGGGAGGTTTGATGCAGCAACGTTATGTGATAGCAACTTAGATTTTGGATGTCATGACTACCATCAATCGAGTGTGGTATACTCGTGAAGACCAAGTCTCCTCTCTCACATTTAAACCGACCAAGGAGAAGATGGAGAAAGAACAAGAAAGGGATCAGAACATGGCCACGATCATGACACAACATATTTTGTCTAAAGATGTCATTGGGGATAATGCTCGAGGTGTCAATGCCGTGGGTGTTTGGTGTGCTAATCCTGAGGAAATAAAGTTTGAAGCTTTGTACAATGAAGCGGTGAATTTCCTAGCAAACCAAGGCGGTGGATATCGTTCAAACTACCCCAGGAAGGGTGGTAGCCAAGGTTGGAAGGATCGTGACCGAGAATGAAGGGATCAGAATCCTAATTGGAAGGTTGGGTAGAAGGATAGATATGTACCTCCTCAAAAGTGACAAAATCCAAAGGATTCAGAAGGTGACCGATCTGAGGATATGCTCTCTCGTATCGTCAACAAAGTTGAGGGGTCAGACAAGATCTTGAAAGAGAGGGGTCAGACAAGATCTTGAAAGAGATGAAAGAAGACATATCGACCCTTAGCTATACCATCACCTCCCATTCAGTGTCGATCAAGCAGTTGGTGACCTAAATGGATCATATATTGTCTCATTGCCTAGTGACAATATGGACAACCCCAAGAATGAGATTTGAAGGCGGACTTGCGTTGTGGCACGACTTTAACTAAGTTGTTGCTTGGGAGGCAACCCAAGTTTTATATTCTTTCTTGTTAAGTTTGAAATAATGGTGTGTTGATTGTGCAGGTCAAAGTGTGGAAAGTGTTTGAAAAGTGCAGGTTGGCGAGCTAAGGGTCCAATCAAAAAATCGCCGAAGAGGCCGGGAACCCCGACCTAGACTGTCATTGGACTCAAGAGAACTTTAAATTGGAGTCTATAAAACTCGACGAGCCTAGGAAATTATTGGTGAATCACCGACCTCACAATCTAGTCCGCCGTTTGGAACCTAGATTAACGGGAGGTCCTATAAAACACAGCGAGGTAAGTGAACACTCGGCAACATGCCGAGTGGGTCGGCGAGCACAACTAATATCACCGAATGGTTGAGAACTGGACGGTTCTTAAAAGGCTAAAGGTTTAGACTTCTAACTCTTTCACTTTCGCTCACTTTTGAACTTCCCAAACTAACACCTGCTCATTAGTTTCTATAATTTGGCATTTTAAAAGTATTTTAGTGGTTGATTTATTCTCGAATTGAGATTTACTTTGCCACCTAGCATTTCAATCTTTATTAATAGGCATCAAAGATAGGTTTATCGAACCCCAAGTTTATTTTATCGAATTTGTACTCATTTGCAATGATTTTATCTTGTTAAAGTGTGTTGGGCCTCTCTAATAGGATTAATATGTTTGAATGCCTGTTTTTAATTTGATAATCTTGCCAGTAGTGTTTTGAATGTTGAAATCCCGTAATTTTGGTGCCTTAAAATTAATTAAATCTTGTAGGGTTGTGCTTGCATGTTGTTGAGTTTAGTTAGGTGAAGTCTAAGTAACCCAAAATTGTACCAAATGACGTAATTTGCCAAATGATAGAGCAGGTGACATCATGTTTAAGGGCAAAATTTGTCAAAGGCCAAATTCGGCAAAACCGAGAGAAGTCTGAGTATTTAGGGTAATGGGTGTTATGAGTCTTGTTATAATTTGAGTAGTGCATGCTTTGATTTTTTTTGGGGTTTGAATTTCAGAAGTTGGGTTAAAAGTAGGCACGTTGGGTTGTTTGGCGAGCTGGGTCGAGCTCTCCGAATTACTCGGCGGTTCGGTGAAGTTCCCCATCTCGCCTTTAATTTCATGTTGATTGAATAGTTTGATTCTATAACTTTCGGCAGGAAGCTTGAGGTCACCGAAAGCAATTGGCAACTTACCTAAAGTCTTCTCGATCACCCTTTTATCTACACCTCTGTAGCTTAAATTACATTGTAGCTTTTGATGGGCTAATCCTTGTTAGCCAAAGGATGTCGACAATTCGTCGAAATGCCTTCCCATCATCGACTTGTCAATTTTTTTTTAAGAATTTTGAGTCAATCCTTTTGGCGAGCCCGATCTAGCTCGGCAAAGTGATTCGACAAGTTTGTCTACAATTATTCTTCTGTACCTTTCATTGAAATGTTTCTAACTCTTTCCCGATGTTCTGCAGACATGGCTAGACCAAAGATTGCAGGTAGAAACATGCTACCCCGAAAGAAGGCTAAGGGGATAACACTAAATGAGGATGCAACTACATCCAGGGCCAATACCACTAAACTTCCCACAACTGGTGGGAAGGGAAAAGTCAAAAGGAAAGCACCAGCGTCACTGGAAGCCAACTCCGACATAGACAACATATATGCCACCCACCTCACTACTTGTGAGAGTGAGGGTGAGCACAAAGAGCACCAGACTCTAGCTTCTGAAGGCAATAAGTTAGTAGCAACACAAAGGATAGAGTTGCAGTCCAAAAGAATGAATGATCCGTCTAGGATCAAGACTCCTTAGGCCACCGCTTCTCCAACTCCAACTCTAACACAAGATGTAGTCTTGGCTCCTCCGATATAGGGTCCTCCTCCCAAGTTGATGAAAAGATTAAAAAGTGAGGGGCTCAGGACTACCATTAAGGAGAAACGTATATTCATTGATGGGGTGATTGATAGGTACCTAGAGATTATGAGCTTTCCGAAGTCTTATAATTTCTAAATCTTCACCAAGCCTTGTGACACATATGTTCCAAATAGGGTCCGCGAGTTCTATGCTTCTTATGGGGCCTTGATAACACAAAGGAAGAAGCAGGAAACAACATTTAAACTAGTTGACCCTATAGTTATCCAGGGTAATGAGGTCAAGTGTGACAGTGAGACTATTAATATTGTCCTGGATTGTCCCGATGACATCGATGACGAGTGCCAGCATCTGATTTGGACAAGACTCTGGACAATATGAAAAAATGGTTGGCCTCACTCATACCAGTCGATACTCCCAAGTGGATAGAGATTGGAGCACCAATTGAAAATAAGGATCTTAACATTGCTACTAGGTTTCAGTTTGGCTTGATCAACAACATTATCATGTCGTCTGAAAATGAGTCAATCCTCTGCCTAGCCAAGGCAGTCTGTCTGAGTTATCATAGAGGAGACTAGGATAAATGTGGGGATCAATATAGCATAGGACATGGTCATGAGGGACAAGAAGCACCTTACCTCACTTTCTTTCCCTGTATTGATCACCAAGCTGTGCAGATGGGCTCGGGTACCTGGAGATGCAAAGAAGCATGTGGAAATATTCTCACATGCTCCACTGATATCTAGAGAACTGAGGCTGAATATTTAAAGGACTAGGCTGAGAAAAAGAAGAAAAGGCAGGCCGATTGGACTCATCCCCAGATGTCGATACAAACTCACCACCTGCATAGGCATCGATATCTTTGCCTACTCCACCCCATGGGCCTTTAGTTACTTCTTGTGTTGTACCTTTTGATGCCCCTAGTTCTTCTGCTGCATTCCTTCCTAGACCTGCTGTTGATTTTTCTCGAATCCTGCTTACTCAGGCTGCATTACTTCGAATGGGGCAGCTTGCCTATTCTGCTGATCGTTGTGCTGCCAAAATCGAGGCCTCCATTCCAAGCATGATTCACATTGCCCTAGCTGATATTATGTCACCATTAAGTGATACTATTGATGCCCTTGTGGCGAGGATAGCTATGTGTGAGTGTGGCCAAAGGGACACCAAAGAGGTAACAACCTTAAAGGCCGCTATTGACGTACTGAGGAGTGATATGGATCAGCTGAAGTCCACAGACATGTCCACGATTTTCGTGATGGTGGAGATCCCAGATGTACCTGATATGCCTCCTTCTACCACCAGCGATGATATTAGAGTTGAGGAGACAACCAATCCCGAGTCTGAGGCGGAGACGGATGAAAAGATGCTTGAGGTGCTGAAGAAGCTTAGTATGAGGGCCTCACTGGGACTGAGGAGGCCATGGTAGATGTAGTTGCACAGGCTTCTTTAACAAATACACCCTTGGTTGATCCTAGTGCAACTACTGTTCTTTCTGAGGTGACTCTGGTCACTGATGCCCAGACACATGGAGCGACTGTTTAGACATGATCCCTTCTTTACCTTCCTCTCGTTCTTTCTTTATTTTGACTTGTGGATATATTATTTCGTTTGCATTTAAGGACAAATGACTTTATTTGTGGTAGGGTGAGGTCCACTTTTTGTGGACTTTTGTGGCTGATATTTTGTGTATATATTTGTGTTTTTACACTACTTTTGTGGTTGATTGAGCTTGTGGCCCCTTGTTTTTGATTGTAAATGATTTTTTGGACCTTTCTCAATAAATGTGTCACCTCTTGCTTGTGTTTTAATGAGGCTTTTATTTTGCAAATTTGATTCTCGGTCTTGATCAATATCGATGACTTGAATGATGCTCATAATCGAACAAAAATGAATGTGCGGTTACTATGAGGCTAAATGAAGTTTCATAGACAATATGTGATCTCTTTGCATTTCGTTGTGATTGGCCAAGTATTGAATTGAGTCTCTTATGATAAAAATTGCACACTAGCGAAAGTGTGGAGTCTTGTTTGACATTGTCATCAATGACTTGTATGATGAGCTTACCGTGAACAATATGTGATGACACCTAGAATTTTCCCAGTTGGTCCGTTTAACTAAGTGAGGCAACCTCTTAAAATGATCTTAAGCAACTTTGAAGAGTGTGAAGCAATTTGACGTTATACCTCTTTTTGTTAGCCCTACCTTGTGAGTGTGTAAACCCCTCTTGAGCACCCCTTGAGCCTTAACCTTTTCTTGGAAGAAACTTGATGAAAACATAACCTTTCTTTATCCATTACCCATAATCCTTATGATTTGTAGTTTGGTTGAATAGCCAACTTAGGCCAAAAGTCTAAGTTGAGGGTGTGGTGAAATTATAGGAAAAGGTACATCAAGAAGTGCAAAGAAGTCCCCTTTTGACCCATGGTTTTGGAAAACAAATGGAACCCCAGCATACAAAAAATGAAGAGAGAAAAATAAGAAAAAGAATGAAAAAGAAAAAGAATAAAAAAGTTGTGGAATAAAGTTGTGAAAATGCAAAAATAAATGAGGTTTCCAATAGTCCATGGAAGATGAATAATGGGTGACTTTTAAACTTGAATGGGAATGATAAAAAAGAGGAAAGAAAGTGTTGTGCACACTACATTTCATGAGGATAGAAGTCACTAAGTCTAAATGAACATACCTTTGCATTCAGCCATATTACAAGCCTTGAAAAAACTTTTTTGATTCTGAATGAACTGAAGCAAGTGTTGATTGGAAAATACAGGCAGATCTATGGGTGAAATCATGCATTGTGTTCATCTTTATGAGTGTGAACACTGCATTTTGATTCCAGAACTCTGAATTGTTGAACCATTGTGTGCGGATATGGAATTATTATGTGTGAGGAAATTTTATTACCTTTGTTTAGCTTGAACTTACATTTGAAGCAAATAGTGTGAGCTTGAAATTCTTCGGTAACGATGAGTCACAACTGGAATGTTTGAGTGCACAATTGATCCTTGCATGAGTAAGTTGAGTCTTTTTGTTTGCATTCATGATTAAGTCTTGTGTAGCATTTGAGACATCCTTTTTCAACTGTGGAACTTGAGTTTTACTTGAGGACAAACAAAAGTTTAAGTTCGGGGTGTTGATGAGTCCACGATTTGGACTCATTTAAGACTTTATTTTAATGGATTTAGTATCCTCAAATACATATTTTGTGACAATAACTGATGTAAATCCTTGAATTTTAGGTATTTGGATTGAGGAACAAAGCATGAACACTATTGAGCAAAAAAGAACAAGGCAACTGAAAGAACGAAGGAATAAAGGCCCGAGGATTGCCTGACCCATTGGGCGAGTCGCCGAAATGCCCTGGTCTCCCCTAATGTTTAAGTGTGCTCAGTTCTGAAGGAGAAAATCAAGTCGACGATATAAAAGGGTAGTCGGCAATTCGCCAAACGGTTTCACGATGCAGTGCTATATTACCCAAAGTTACAAAAATTGAAGATTTTGAAGGTCAAAGTAGAAAGGCTATTGAATTGACCAAAGGGCGGATCACCGAGTGGATTGGAGATCTCGACATACTGCGTCGAATGGTCCTTTGCAACACATTTTTGGGCGACTATAAATACATTTTGAAAGTCATAGTTTAGTATCTACTTTTTGTATCAATTGAATTTTAATTCGATTTTGAAGTTTAGAGCTTAGAACTTAGTTTTTGGAGACAATATTTTCTTATTTTTGACGATTTCAAGATTTCCATTTTTGAGAAATTTTAAGTGGGTTTTGGATATTCTTCATCTTAGACCTTGGTCAAGATGATGTTCATCTTACCCAGTTGATATAAACGTAATTTGGTAAAATTTCTACCTTATAATGATGTTTAGCTAAAATCCCAATTCTTGGGGTGTGATTATGTAATTATGGGTTGATTTAGTTGTTGGGTATTGTTAATTGATAGTGTAAATGTTATTCAAAAGCGATTTTGTTCAGTAATTGTGGCTTAATCTAATGAGTTGTAGTTGCAAATACAACTCTACCGTCGTGTTTTTGGCTTTCGAGAGAGAGAGAGAGGTTATAAAATCAAGGTTATTGATTTGATGGTCTGTGGGTATTGGGTTATCATGGGTTCAGCCCGAGAGAGTGAATCATAAACCTTTTTCTACACATTTAGCTCGATAGAGTGAATGAACTAAAACGAAGGTTGTTCTTAGCTGCTGCTTATTGGTGTTCGGGAGAAACCAATTTGATTCGGGGTAAATTTTTTAGAGAAAGTTTATCCCCACAAAGTCTAGCTTATTCACTATTTACAACTATTTACTATTAATTGCAGTCACCCATTTGTCTACCTTAGCCTATAATCAATCACATCGCAAGAAATCGTCTTATATTTGTTATATTCGTGTTATTTGTTGTTGTAGTTTATAATACAAACAAACCCCTTGATATTTGACACTTGTTTTTATTCGTAAATGTTCTTACCTATGATTGATTTGAGCTTATTCATTTTCTATTGATTCCTGAGTATGTACCACTCCCCTGGAACTCGACTCCAACTCACTTTGTTTGGTTAATATTACTGACTAACTATCGTTTACACTTAATATTGGATGAAGTGTCATGATACGTGAAATTAACATCTTTTGCTAACTGTTTGTTGTTTTCTTCATCATGAGAGGTACTACCCATTGACAACCTTCTCTAGGAATCAACAACAACATTAGCTTTACTTGGGTGATATAGGATACTCATATCATAACACTTGAGAAATATTCTGGCCACCTACTCCATCTGGGATTAATCTCTTTTTGACTAAACACATACTGAAGATTTTTGTGATTGGTGAAAACATCTACATCAACACTATAAAGATAGTGACGCCATATCTTCAATGTGAATACTACAACATCTTACTCAGATCTTGTGTTGGATAATTCTTCTCGTGAATCCTAAGTTGTCTGGAAGTATAAGCTATAACCTTTCCATTCTGCATTAATACATACCCCAGTCCAACTTTGGACGCATCACAAGATACCAAACCTTGTGTACATTATGTTAAGGTCAATAGTGGGTAATAGTCAACCAGTTTTTCAATTCATGAAAGATTTTCTCACAAGCTTCAGACCATTGAAAGTGAGTCAACTTTGTCAACGGGGATGAAATAGATGAGAACCCTTCGACAAACCTTTTATTGTAACCACCCAATCCCAAGAAACTCCTAATATCAGTTGGGGATGTGGGTCTAGTCCAGTTCTGTACTACCTCTATATTCTTAGTGTTAACTCAAATCCCATTACTGAAAAAAATGCCCTAGGAATGCCACAAACTCAAGCCAAAACTTACATATAGAGAAATTGCATACGGCTCCTTATCCTCTAGAGTCTCGAAAGCTATTTTGAGATGACTAGCATGATCTTCCCTATTCCTTGAATAGATTAGAATTTCATTAATGAATACAATAACAAACATATCTAAATAAGGCTTGAATACTGTGTTCATAAGGTCCATGAATGTTGTTGGAGCATTAGTCAAACCAAAGGACATAACTAGGAACTCATAATGACCATAGCGGGTCCTAAAAGTCGTCTTATGGATATCACTTTCTCTTACTCTCAATTGATGATAGCCTAATCTAGAGTTTATCTAGAAAAACAAGTGGCACACTGAAGTTGATCAAAGAGATCATCAATTCTCATAAGAGGATACATATTCTTGATAGTAACCTTGTTTACCTGACAGTAATCTATACACATTCTACTAGAACTATCTTTCTTAGCTTCCTCACAAATAAGACCAGTGCGCCCCAAAGACACTTGGTCGAATAAAACTTTCTTAATAAGAAATTTCAACTACTCTTTTAACTCTTTTAACTCAACTTGAGCCATTCTATATGGAGGAATAAATATAGGATGAATATCGGGAAGAATATCTATACCGAAGTCTATTGCTCTCTCAGGAGGGACTCTGGGACTGGAAAGACTATTGAAAACTCACTACCAACTGGAACTGATTGAATAGGTGGTGCGTCAACACAAGAGTCATTTAAACGGACCATGTGATAGATTCACCCCTTGGAAACTAACTTTATGGCCTTAAGGTACAAAATGAAACGATCCTTAGGCACTAATGAAATACTCATCCACTCTATAACCGTCTTATTAGAAAATTGGTACGTAATACTTAAGTTTACTATTAACTAAGGCATAACAGGCATGAAGCCATTTTATACCTAGAATGACATCGAAATCTACCACATCTAACTCAACTAAGTCAGCAATGGTGTTCTTGTGATTGACTGAAATCGTACAATCACGGTAAACTCTCTCAGCTAGAATAGACTCACCAATATGCGTCGAAACATAGAAGGCTCAAGAAGTTCCTTAGGAAGAACATGAAAATTCATCGCAACATACGGAGTCACAAAAGATAGACTCTTTCTAGGATCTAGCAAAGAATAAACATCATAATAAAAAACTTTGATCATACCAGTGACAACATCTAGAGAATTCTCTTTCTCTTGGCAACTAGTGATATCCTATAAATTCTTTGATCCTCCGTATGCTCGTGAAGTAGATCCTCTATGTGAAGCTCTGTCTGGAGGACCAACTGAATAACATTAGGCTTTATTTCCCCTATTTCCACCGCCCTTCCTGTTATTAGGGCAATCTTTCATGAAGTGACCCTCTTGACCACGCTTGAAGCAACCAGTGCAGTCATCAGGACACACACCTGAATGGGTCCTACCACACTTAGCACATGTAGGAGTCTCATCACCTCCTTGTGTCACACCCTTGAGACTATACAATTCCAGCCCTGAAATGTTTTGAATTCTAATTATTGAGCTCATCTTTGTTCCTTAGGGCAAGTGCACTAGTATGTGATGGAGCAGAACTTTTTTCTTGTGTTGGAAAGATGACTAGTTTGCATTACTCTTTTATTGTCCGGACTCATTTCAGATCTTAGCCTTCTTGTTTCAGAACTCTTCTCTATCTCTCAGCTTATTTTCCTCAACCTGTTGCGCATGGATCATCAACCTTGCTATGTCCATATCCCCTATTAGCATAGCTACCTGACAACCCAACAACAAACAAACTCATCTCGCTCTTCATGTCAGGAACCATCTCTTGGGGATAACGGGACTGTTGGGTAAACTTAAGGATATACTATTGCTTACTCATATCAATCTTCTTAAGAGTGAGGAATTCTCTTACCTTTGCCTCCCTTAGCTCGGGGGAAAGAAACTCCCCATGAAGGCATTCACAAACACAATCCATCTCACGATTGGTGCACCCTTAGCTCTACTCTTCTTATATTTGTCAAACCAGATTCTAGAAACACCCTTCGGTTGGTATGCAGCTAGTTCCCCGCTCAGCATTAACAAAATGCATAACCTCAAACACTTTGTGAAATTCCTCTACAAAGATTTCGGTATCCTCAATGATGCTTGAACAGTGAATCTTGAAGGATTCATTTTTAAGAGTTCCTAGATTCTGGAAGTATCAAATACTTCCTCTCAATTCTCTCTTTATTGCCCAGCTTAGTTGGTCACAACTTAGATCAACATCCAGAAACCTTCACAGAACTGAACATAGGTGACCTCTTCTTGGGGTTGCACTTCCGGTGCATTAAGTAACCCTTGATCCTCGACATTCCTTTTAGCGGGACGAACTAGGGTAGCTCATCGTAGAGGCATGATCTGAAAGTATGTGCTAACATGAGTTAGAAAGAAAATATTATAGAGATAAACTCAATCGCACAAAATGAGTATGAAAGAAGTGAGATAGTTCCTAAATGTTACATCCTCCTAACTATAGATGTGGTGTGCTTCACACCGATATCTAGGACTCTAAAGACATGACTTCATAGAATCCTTAGGATTGTTGAAACCTAGCTCTAATACCAAGTTTGTCATGCCCCGAGCCTACATCCTTGGGGGGAATGGTACTAAAGAGCCACTACTGACCTCAAACAAACCCTTGGCCTGGCGTACTACTCAACGAAAGACTTTACTCAACAAAGATAAATTCATGATATAAACTAGAATGTTGTAAAGGAAATATTCAACTAGCTAATAAAGCAACTCAAGTCTTATAACAAAACAACTGAAAATGGAAAGACTCATGAACTAATAATGTCTAACAATCTATGAATCCTCTAAATACTAAGAGAGATATCGGGATAAGACCCCCGACTATCCTAACAAACTGAAATGACAAAAACAATGATAAAAGAGATCCTCTGGAAGCAAGGAGGCTCACCAACAATTGTAAAGCTCAACTAGAACAACGAATGCAAGTCAAATGGTGTTAGTAGATGGAATGTACGAGCATGTGAGGGAATATCTAAACAAGACATAAGCTTGAAAGGTAATTGAAGAAACTTACCTTATCTCCACTTAACTCAACAAATTTCAATAATAACTTAGTTTTGTATATGAAAACAGAAGTAATTATGTGAGGGATTCTCTAACTAACAACCATCACTATGAGTTATATGGTGATACAACGTCTAGCCCACGCTTATAGAACTGTCCTCTTCTTTGTTAGTGTATAGAACCTACTACTAAGTGGATCTACTAATCTATGCTATAAAGCATTAATAAATCATCTAAAAAGTATGACCCTTTCAACCCACGTTGACTACATGGTTTATGTAGACTTGAGTTATCTGAATTCGTCCCAATATCAGTGCTCAATACTACTCCCAAAATCTAACAAGCTCATATATTGAAATTTTCTGTGGTTTGAGATTATTACTCAAAAAGATCTTTCTCTTAAAAAAGATGGTACTAAGACTGCTTATGAAAACTCTTTTGGAAATCGATGTTTCCTCTCATCTTAGATATAAAAATATTTACTCTTTGGGAATACTTAGTTCCCATACATAATATTTGATAAATGAACTTGGATTTATTCTTTCTCAAACTCAATGCTTAAGTCTTTACAACAAGTTTAAAACGATTGCAGAAGACTTTGAAAAGATTCTAGTAACTCTGTTAACTTGACTCCTAGATCTACCTTGAATTTGAATATGGATTGAAGGTTATGATCTCATGTTATGGATGATCCCATGATTTTTAGATGTACCTTAGAGTGTAGAAATCATAGAAAACATAGGTACGGTTCGAGGGGACTCAAGCGAAAAGAATAGGGAAAGGGTAGAAGAAGTGGGAACCCTGGCGTACTGAGTGGTGCACGACACTAGAGCGTGAACTACAAAAGTAATCATGGCTTACTGAGTGGCGCGGCGCCCTACCCCCTTTTCCCAGTAAACATGACGAATTTTCTTACTCATTTTCTAACACTAATTCACCTAGAATCGAATGGTTTCTTCCTAATCACTTAGATTCGATTATCGTACATTAATGTACTAGAATCTACTAAAAACAACCTAAAAACTCATATGATTATCTGAAGAACACATAAAAACCTCAACAATCAAGATCTTGAAGGGAACTTCAACGAAACTCATCATAAACTCAAATCCTTTACTGTTTAAAGAACGAAATTGCGCTGAACTAATAATTATTGACGCATGGATGAACAAACCCAACATTATGTGAACTCACATACCGCTTAGGGATCAACCCTTGGTGAATCCTCAAGAACTTGAGGAACGCTTGTTTCCCCTTCTCTCCTCTTCTTGAACTTTTCTCAAAACCCTAGCGTAAATTTGGATTTGTAAAAATAAATCAAATCAATTTAGACCCCTAGATATTACCAGTTTTCATTTTTAGTTAATTGGGTAAGAAAAGACCAAAATACCTTTATTAAATCCGAATAACTTATCTTAACTGGACAGCCCGACTTCAAACGGACATATCTCTCTCATACAAGCTCTAATTAACAAACATAGTGGAGTTAGAAAGATAATTCAAAGATCTTTTATATGATATCTTATGACCCACCTAACTCATATGTATTGAGAGATATGGTCGTTCGAAGTTGATCCAAACTCATACTTAGCATAAATTGCCAAAAAATATCAAAATTTATTCTTTCCAAAAATAGTTTCTTTCTAATTCTAATTCTTTCAACGGCGTGATGTCGTAGTGGGTGTACGCCTCATTGACTTCACAAAGTGATTCAGATCTAGATGATTGATTCTCATGATTTTTCACTACTAAATCATTATTTTGTTCAACCACTAGAAGATGACAAATTAGTTTAGAATGATTTTGAAATCTCTCTCTTGATATTGTTGCTACAGGAGCACATGTAGATAACATATTTTCCATCATATCAGTCTCACTAATCGTTCCTCCACATAGTATCAACTGGGAAATGATTCTGAACATGAAAAAATTATATTCATGTATAGACTTAAAGTTTTGTATCCTTAGATTCATCCAATCATATTGTGCCTTTGGATGTATCATTCATTCAGGCAGCTCTACAAAACAAATGGATCCTTAACTGTGAGACATTCGATTTTTAGAATCTCGTCAAGATGATAATGCAAAATATTATTGCTTTTGCATAATTCTGTTTTGATGCTTTGTTTTCATCCTTTATGGGGTCTCCAAGACGTGTTGCATCAAGGTGGATTTCATAATCCAACAACCATGTAATGATAGTTCTTGGCGAACTATAAAGGGCAACAAACTCAAGTTTCGTAAGATTAGCCATTAAAAAGCAAAAGAATAAATAATACCTTATTAATTCTTCAAACATAACCTTCTCTCATGTTGATAATGTGTTTTGAAACTATAAAGTAATAATAAGAAGAAAGTAGAGAGAAGAAACAAAACTTATTATTTCTCTAAGGGGTGATTTTACAATGAATAGGGCCCATCTATTTATAGGAAAAATTTGATTTGGTCCCAAAGTTTTGGTTATCAAGCAAGTTATTTTCTACAATTTAAAGAAACTTGTTTTCTAAGTAAAATGTTAATCAAAAGGTTTAACCAATCAAACATTTAAAAATTTAAAAATATTTTTTGGAAAATATATTTTGCTCACAACAAAACACAAAGATAATGTAATTGTTTTTCTTAAAACTCAGTATATGTATTAAATCTAGAAATTAGTTGTACTGTGTTTTAGTCAAATACTAGGCATGTCAAATTAACCATCTTGATCAGAAATAATCTATTTGAATACTGCAGCTTAGGTATAGTTTTTATATACTTGGTAAATTAACTTACTATAAGTCTTACCAAAATAGAAATAAAATTTGATGGTGTCACTATCAAATGAAAATAGTATTGAAGAAAATAAAAAAATGGTGAAATTTCGCAAATAGCTGCTATGCTAAACTTAATCAGGCTTCTTAGCTATAGTTTACATATTTGCGGGTTGTAGTTGTAGCTATAACTTCGTTTGTATAATTCCCACATCGTTTGTATAATTACAGGTACGTTTGTATAATTCGTGTGTATTTGTATAATTGAGTTATTTTCGACCGTAAAACTCAAAATAATGAATTTATACAAACACCAACATATGAACTTTAACAGCTCTAGAAATTACATTCTACAAACATTAAATAAATTTCAAAACTACACCTTTATACAAACTTTAAAAAGTTATACAAAAAAATATTGAATGTATCTGATGATAAAACTGAAAATTCAAAGGAAAAATCACTGTTATGTACAAATATAAATCAAATAAAGAATTGTTAGTAGTGAATTATACAAACTAAACATTGAGCCGCGTAATTATAACTAAAAATAGTTGCAAATTGTAATTAAGGCAAACTGTAACTATGTTAACTAATTAATTACTATATGTTTGCTTATCCGCATAATTTTTTCATTGAATATTGCAATCTTATACTTGAATTAAATTCAATTTTTCGCTCAACAAGGCACTCCTTTTGAGAATCCATGCTCTTTCTGCAGCAAACAACAACGATAAAAAGAACGATCCAAATAAATATGAAGATTAATTTCTATATGTTGTTAGTATAAAATATTTTAAAACTCTCAGATTAAGATGACGTACCATTAGGGTGTAGAAAATGAGCCCAAATATCGATAACCAACCCAACCCATTCAAAATTTTAAGTGAGAGACTCAAGTAAGGTTGGCAAAGGAACGTAATAGGGACAACCGACTCAGACTTTTTCGGAATTAGCATCAACCAAGAGAAAATCTATTGGGCCGGTACATACCTAGATTGAACCTAATCGGAAATAGACTAGAATTCTGGTTTTGAAAAATTTCAAAATATATAACTTATTTAATATTTCTTTTAAAAGTATAACTTACTAATTTTTTTAAAATTTAAATTTTAAACTCTTAAAGTTTAAATTTCAAACTCTTAAATCTTAAAATTTTAAAATTAACTATAACTAACTTACTAAAGTTTGAAACTTTTGTTTATAGTATATAAGACTTTCAATTTTCAACTTTTTGAATTTCAAATTATAACTTAATTTTGAAGTTTGAAACATTTGAAAATTGAAATACATAAAAAAATACTTGCATTAAATTGAAGACAATAATAATTTTTTTAAGACAAATAGCCTATTTTTTATTAATAAACAATAGAGTAGTACAATTTTTGTTACAAATATAAGTAGAGGATCTAATCTGCGCATCCACATTCTAGGAAGGGTTCTATTTGAATTACACCTTGAACTATCATACTAATATATGAAGCATTCATAAAAGTCTTGTCTTAAATCTTCTAATATTTCTCTAGTAACATGATTTGGAATTGGTTGTTGTGGTTGTTCCTTAAATGCATCAATGTCATCATCAATACAATCCACCAATATTTTGTCTATATCATCTCCAATTTAGGCAGGTAAATTTGGACGCCCATAAGTCTTTTGCTCAACATTGATTTAATGTTTAAACAATATTGATATCTTTAAGTTGTCTGATGCTAATAAATACTTATGATCAATAGTTTGAAACCTTTTTGCACTAAAATCACCCTCCAAAGTTACTAAAGATGCTTGAATAACATCTCGAACCACCAATTGATGTTTTGGAAATGTCTTGCCGCGATTCCTCCACCATTCTAAAAATTGAGGTTTGCCTTGTGCATCCTTAGTAGTTTCCGTTCCCGATCATGATATTCATCAAAAAATCATTCTTTTCATTAGAAGTAAGTCTAAGATAATTTTCTAGCATATCATCAATATTACATCTAGAACTTTCAGGTTCTTCATTATCTACTACTTCATTTATTCTACAATAATTATACAAATAATAAAATTTTCTAGCTTAAATTTTTATATTATCCTTAACTACTGTCAATTTAGGTAATTCTTTGTAATGAGTCTCCATTTTATTTGTTTGTGATCACAGGTCATTCATAAATTGTTAAGACTGATAATTCAGTCGTTGGGTCAGTCGTTTGGATATTGTACAGGTTTCTCTATTTTGGAGACTTAGATTTGAATGGTTAACTTAAATCAAAATTTCAAGAAGACAGCCTCAGAATGCAATTCTGGCAGTTTCATCAGCTATGGAACGACCATTTTAGGTTAGGGGCATGGTTGGTTCAGGCCACGAGACTTCTGGTGTTAGTTTGTGACTTAGTTGTTTAAACTTTAAAGCTTAAATCAAGGGTTAAATTTTGTTAACATTCTTGGTAAATGTGCTTAGAGGAGATTTTCATCAGCACGGTTAGCTCCGAAATGTCGAGTTTTGTCTAGAATGACATTTCGTGTGGTATTAACATTCTTGGTAAATGTTCTTAGAGGAGAATTTCTCAGTCTCATTTTTGAACATTTTTGTGGGTATTAGCTTAAAATATAACTTGGGTGTGGGACCCACTTTCCATCCAAACTACCTCGAATGAGAGATTATATGGCTTTGTTGAGTTTAGAAGGCCAAATTTGACGGAGCAACATATTTTGTTTGCATGCACAGGGTTTTGTAAGAATCCCAGGCACCCCGTCGGCGAATTCAGAGTTGGAGCAAACCAACTAAAGTGCTCATATATGGTGCAGACTTTAAGTGACCGTATTTCTACTTTTAGCGACCAATTTTAATTTTATATCAAGAAATTTCAGCTTTTAGCTCTCATTTTCAAGAGGTGATTCACCCTCATCCAATCTTTGATTTGAGTGATTCAAAGTCTTGTGTGATCATTGGGAGTGTGACTACTTGGTCTTTTATTTGAATGTGCTAAGGAACCTTAATTCATTTGAGTTCAAAGCTATAGCTTTTGTTTGATTTTCTTGTTAATTTTTCTATTTTGGTTGTGGCTATTTTCGGGGCTCGGATTGTGTTCGATTTCGGAACACATGTTTACGGCATAGTTGAAGACCTTTGATGGATTCAGTTTTAGGATTCCCCGTCCGGGTCCCATATTCTTGTTTTGACTCAAATTTGGGTCCATTTCTCATTGTTACGATTTTAATGTCAAAACTTCCGTAATTATGTTGTGATTGATAATTTGACGGTGTCCAATAGCGTTTCACATGTGGATAGCTCATGTGTGATGGATTTAAAGTGCTCATGTTTGGATTTGAGATAGGCTTCGGTCTACTTTCTTGATGAAACTTCTTAGATAATGTCTAGTATATATTTCATGTCATTTTTGGTGGTATTTGTCTGGTTTTCATCATTACTCTTGTTATTCCATAATTTCTTGATTTTGTAGGAGACTTGGGTTTATTATTGGTGTTGGGTTCCATAGTTTAGAATGTGGCTTCGCTTGTGGAGTAGATAATCTTGCTTATCTTTGTTAGGATTGATTTGTGGTTGCCTTAGACTAGGATTGATATTAGATGTTATAGGTTGTGTTGTATCGTCTCATAGTTATGATTTTCTCTATGTAGGGCTTATTTATGAGTGCTCTTTATACTTTGACGCTTTTGACCTTGGTGGCTCGTTGTAGCCATGATTTAGTTCTAGCTACATGTAACGACCCGGGAGCACCCCCAGTCGTCACACAGTGTAATCGACCTCTCGGAGATCTCATACAAGCCTCATGGATCATTCATTGTATACGGTACTCAAAATAAGTAATAATTTAAAACTTTCTTCACACACGAAGAATAATTTCATTAATAAGCAAGAAGGAGACTTTAAAACATCTATATTTACAACATGTATGTATCATAAACTATCTAAGACTTCTACAGTACAAAATTTGGGACTAAGACGATACAAGACTTGAAATAAAGACTAAAAAGACATAAAAGGAACATGTGGGTCTTGTCCTCGAACCAATGAGGACTCACCAAAACTTCATATTTAACCCTTAGAAATCTATCCATCATTCATTGCATACCATTACCTCCAATCCCTACACTTTAGTCAAAAAAGGAAAAGAAGGGGTTAGCACATTTAATGCACTAAGTATGGAAGCCATGCAAAAACCATGCAAAAAGGGACATTTAGTATAGAAACATGATTTCATGACATTTTGATAAAAACGTTCATCATTAGAGTTTAAGAGACATAATACAAGTCAACAATCATATATAAGACATATTAAGCTAACATAAACATATAACACTTAATTCCATATTCATCAAGTAATCCTTTTCACCATCTAGACTCTCTACCTAAGGTTACTCTTAGACTCACCTAAGTAAGACATGAAGAGGCCGCCCATACACCCTCTTCAAGCACACCTAAGTGATCCTTAAAGCTACCCTACATAAGAACTTTTCTATTCAACATACTTTAACTAAGTGAACTTCATTCATTTAGACCATTTAAGAGACAACTAGTCAAATAGGAGACTTTACATAATGGTCTTGGAATACCTAGGGAAGTCACTTTAGTATCTTCAAAGCCTACTCATTCCATGTGTATATAGAGTCCCATTCCACTACCTACACGTTGTAGAACCTACCCAATACTAGAGTGCACATCCCACATGATGAGAATAGGAATTAACCGGCATAGACCATACTAGCTAGGTATGGAATTTGGTGTCACAAAGACCCCACACCATGGAAGGTGTTCTATTTGCCAAGGGTAGAACTAGGACACATCCCATGTAGGCACATGTTTTAGGGGACATCAAAAGGTTTCTTTGTACTCTAGCTAGTTGAGAGCTACTCCCTTAAGCATATCCACTCGGTGCTTTGCCTTTTTTCTCATAGAGTAATTTTATTCACGTAAGAGTATTTGAGAAGGTACCATCTATAAGTCCTACCAACTCAAAATACCACAACCAATAAGGGGTCCATAAGGGTCTACCGATCAACGTTCATTAGGATAGGTCTTATGACTTCCTTAAAAATAGTTTCATGTCGCTCCGGCCAACCTACCTTTAAGTCCATCATTCCACTCAAGAAGGGTACAATTTAGGTCTGCCGCTTCAAGGCGTCTTATTCTTAATCTTCTTCTCATATTCAAGGTTTTACATTCTTAACATTCTTCTCATATTCAAGGTTTTACATTCTTGGCCTGCTTATCATATTCAAGGTCTCACATTAGTCATTCATAGAAGGGTACCTACTTTAGATATACCTATCCTAGACTTCCGTTCATTCTTTCATTCATTCATACATGACAAGGATGCCTAAGCCTACCAAGCCAAGAGATCATATTCACATAAATTTTATGCATCAAGTAGGGACAACTAGATCTACCTAAATAAGACACCATATCAACATATAAAGACTTTCTTAGTCTATCATCACCACATACCAACATTTAGAAGAACATGCTTTCATTCAACATATCACATAGCTTTACACAAGATCACCTCAATATCACATAAACACCTTCACGTTATTATCATTACACAAGACCACACATATACAACATAATAACTTCAATTTATACATTCATATAAGCCATAGCACCTTGTACAAAGTTACATTACTTCATATACCAAACACCTTCACATGAACCCTAACATGATACTACTAAAATTCACATAATAATGCCGACAAGGTCATTATCAAAATAAAAACAAGAAGTAAACACCGCCACCATAAGTGGACCATACCACATAATATCAACTCTATATCAATTCTACATTAGTAATGGAATTTAGGTCAACTTACCTCTTCCAATAGAAAATATCACCATTCATTTACATCTCCAACAATTCACAATATAATAGCATAATTAACCATAGAAATAAAAAAATACAACATAAATTAAACTCAATTCTGTCAACATTAGGTCATAAGCAATTAACCCACCTTATAAGCCAAATTTAGAGATTTGAGAAGGTTAAGGGTTAACGGATATTTTCATTGGAAAAACAATTCAACATCAATAACATCATATCTAATGATTTTAAATCGTTTCATGCAAGAACCCTTGACTTAGATTGAAAATTGGACTTTTTCATAAACTTTGAAATCTTTGAAATCACTTTGATATTGGATATAAGTTGTGATATAGCCTTAGATAAGAATCTCATACCTTATTAGAAGAAATACCAAGAGAATTGAAGAAGAAATCCGTTGGAATCCATAGCCCTAGCTCCATCATTGACCTCAAGCTTTCATGGGGGTTTTGGATAGAACTTGGGAGGGAAAGGGTTTTGATTTAGGTGTTAGGGTCTATAAGAGGTTTTAATCATTTTAATATTCTTAAAATAACTAAATACACCTAAAACAACCGTCCATGAAATTAATAAGACTTGGGGTGAATTTACCAACTCACCCCTAAGTACGCCACAACTTAACAGATTTTGCAGGTGCCCATTCGAGGCCCACAACGACGGACCGTCAATGGAATAAATCCACATCAATGGGGGTCCGTCATTTTGATTAGAGGCTCATAAGGTTGCACACCTTGCAGGCCTGGTCAAAGCCCAGACTGACGAGCTGTGAATTGATTGACTGGCCGTCGTTTGGAGCCGTCAATTAGGCTATCTGGAATCTTCTTAGCTAAGAGATAGGGTCCTTCTAAAGGGCCCACATGGGTCCTTGGGGGATTCGTACGCAGACGTTAAACCCAAAACATACTCATCTAGGTTCTAGGGTCCTCACTACTGATTTAGACCTCAAAAGACACGCTTAGCTTCCATCATCACACATAGGCACACACAAGCACATAGACGACTAATCTCTGAACGTCTTGGTCGTTCCTTGACGTTTGACCTAAAACTCAACCGAACTGACCTATAAACTCATTCACACATTAAATTAACAAGTTAACATCCCTTAAAACTGTCACGACCCGAAAGTACCCCCTAGAAGTTAGGGAGAACCCTCATTTCGTGACCGGGCGTACTTGACCCTTTAGGGTCTTGTACAAGCCCTTTAACTATAATTCATTACATAAGACATGAAAAGTAGTGCGGAATTAAAAAATTTCAAGACAATAAAACATAAAAAGGAATTCTTTATAAATAATTAGAAAATATCATCGTCACAAGCCAAACATAAAGACACACATAATTAACTTAGGGACATGGCCCTTTACATTTAAAAGAGATACATAATAACTCTTAACATAAAGAAACTAAGAAGATAGGAATTATGTCCTCAGATATATGAGGACACACTTTGTATTGAGAGGAACTTTCCAAAGCTTTGCCTTCTAAACTTCAACCTTGCTTCAAACCTATACTTAGATAGTATAGAAAAGTATGGGGTTAGTACAAAACAATGTACTAAGTATGGCATATGCAAAAACATGCGAAAAGGGACATTTTATTAAAATAACATTTCATGCCAAATAAGTAACACATTCAAGAATATAAAAGCAAAAAACCATAAGAATCATCATTTAACACTTAGACGAGAATTTTCATAATTTTAAACTCAAAAGGACACTTTAAAGTAAAACATCTCAAGCATTATAGTAAGTTCATTTAACACTTACAGTGAACTACTTAGACTCCAAAATGGTGAAACTTCCAAGGCATTGCCAATGAGGAATAAGCATCATTTCCATAGGAGTTTCCCTTCAAAGGTCATCCTAAGACTCACTAAGATAAGACATGAAGAGAGTACACATATACCTCCTTCAATACACACCAAAATGACTCTCAAGACTTCCTTCCATTCGGCATACTCACCTCGGGATAACAAACACCCACTCACTGGCAATACAATAGAAGAATACCCAAAAACACACAAAAAATTTCCTTTCAGAATGCCTACTTAGTGCAATGAGTAGATGGCGGAATGCCTACTTAGTGCAATGAGTAGATGGCGGAATGCCTACTTAGTGCAATGAGTAGATGGCGTCCCATACCACCACCTACCCTAAGTAGTACATTCTTTTAGAAGACTTGACACCAAGACTCCCCTTTCGGAAGGTCCTACCTAGCGCAATGGATAGATAGCGTCTCATACCACCACCTATCCTAAGTAATACATTCTTTTTGGAGACTTAGTTCAATCAATTCAAATAAGACTCACCAAGACTCCCCTTTCGAAAGGTCCTACTTAGTGCAATTGATTAATAGCGTCCCATACTACTAACTTCCCTAAGTAGCACGGTCTTTTAGGAGATTTAGTACTTTCTTTACATTTGTGGGAGTTAGCTTAACTGACATAGACCATGAGTGCTATACATGGAATCCCGAAACTAACTCCTATCGGATGAGGGATCCTCACTTGCCTAGAATGAGGTCATTCTCTTAGATTTTACATGGCTTGCCCAATAGCTACACCTATGCGGGCACATAGTTAAGGGATAAGGAGATTGCTACTAAGTAACTGATTATCTACTAATGAGGAGTACTCATCTCAAGAGGTAGTTTGGAATACAACATCTCAACTCACGAGTGTAATCCACCTCTCCTTCATATCCTCTCGATGCTAGGCATAACTCCCCATGGATTCTAAACATTATAAGCTATAAATTAAGGATAACTAGTGAACACGACATCTCAACTCACGAACGACATTCATCCTCCAAACTATCTTAGAAAGCTCATTAGGAATAGTGAGGTTGCTACTAAACACTTCATCTCAACTCACGAAGAGTGTTCACCCCAAAACTCTCCTTCTTGACTTAACTTAGCTTCATTCATTCATTCAAGTGTGAGTGTGTGTGTACATGTGAGCACACCTTGCACATAGGCTTCATTTCATTTACATTTAACTTCTATCCATACTTACCTTCTTTCATTACATCACACACTTTACATACTTCACATAATCATATAAGTCCTCTAGACATAATCCTTAACACACTTCTCATAACAAGCTTCATAAAACAATTAACAAGAATAACTTCATTCAAGCATACACTCTAGTCTACTTCACCAAATCAGTTCATAAGGCAGATTTAACAAGAATTGCATATTTATCATCTTACTTCACATAACAAGCCTTAATAGCCTCATTCACAATAAACTAGTAACTTCACATTCATACAATTCAAGTAAACACCGCCACCAAGAAGGTGGACCATACCACTCAAGATCGTTTTATAACTAAAGCTTAATCAACATAACCAACTTACCCTTTAATCCAAGCTTCCATCATCTATATAATTTTATTCAATAATTCATCATAAATTAGCCCTTAGGGCAGTAGCCAAACATCAATAACAACATAAATAAACCAAAGTTCAAAGATTACAAAGCTAAACTCATTTAACCCATTTCTTAAGCCAACATTAGATGAAAAGCTTACATAATTTAATTGAAGTTCTAACCTTAAATCATCAACTAACATTAGAAACACCATTATTAAGTCATTCAAAACGTTTTCATGCAAGACCCATATTTATATTTGAAGATAAAAGAAACTAGGTTTGAAGACTCTTTTTGAAAGGGGCTCTTTGAATGGAAGAGATTTCAAGGATGGATACCATACCTCAAATACAAGACAAACACTGATACTTTTTTATGAAGAACACATCCCAACAAGCCCTCCAAGTTCTTCTTGACTTCTATCTTCCAAAGAGACTTGAGAGAGAATCCTAAGGGAGAGGGGTTTTGGCTTTTAGGAAGAGAGGTGTAAAATGAGGTCTTAGGGTTTGAAATACTTTAATACACCTAATAAACCCTAAAACTAACGTCCTAGGGTCATAAAATACTTGAGGTGAATTTTCCAAACACCCCAAGACTTCACAGGCAAAAGGCAGCTTTTGCAGGCAGCACAAACGGTTCCCTACAGACGGGCCGTTTGTCAACCAACGCCCCGTCGATGGGGTGTCGTTGGTTGAGACTGCAATTATCCAATGTGCAGTTTTCCATGTCCAAACGGCGGACCAGGTCGAGGGGCCGTCTCTTGGTCGACTGGCCGTCGATTGGCTCGTCGACTGGTCACTGCTTTGGGCAATTTTTTTAAAGTGTTGGGGTCCTCTTCTAGGCCCCTCGTGGGTCCTAGATGGAGTCTTACCCGGACGTTAAACCCCTAAAGTAAGTCTTCTAGGTCTTAGGAACATCCCACATCAATTTCGATTAAAACGAACGCATAAAACTCACTCAAGCATATCTAGACATACAAGTGCTATCTAAGGCACACCTTCCGAACGTCATGGACGTTCTTGGACGTTTGACCTCCAAACTTAACCAAACTTCACACACTGCCTAAGAACACTATAGTAACTCATTTAACTTGAAATTAACTCAAGAAACACTCATGATGATCTAGTTCACCTTAGTTCATCTTGGGTCATTACATTCTCCCCCACTTGGAACAACATTCGTCCTCAAATGACACTAATACTTCAAGAACTAAAAGGACTCACTTAGCATCACATAACACATTTAAATCAAGGCTCAAACACTCAAAATTAAAGAATTAACTAGAAAGGAGCACGTTTTCACACTTTCAAACACTTAGTAACATAAGCACTTTTAGCAAAACTTCAAAACTCACCCTTAACCTCCTCTTATGGAGGAACTACCTTCTCCAACATTAAACATGCTCATATACAACACTTTTGCACATATTGAAACTTTAATTCAAGACAAAACAATTTTCTTCAAAAATGAGAACTTTACAGTGAGCATTCACTGTGTTCACTGCAATATGCTTAAAAATTTCAAAATTTCATTCTTTGAGCAATTCATAGATGACATGATCATATGAACTATAAAACCATATAAACTCATTTCATAACACATTGAAACCATAATTCATGAAAAATGCAATTTTCTCAAATTTGGACATTACTTACAGTGAATTCAAAACTTCACTGTGTCACATGCTTAAAAATTTCAATAATGCACCTTTCAAGCAGCTTTAACAAGATGGCATGACAATATGAGGGACAATACCACACTAACTTACTCCAAAGAGACTTGGTAAGTTCAACTAAGTGCAATGTTAGAGTAGCATCCCATACTACCACTCCCACTTAGTGACCCTTGAGGATTCTCTTGGACTAACTACATTACATGTTATTCTACTCAACTCATTCTCCCCCACATAGGATAAAGCCATCTTCAAGGTATCATACTTCAAAGCACCATTATACTTCTCACAAGGTAGGAACTCACACTACCCTCAACTCATGCACATCAAGATTAAACATCATCAACCTTACAAGTTAAGCATAACACTTTCCTTTTTTGATTCAACCCTAGACAAACTCTCTTAAACATCACCTCGTTCAACTCTTAGGCATCACTTAACTCAATTTCATGGAACAAAACCTCCTCGCTAGATATTCATACCACATTTCCATCTTAGTGTAAGCCTACACCACAACATCCACCAATCACAAGAACAGCTATGAAACATTAGTCACACAAGGGAGTTGCCCTCAACTTCTATAAAATCTCTGCATTCTCTCAACATTCCTCAAATTTACACCTTAAAGCATTTCTACCATCATTGAACATAATCACAAGATAACTCATTTGCTCTAAAAGTATTTTTATTCAATCATTATAATTCTTACCATGCTTAGAACTACATCACCACAAAGTTTCTCATCACAACAATTCCAATCTCATAAATCATACCTAGCCATAAATGGCATCACATCAAAAATTTTCAAAACTTACTTCCATATCTACTCTTGTAGCCACAAAACCATCATAACATCAAAACTCACCTTTCCTCTCCCTCAAACTTAGAAACATCTCCCCTTCCAAGCAGTCACACTTAGAAAAACACAGGACAAGGGAATATAAGAGAGAGGACTTATGGAGTTAAGTTCTATGGCACGATTCAAGAGTAATGAAGAAAGTGAAACTCTATCGTCCTATAGCTTCTTGTCCGTGGATGTGACGCGACTCACACCAATTACCAGAATACTACTAGACGTGGCTTGTGAGACTTTTTAGACCCTAAACTATTTCCCATAACCTTATGCTCTGATACCAAGTCTGTCACGACACGAAAGTACCCCCTAGAAGTTATGGAGAACTCTCTTTTCGTGACCGGGTGTACTTGACCCTTTGGGGTCTTGTACAAGCCCTTTAACTATCGTTCATTACATAAGACATGAAAAGTAGTGCGGAATTAAAACTTTTCAAGACAATTAACATAAAAATGAATTCTATATAAATACTTAGAAAATCTCATCGTCACAAGACAAACTTAAAGACACGACATAATTAACATAGGGACACAACCCTTTACATTTGAAAGAGATACATAATAAGTATTAAAATAAAGAAACTAAAAAGTTAGGAATTATGCCCTCGGATATATGAGGACAGACTTTTGTCTTAGAGGAACTTTCCTATGCTTTGCCTTCTAAACTTCAACCTTGCTTCCAAATAATACTTAGATAGTATAGAAAAGTATATGGTCAATACAAAACAATGTACTAAGTATGGCATATGCAAAAACATGCAAAAAGGGACATTTTAGTAAAATAAAATTTCATGACAAATAAGTAAGACATTCAAGAATATAAAAAGAAAAACACCATAAGAATCATCAGTTAACACTTATAGGAGAATTTTCAAAATTTTAAACTCAAAAGGACACTTTACAGTAACACATCTCAAGCCTTATAGTAAGTTCATTTAACACTTACAATGAACTACTAGACTCCAAAATGGTGAAACTTCCAAAGCATTGCCAATGAGAAATAAGCATCATTTCCGTAGGAGTTTCCCCTCAAAGGTCATCCTAAGTATCACTAAGATAAGACATGAAGAAAGTACACATATACCTCCTTCAATACACACGAAAGCGACCCTCAAGACTTCCTTCCATTCGGCATACTCACCTCGGGATAACAAACACCCACTCAATGGCAATACAATAGAAGAATACCCAACAACACACCAAAAATTCCCTTTCGAAATGCCTACTTAGTGCAATGAGTAGATGGCGTCCCATACCACTACCTACCCTAAGTAGTACAGTCTTTTAGAAGACTTGGCACCAAGACTCCCCTTTCGGAAGGTCCTACCTAGTGCAATAGATAGATAGCGTCCCATACCACCACCTATCCTAAGTAATACGTTCTTTTAGGTGACTTACATCAATCAATTCAAATAAGAATCACCAGGATTCCCCTTTCGAAAGGTCCTACTTAGTGCAATGGATAAATAGAGTCCCATACCACTACTACCTTAAGTAGCACGTTCTTTTTGGAGACTTAGTACTTTCATTACATTTGTGGGAGTTAGCTTAACCGACATATACCATGAGGGCTAGAAATGGAATCCCGATATTAACCCCTATCGGATGAGGGATCCTCACTTACCTAGAATGAGGTCATTCTCTTAGCTTTTACATGGCTTGCCCAATAGCTACACCTATGCGGGCGCATAGTTAAGGAATAAGTTGATTGCAACTAAGTAACTCATTCTCTACTAACGAGAGTACTCATCTCAAGAGGTACATTGGAATACAACATCTCAACTCAAGAAGTGTCCAACTCTCCTTCATATACTCTCGGTGCTAGGTATAACTCCCCACGGATTCTCAACATTATAAGCTATAGATTAAGGATAACTAGTGAACACCACATCTCAACTCAAGAACGACATTCATCCTCCAACCTATCTTAGAAAGCTCATTAGGAACAGTGAGGTTGCTACTAAACACTTCATCTAAACTCACGAAGAGTGTTTGCCCAAAACTCCCCTTCTTGACTTAACTTAGCTTCATTCATTCATTCAAGTGTGAGTGTGTGTGTACACGTGAGCACACCTTGCACATGAGCTTCATTTGATTTACATTTAACTTGTATACATGCTTAGACCTTCCTTCATCACATCACACACTTTACATACTTCACATAATCATAAGTCCTCTAGACATAATCCTTAACATACTTCTCATAACAAGCTTCGTAAAACAATTAACAAGAATAACTTCATTCAAGCATACACTCTTGTCTACTTCACAAAATCACTTCATAAGGCACATTTAAAAAGAATTGCATATTTATCATCTTAATTCACATAACAAGCCTTAATAGCCTCAATAAACTAGTAACTTCACATTCGTACAATTCATGTAAACACCGCCACCAAGAAGGTGGACCATACCACTCAAGAGCATTTTATAACTAAAGCTTAATCAACATAATCAACTTACCCTTCAATCCAAGCTTCCATCACCTATAAAATTTTATTCAATAATTCATCATAAATTTGCCCTTAAGGCAGTAGCGAAACATCAATAACAACATAAGTAAACCAAAGTTCAAAGATTACAAAACTAAACTCATTTAACCCATTTCTTAAGCCAACATTAGACTAAGTATTCTAGGTCTTAGTAACATCCCAAATCAATTTCGATTAAAACGAACTCATAAAACTCACTCAAACACATCAAGACATAGGCGCTATCTAAGGCACACCTTTCGAATGTCATGGACGTTTGACCTCCAAACATGAACAAACTTCACAGACTGCCTAATAACACTAAAGTAACTCAGTTTAACTTCAAATTAACTCAAGAAACACTCATGAGGCTCTAGTTCAGCTTAGTTTGTTTGGGGCAATAAAAAAACACAAGTGAAGCTCTAGTCCATCCTAGTTCATTTAAGGGTTATTACACTACACTTAGTTTGATACTAGAGAGATGTGATTGGGGTAGGTCTATCCCCTGAGTTTGCTCCCCTTTTATTGGTTTGAAATCTCTTTTTCATACCTTTAGTTGTTAATTAACGGTCCACATGTTATTTTTTTTATTAAGCTTGTGATTATATTGTTGGGCCTGAGGTCGTGTGTGAGGACCAGTTGGATCCCAAGTTAGTAGTCTATCTGCTTTGGTAGTGTGGTCTCAACGATGGTATAATTATTTTATTTGGAGTGCCTTGTTTGAATGCTAGTGATGGCATGCATTACATTGTTTTCTCATTCTCGTAGATTTTGTGATATGATATCGTTCATGATGAGACACTATTTTACTCAGTTATTTTCTAAATTAGTTTTAAAGGGAGTCATACCACATGTATAACTCCACTTACTAAATTTTGAGATTACGAGGCTTCAGGGACATGCTTTTTTTTATACTTGAGATAGTAAAGGCAACTAGATTGTTGTCATTATTTACTTGACTACCCAACTAATCGATGCTCTTTCTTGCAAGCTTTTGGTTTTATTTACGCCTCTGATAAATTTTGCTAGAAGGGAGGCTTACACCCCTAGGAATGTAATGGATGACTAGGCAGCCTTGATACATGAGATCTTCTTCGGAGTTGACACGCCCCGAGTCACTCTTTGTAGCTGCGCAGCGTACGCCCCTAAGTATGGATTGTGTGGTTGGGCATCCTGGATTGATTTTTCACTCTTGTTAGTTGGGATGGGAGTTGATTAGAGTTCTATGGTAATGGTGTCATATAGTTCTGTTGCTCATCTTGCATGCCTATGAATTACCTATCTCCAGTACACTTGTTTGTTGTTTGTACCTCCGATTTATGGGGGCCGGTTGAGTTATGTTTCATGTTTGTACATTCCGAGATTATGGGTATCTTGATAGGTTATTGTTGACTATATTTTATTCTATGCTATTGTTGTATTGTTACCTGGTAGGTTTTGTCTTTAGAATTGTGGTTGTGGGTTCTCCTAAAACGGGGTAGCTGACTTGGTATTTTATTTAGTTGCTTGTAATTAGGTTGTTGACTTGCGATCCATGTGCGTTCTTCCATTGATTTCTGACTTCTTACCCCTTGTTTTGTATTTCTATTATTTATTTCTTGGTTACTTTAGTATCTGTTGTTTAGTTACTTGTGCTATGCTTTCATTATTACTTATTGTTTATGCTTATGCTATCTTTTGAGCTCAGTCTGACATTGCCTGTTGAGTACCATTTCTGGTACTCATACTACTTTTTTGCCCTTATAGATTGCAGTTGAGTTATCCCCGCTGATTTGAAGTCGTGCAGAGCAGCTTGGGATTTCGGAGATGAGGTTGAGCTCCTAGTGTTTGGAGCTAACGGTTTAATTTTTCTTGGCTAGGCTTAGTCTTTATATTGTATTCACAGACACCCTGTACTTGTCTTGTAATTGTGAAAGCGTAGTACTACTATTTCGGATTAGATGCCCAACTACTAAATGATGTCACGTCTTTGGATGGTTCTTATATGGTTTGTTGATTTCCCTTTCTTTGCTTTGTTTGAAGCTCTTACTTCTTGGTGTTGGCGGATTACGCTTGCTAGTCTGTTGCTTATGGCTCTCGGTTACGGGTTAGGCTTACTTACTGGTGGGATGTAGTAGGTGCAATCATGACTGAGAAATCGGATCATAACATTTGTAATCTTGAATATCTAAATTTAAATATACTTTTTCAATCATTTATGAGACACCTATTTCCTTGTAAGTTGAGTTTGATTAATAAGCAGTTAAATAAATTCTAGGAGTAGGAAAAAAAATATTCTAAATTTTTCAATCATTGACTCAATGGACTTTGGAAACCTTGTATTATTTTTGAAGTTAAAAAATTTATCACAAATATCATATATATTTGGTTAAACTGAACAAACAGTTGGATGATAAAGTCAAGAAATTTTTTTTGTAGCTAAATATACTTTTTTACAAAATTTTATAAGATCTTTTACGTCATCCTAATCATTGTCAGTAAGTGTATATCTCATATTTCAATTATGAGGATTCCAAACCATTTGTAAAGGTTTTCAAAATTTATGAGCAACTTTAAGCATTTCATATAAAGAATTTCATCTAGTAGACGCTAATTTTTGAACTTTTCTAAGGGGAAGATTAAATTCACGACAATGATTTTCAAATTCTTTACGTCTAGCATTTGCTTGACATTTAAAGATAAAATGACATCCAGTTCTATATTGTGTACAACCATTATAATACATTGATATACCATCTCTTACAATCAAATTATATAAGTGTGCAACACACCTAATATAAAAATCATCAACATATATAGGGAAAAGTACTAATTTTAGTATATCAACAACAGATGTATTATCATAAGCATTATCTAAGGTGACACTAATTACTTATTACAAGTTCCATAAGACACTAAACCATATGTAATAGTTTGAGTTATGTAACTATCGATTTTATGTATTTCACAACATATATAACCTAAATTTCCTTTTTGATGATCCAATTTTCATCAATCCAAAGACCAGTATTTGTGAAATAATCATTACTATTAATATTATGACTCATATCATAAGTATTAATCAATTTAAAAGTAGTATAATAAAATAGACAACGAAAATAATGAAAATGTTGACCTTGATAATAAAATATAATTTCTTATTGTCTTTCTTGAAAACCCTCAAAAGATTGATTATACACAATTTGAATATAATGAATAAATCCAGATTTTATTCTAGAAACTTATAAGGAAGACACAAACAACAATAATTTTAGATAAGCCACAAACATTAGAATAATTTAATTGTGATTGGACCATGTTAGCATCCCAGCCCCTACACCTACAGATGTATCAGGAAGGTGAATACCATGTTTTATAGGCTTGGTTATAGCATTAGGTTTTTAAATGATTACTTAAATGCCCTATCCCACCTGCTTTTCCCACAGTTTTATGATTCATTTTATGTTTACATTTATTACAAATAACTTGAGTTTTATCCTCACTTTGAGTCATAAGTTTCCACACGATAAATTTTTAGCACGTTCAACCTTGGGCTTAGCCCTACTAGGATGTACAAGGGGAGTGAGAATGGGAGCGGGACTAGTATCCATATGTTGCTCTGTTTCATCATCATCATAAGTATTATTATCATCATTAACATTATCATATTCTACTTTTTCATCTAATTGTTCATTAAAATTATCAAACCTTGCTTTTGTAACGACCCAAAGTACCCCCTAGTCGTTCCGTCGTCGTCGTCCTCGAAGAGGACTAAGACTAGCCCTTAGCATACATCATAGCACATCATAGGTAAAAAATGCGGATAAATTTAAAACTTTACGTAGTGAAGTGTACTTAGACTTCTCACATATTATATATGGAGTTTACATACACTCCTCACATATGAATTTTACATAGACTTCTATTTTAGCATAAGTAAAACATATAAGAGTCTAAAGTCTCATCTCAGATATAAACCATCTACAAGAGTACAAACTTTGGTCATAGCTAATACAAAAACAATATGCCATTATAGGATTACATCAATTGTCTCAATAATAAAGGAAAGAATAAATGTCTCTAAACATAAGCAACATCATAGGTAGAATGGAACATGGCAGCATCCCCGGACTTGAGGACTCACCAATGACTTGGGAAAAAATCCAAGTCTTCCTTTCAATTGGCCACGAACTCCTCAACGTACTGAACCTAAAATGTTTGAAAAAAAGGGAGAAATATGGATTAGTACATCACACATAATAAATATGGCTTCTATTCACAAAAATCATCAATGCGTGAGAAAATGACATTTTTGTCAAAATCATGCTTTCTATCAATTTAACTCAATCATGCACATATAGTAAGCATAGTAAGTCAATTCAACATAATATCAACCCAACATGTAGACAACCTAAGCAATACTTATGCAATGTTAAAGATTGAATCCCATAACCCTATCCAAAGCTAAGTTTCACATTAAGCAACCCAATTCTTACTTACAACATATTCCCATAATTTATCATAACATGCTTAATGCATAAATACTACTCATAGATTATCAACATAATCATAATCATAAAAGAACACTACTAGGACCATCCCTAGGATCCCACATGTGCAATGTGTAAGAGAAGTCTCCTACCCTCCCTCACACTATGTAGTAGCCTTTAAGGCGACCCTAATAAGAGCTCACATACTTAACTTATTCATTTACTTTTTACATTAGGGGAAGAAACGCAATAACCGACATGAGACCATGTGAGCTACATGGAATCCAATTTTCTACTCACACACCATAAGGAGAGCGTTAACACTTGCCTAAGGTGCAATCTTTCGCACATAGCTATCTACGTGGATCCACTAAGATATAAGTCATATGTGGGCACATTGTTAAGGGTCAAGAATATTGTTGCTAGGAACCCTAACTTAATTACTAGCATGGGGTTCCCTTCCCATGAGACAACACATAAATTGGGAATCTTAACTTACTAAACGTGAGGAAACCCATGTGGGAGGTCGGACTTACTAAACTTGAGTCCTCCATCTCATTTACATGCGCTTTCGGTCCTAAGCATCTATTACCTTCTTATAACCATCTTTACTCATCTTGTAAGTTCACACTAGACTTCACTAGGCCCTTATGCAAACGTCTAAACATAATAGCTCATAGGTACTCACAAGTGAGAACAACCCTTTCACTTAACTCTTTATTATAATCATGAAAAGCTACATTCAATCATATAGCAATCATACTTTAACATGTTTATACACTTCATAGTGAATGCACAAGTCTAGGGTTAAGGATGAGGGATACTATTCATCAGCATCACTACAACAGATTAGACATTCAATCCTTACTATCTAAGTAACACATATTGCACAATTGAATCCAAGAAAAAACCAAACTCCATACCTTATTGCCCTCTCATGATCCTTCATACTTCCATTAATCAAGTACACATAACCAATACATAATAAAGGTAAATTCAAAGAGTAATGCATGGTTAATATCAATCTACATAATCCACATGCTCATCATCTTTCTTAATTACCATAGAATTTTAAGGTTTCATGAGTACTGGAAAGATCAAGGGTTCAAGGGGGAATCTCAAGTGGTTATCAACAATTAGCCATATATCCATAGTTAATCAACAACAACTGACCAAAATTCATAACAATTGAACAATAATTTTGTTTTGAAAAGAGACCTCATGACTAGATTGAAACCCTAGTCTTGGTGTAGTTTGAAACCATAGTTGAAGGAGACTCTTGGGGAAAGAATCCCAAGAGTGATAGAAACCATACCTTGGTGATGATCTTGCCACGAATTAGGAATGAAGACCTTGGTAAATTCGTCCTCAACTTTGAGCCCTAGTGTTCCTTCAATGGACGCCGGCCCATGCCCGGCGTACTGCACATCGGTCGTTGCCGACAGAGAGTGGTTATTGGATCACTTTTTGAATTTGTCCAAGGATGGACCAACATCTACCAATGACGGTCTATAAACCCATCGCCGGCTCATTGATTGGTCCGTCGTTTGGCAATTCTCAAATTGATAGCTTTTTGTCAAATTGAAGGGTCCTTGGAGGTGGTCCTTGGGGAGTCATATCCGGATGTTTCGACCCTAAACACATTCTGATACATGTTTAACACCTTTCTACAAAATTTCATTAAATTCCTACTCCTAAAACCCCATGAAACATGCCAAGGAACACTAGCACCTATTTCACTCGTCTGGACGTCATGGGCATTTCTTGACATTTTGTCTCTAACATTTTCTAAATATTTCATATACATTATTTTAGGCCTTAAAATAGTGTTCTAAGTCTATTATATTCATATAAGTCTCTAGATTAGGTCATGAAAATTATGGGGTGTTAAAATCTCTACCCCTCGAGAACATTTGTCCCCGATTGACACCTTAAACCTCCTATTAGGAAAAAAGGAGTACACTGCCCAACAACAAACAATATTATAATGATTCACAACTCATAGGAGTCCTTCGCCGCTCCATTCAACACATATCAACCACATTACACATAGCAAATAAATTCATAATGCACAATATATAAGAGTTCAACATTTCATGACACATAATGAGGAACTACCTTCTCAATATCAACATGAGCTCAAGGTACATCAAAGAGTTACGCTATCAATCTTCTAAAGATGACACCAAAAAAAACAACATCTCAAGAAAGGAACATATACTCAATCTTCATCTAAGTGCAGGTTAACACAAACAAAGAAAGCCTTTTTCATGAAAACGATTATTTGTTTGTACAAACTTTTACCAAAAAATCTCCTACTTATAAAATAAGTCAAAATACACGACGTTAAATATATTTATTATTAAGAGGAATTACTAACCTCAATTAGGAAAGAGATGAGGATAAGGGGACTTCATGTCGGCCTCGGCCTCCTATGTTGCTCCCTCACTAGGTGGTTCCTCCATAGAACTTTTACGGAGGTCACCTCTTTGTTCCTTAACTTTTTAATTTGACGATCAATGATTTCCACCGGAACCTCTTCATAGGAAAGGTTCTCGTCCACACATAGTCCTTCAATAAGAAGATTGGACTCGGGGTCACCAATACACTTCTCAAGTATGGAGACATGAAATGCCGGGTGAACCGAGGCCAATGCGATTGGAAACTATAACTCATATGCCACTCCCCCTACATTTTAAAAATCTTATAAGGGCCCACATAACGGGGAATAAGTTTCCCCTTCTTACCAAATCTCATCACCCCTTTCATGGGTGACACTTTCAAATAGACCCAATCTCCTACTTCGAATTCAAGGTCCGTCTTTCTATTGTCTGCTTAAGATTTTTGCCGACTATAAGTCATTTTCAACCTCTGTTTTATGAGTTGAACTTTCTCCTTGGCCTCATGCACTATCTCGGGGCCAAGAATAGAAAACTCACCCACTTCAAACCATCCAAATGGGGACCGGAACCTCCTACCATGAAGTGTTTGAAAAGGCGCCATAGAGATACTTGAATGGTAGCTATTGTTGTAGGAGAACTCTATCAAAGGTAGGTGAACATCCTAATTCCCTTTGAGATCAATCACACAAGCTCTTAACATGTCTTCTAGGGTTTGAATTGTGTGCTCCGCTTGTCCATCAGTTTGGGGGTGGAAAGTGGTGCTAAGTTTTACTTGAGTACCAAGTCCACTTTGGAAAATCTCCAAAAATGTGAAATTGGGCTCCTCAATCCAAAATGAACGATAAGGGTGCCCCATGAAACTTCACGATCTCCTTAATATACAGTCTACCATACTCCTCCGCCGAGTAAGAAACCTTTACGAGAAGGAAGTGGGTGGACTTAGTCAACCTATCCACTATAACCCAAATGGAGTCATGTTTCCTATGTGTTCGAGGCAATCCCACCACAAAGTTCATGTTGACATCTTCCCACTTCTAAGTGGGGATATCAATATCTTGTGTTAGACCACCCTGGCCTTAATGCTCGACTTTGACTTATTGGTAATTTGGGCACCTCGCTACAAACTTAGCTACCTCCCTTTTCATTCCATTCCACCAATAAATATCAAGCAAGTCATGATACTTCTTGGTGGCCCCTGGATGGATCGGGTATCGGGAGCCATGAGCCTTTTCCATGATTTTCTCCCTCAATTCGTCCACATCCGGCACACATAACCTTCCTTGGTACCTAAGTACCCCATCTCCCTTGAGAGAAAGAATCATTCTTCTTCTTAAGGACCGATTCCTTCAGCTCCATCAATAGAAGATCAAGATGTTGCTTGGACTTTACATCAACCACTAGAGATGACTCGGTGTTATGACGGACCATGAAACCACCCTTTAAAGATTCCTCTAGTCGGACATTTAACCGGGACAATCTATGAACCTCCTTCACTAATTCTTTCTTCTCATCAACCACATGAGCCACACTACCCATAGACACTCGGCTTAGCGCATCCGCAACCACATTGGCTTTCTCGAGATGATAAAGGACACTCATGTCACAATCCCTCAAAATTTCTAACCATCTTCTTTGGATTAGATTCAAGTCTTTTTGAGTGAATTCATATTGTAGACTCTTTTTATCGGTGAACACATCAGCATGTACCCCATAGAGTTAGTGCCTCAAAATTTTCAAGGCAAACACCACGGCCGCAAGCTCAAGGTCATGAGGTTAGATAATTCTTCTCATGTGTCTTGAGTGGCCTAGAATAATATGCTATCATTTTGCCATGTTGCATGAGCACACATCCTAGACCAATCGGGAGGCATCACATTAAACCACAAACCCTTTTGTACCCTTCGGCAATATCATAATCGGAGCGGAGGTGAGTCTATCTTTCAATAATTGAAAGCTCTTTTTACAAGATTCCGACCACTCGAACTTGGAGTTATTTTGGGTTGAGGTAGTTAATGGAGATGTGATAGATGAAAATCCCTCAAAAAACCTCCTATAATAACCAACTAACACTAGAAACTTTTGATGTCGGTAGGATTCAAAGGTCTAGGCCAACTCTTGGCCACTTTCGTCTTCCTCGGATCAACCTCTACCCTTTGACTAGAGACAATTTGCCCAAGAAATGCAACCGATCTCAACCAAAATTCACACTTACTAAGCTTAGATAAAAGTTGGCTATCCTTGAGAACTTGCAAAATTATCCTCAAATGGCTCATATGATCATTCTCACTCTTAGAGTATATCAAAATGTCATCAATGAAGACAGTCACAAACAGATCAAGATACTTTCTAAAAACTCGATTCACAAGGTCCATGAAATCTGTCGGGGCATTTTTTAGACCAAATGACATAACTAGGAATTCTAAGTGACCATATTTTGTTTGGAATGCCGTTTTTGGAACATCAACCTCCCTCACCTAAGTTGGTAGTAACCAGACCTCAAGTCAATCTTTGAAAAGTAGCTTGCTCTTTGGAGTTGATCAAACAAGTCATTAATATTAGGGAGTGGGTACTTATTCATTATGGTGACTTTTGTTCAATTGACGATAGTCGATACACATTCTCAAAGAGTCATCCTTCTTTTTCACAAACAATACCGGGGCAACCCATGGAGATATGCTAGGTTGAATAAAAACCTTATCTAGCGAATCCTTTAGTTGAGACTTTATTTCTTTTAACTCTGTCGGGTCCATCTGATAAGGATGGATTGAAATAGGTTGTGTATCCCGCTATTAATTTATGCCATTGTCAATCTCCCGTCTGGGAGGAATTCCGGGCAGGTCGTTGGCAAAGACCTCCGGAAATTCCTTTACTACGTGTACCGACTCTATGGGAGGGACCTCGAATTCAAGATCCCTAACTCTCACTATGTGGTAGAGACAACCTTTTGCAATCAATTTGCAAACTTTTTGACACGAAATGATTTTAACCCTAGGATTAGTATTTCGTCCTCTCAACTTAAAAATAGGTTCATTAGGAAATTGAAATCGATCAATAGAGGCAAAACAAGAATGCAACCAATCCATTCCCAATATGACATCAAAATCTAACCAATCCATTCCCAATATGACATCAGAATCTAACATATCAAGTTCTATCAAATCAACTAATGTAACTCTATTGGTCAAGGATATAGGATGACCTTTATAGACTCTTTTAGCCACCACGAAATCATCTGCCGGGGTAGAACCAAAAAGGGTTCATCTAAGATGTCGGGTAGTATATCAAATTTCATGGATACAAGAGGGTTCACAAATGACAATGCAGTTCCAGGATCCATCAAAGCATATACATTAAAGGAAAATCATTATAACATACCGATAACCACATCTAGTGAGCTCTCTTGATCACCCTAGGATTGAGAGCATAAAAGCGAATCTTTTTAGGGGTATCCAGATTTGGGGAATTTGCTTGAGCTGGCGCATTTTCCTTTCCTTGAGCTTTCATCATAGGGAAATCTCTCTTCATGTGACCACTCTTTCCACAACCATAGCAATTACTCGTGCCAACTAGGCATTTACCATCATGTTTTCTACCACATTTTAAACAAAAAGGACTCTCAACATAAGAACCACCACCTTTTCCCTCTTGGGGCTTGGGTGTACACACCTTAATCTTGTTGAACTTTGGAGCATTATGAGGGCCTTGATTGGAAACCTCTTTTTGAATGGTTTGTCTTGCACCTCAAATCTACTCTTGGAAGAATTCCCATCTTCGGTCCTTACTTTCTTCAACTCCCTAATAACTTGCTTAAGATTTTGCTCCTCAATTTGTTCGGCATGAACCATAAGACGAGAGAGGTCCATGCTAGGAATCAACATAGCCGACCTACATCATTAACCAAAAGGTCGGATATCCCTATAACAAATTTTGTTCATCTTGGCTCTAGAATTCGTAACCATAGTAGGAGCATGCTTTGATAGTTGAGTGAACTTGAGGCTATACTCCTTTACACTCATACCCCCGTGCGAAGGTTGATGAATTCTTGCATTTTCCTCTCCCTTAATTCCAAGGGAAAGAACCTATCAAGGAAGGTCATCTTGAATGATGCCCAAGTAATCCGGCCTTCTCTAACGACCCCCTCATCCTTCCATTACTCATACCAAACTTGAGCCACATTTTTGAGTTGGTATGTAGCTAATTCCGCCTTCTCTTGAGAAAACACACCTATAGCATCAAGAACTTTGAACACTTCATCAATGAACCCTTGTGGGTCCTCCTCCACCTTAGAACCATAGAAAGTAGGGGCATTCATCCTTGTGAAATTCTAAATCCTTGAAGCGGTGGTGTTAGCATGGGGATTCACTTGCACTGTTGCATCACTAGCAACTTTTGTAGCCAACACTTGAGTCAAGCTATGAATATCGGCCCCTATCTCCACGTTAGACATAGACCTTGCTTCAATAGGAACTTGAGGGTTTTGAGGAGCTTCAGAGGGAACCGCATCATTCACATTATCCTTCTCGACCCTTCGAGAATTGTTCCTTCTTGTATTCATTTCTTATAAGCATAATAAAAGGATTAGAAGAAAGTACTAGATGGAGTTAAGATTCATAGGCACGACTAAGGAATAACAAGAGAGTGAAAATTCCTAAGCATCTTATAGTGTCTCATTCATAAGTGTGGTGTGCTTCACAATTATGAATAAGAACTTACATAGACGTGGTTTAGTGAGACATCAATCCTAATATTACTCAACCTCATGCTCTAATACCAAGTTTGTTACGAACCAAAGTACCCCCTAGTCATTACCGGCGTCGTCGTCCTCGAAGAGGAGTAAGACTAACCCTTATTATACATCATAGAACATCATAAGTCAAAAATGTGGAAAAATTTAAAAAGTGAAGTGTACTTAGACTTCTCGCATATTATATATGGAGTTTACATAGACTCTTCATATATGAATTTTACATAGACTTCTCTTTTAGCATAAGTAAAACATATAAGAGTCTAAAGTCTCATCTCACATATAAACCATCTACAAGAGTACAAACTTTTGGTCATAGACAATACAAGAACAATATGCCATTATAGTCTTACATCAATTGTCTCAATGATAAAGGAAACAATAAATGTCTCTAAACATAAGCAACATCATAGGTAGAATGGGACTTGGCAGCATACCCGGACTTGAGGACTCACTAATGACTTGGGAAAAGATCCAAGCCTTCCTTGCAATTGGCCAAGAACTCCTCAACGTCCTGAATCGAAAATGTTTGGGAAAAAGGGAGAAATATGGGTAAGTACATCACACGTACAAAATATGGCTTCTATGCACAAAAATCATCAATGCATAAGAAAAGGACATTATAGTCAAAATCATGCTTCCTATCTATTTAACTCACTCATGCACATATACTAAGCATAGTAAGTCAATTCAACATAATATCAACCCAACATGTAGACAACCTAAGAAATACTTGTGCAATGCTGAAGATGGAATCCCATAACCCTATCCAAAGTTAAGTATCACATTAAGCAACCAGCTTCTTACTTACAACATATTATCATAATTCATCATAACATGCTTAATACATCAATACTACTCATAGCTTATCAACATAATCATAACCATAATTATAATCATAATCATAAAAGAACACTACTAGGACCATCCCTTAGGATCCTACATATGCAATGCGTAAGAGAAGTCTCATACCCTTCCTCACACTATGTAGTAGCCTTTAAGACGACCCTAATAAGAGTTCACATACTTAACTTGTTCATTTACTTTTTACATTAGGGGAAGAAATGCAATAACTGACATGAGACCATGTGAGCTACATGGAATCCGGTGTTCTACTCCCACATTGAAAAGAGAAGGTTAACACTTGGCTAAGGTGCAACCTTTCGTACATAGATATCTAGGTAGATCCACTAAGTTATAGGTCCTATTTTGGTTCATAGTTAAAGGTAAAGGAGATTGTTGCTAGGAACCCTAACTTACTAGTGTGGGGGTTCCCATCTCATGAGACAACACATAAATTGGGAATTCGGACTTACTAAAAGTGAGAAAGCCCATGTGGGAGTCCAGACTTATTAAACGTGAGACCTCCATCTCATTTTCATGCCCTTTCGGTACTAAGTATATATTCCCTTCTTATAACCATTTTTAGTCATTTCGTAGGTTCACACTAGACTTTACTAGGCCCTTATGCAAACGTCTAAATATAATAGATCATAGGTGCTCACAAGTGATAACAACCCTTTCACTCTAGAAACCATTACAAGTGAGTAAACCTTTCACTTAGCTCATATTATAATCATGAAAAGCTACATTCAATCATATAACAATCATACTTTAACATGCTTATACACTTTATAGTGAATTCACAATTCTAGGGTTAAGAATGAGGGATACCAGTTATCAACATCACCATAACACATTAGACATACAATCCTTACTATCTAAGTAACTAATATTGCACAATTGAATCCAAGAAAAAATCAAACTTCATACCTTATTGCCCTCTCATGATCCTTCATACTTCCATTACTCAAGTACACATAACCAATACATAATAAAGGTAAATTCAATGAGGAATGCATGGTTAATATCAATCAACATGATCCACATACTCATAATCTATCTTAATTACCATAGAATTTCAAGGATTCATGAGTTTTGGGAAGATCAAGGGTTCAATGGGGAATCTTAAGTGGTTATGACAATTAGCCATAATTCTATATCTAATCAACAACAAAAGACCATAAATCATCAGAATTGAACAATAATTTCATTTTTAAAAGAGACCTCATGTCTAGATTGAAACCCTAGACTTGGTGTAGTTTGAAACCATATTTGAAGGAGCCTCTTGGGGAATGAATCCCAAGAGCGAAAGAAACCATACCTTGGTGATGATCTTGCCACGAATTTTGGATGAAGCCCTTGGTAAATTCGTCTTCAACTGAAGCCTTAGTGTTCCTTCAATGAAGTTATTGAGTTTGGGAAGAGAGAGGTTAGAGAGATTTGAGTTTGGGAATTGTGGGTGTTGGGTTACTTCAATTAAGCTTAGGTCTTTATATACCCCTTTTAACTAACTTAATTAGAAACCCCTTAACCCTTAATTAACAACCTAAGCAACTAACTAATTTAATTGACTTCATTAAAAATTGGACAGCAAAACCAGATTTGACCTACGAGACCCCGACCTACGGTCCGTAGGTCAGTCGACGCCAGCCCACGCCCACCGTACTGCACAGACGTCATTGGCGACAAATAGTGTTTTTTGGACCACTTTTTGAATTCGGACAAGGCTGGACCAACGGACACCATTGACGGGCTGTAAACCCATCGACGACTCGTCGATTGGTCCGTCGTTTGTCCACTGTCAAATTAACAGCTTTTTGTCAAATTGAAGGGTCATTGGAGGTGGTCCTTGGGGAGTCCTACCAAGAAGTTTCGACCCTAAACACACTCTAATACATGTTTAACACCTTTCTACCAAATTTCATTAAATTCCGACTCCTAAAACCCCATGAAACATGCCAAGGCAACACTAACACCTATTTCACTAGTCTCCGGACGTCATGAGCGTTCCTTGACGTTTTGTCTCTAAAAATTTCTAAATGTTTCATATACATTATTTTAGGCCTCAAAACAGTGTTCTAAGTCTTTGCTCTTCATGTGAGGCTCTATATTAGGTCATGGAAATTACGAGGTGTTACAGCTTCTAAAGATTCATGATCTATTTGAGTATTACTATCAATATGAAAAATAATTTCACCAACATGCATACAATCTTCAGTATTTATTCTTATTTGAGCTACTTTTCTGGTTTTAGATTTAGAAGAGCTATCATCTTTATTTTTTTTCGATAAATACATTATTGACCTTACCAATAAATGTTTGTTTATCTTTGCTAGCATTTTTTTTATCGGAATCCATATTAAAACATTAAAATAAGAAAACTAAATACAAAATAAAAATAAAATGCAAAAAAATAAATAACTAAACAAGTAAAATTTAAATAGATAAAAGTTGAAATGAATGTATCAAACGTCTACGAAAAAGTAGAGGTGTAAAACCAAAAAACCAAAAATTGAAAGATGAAAGTTGAAGATTGAAGATTGCTCAAAAATAATCGACCAAAACTTTCAAACTAATAAAAATTATCAATTAAATATATATTAGAGAGTAGAAGACTTGAGAGTTGAGAGAGTAGAATATAGACGAAGATAAAGAAAATTTGTGAGTAAATAGTGAGGGGTGGGGATTTTTTATAGTTAAAAAATAGGAAAAAAATGTATTTTAAAAAACTTTGGGGCGTTAAAAAATTTTGGAGTGTAGGGGGTGAAATAGCAGTTGTGTGGGGTCAAATAGTCGTTACCAATGACTAACCCAACGACTTTAATATTTTATTTTTTTTTTAAAAAAAAAGAATTTTCGCCTAGTGAATCTGACCAAAATTGGTACTAACTAGACCGTGATGGTCCGGTAGAAAACCCATGTCTTGTCCCGTTCACCGTCCCGGTACCCCCCATTCACATCACCAATCGGAGTCTGCTAGACTCTTCTTTCGTCACGGTTCGCAAATCACATATATGCGAGTATTTTCAAATCTCATTTCTACAAAAGATTTAGAGGAGACAACTAAGATAGGAAAAAATACTTAGATGGATACCTTGTAATATATATTATTGAGTTTAGCGATATTTTTTTATTTATTACCATTTATAGAAATACTATGATAAATTTGCAATGTGTATTAAAAGTGAATTATGTATGCAATATATATGTATTATATAATTGTTTTAAAACATCGGAATTTTTTTTCCATATATTATGTTTGTTTGGTAAAATAATCGACAAATTGTATTAAAATATGTAATAAATATATTATCCATGAATGAAACTTGTACTATTTGTGTTTTATAAATTATTTTTTATAATATGTATGATAAATGTATTGAAAGTGATCAAGTGAAAAAATGTTATTGCTATAAAAAGTAAATATTTTTTTTAAAATAGTATATTTATCTAACTTTCCCATTATGATATTGGATCTTTACAGTAATGTTGTCTTGACTATTCATATTTCTTCTATTTCCTTTTTAATTTAAGTTTCATACTTGAGTATATTTGTATAACCAAGTCATTTAATTTGTATATAATATTTATAAATAATCTTATGATTAATATTAATTGGCAATCTGGTAATAATAGTATTCCCTCTATTTCAAAATAATTAAATTGTTGAGCCAATACATACCATTAAGAAAAAAAAGGATAGGACATAAAATAAACATCATTTTCCACTTTTGTCCTTCTATAAATTCTTAAAATATTCTTGTAAATTATAAATAATTTAAAGTAAAACCATAAATATGAACAATTAACTTTCTTGAAATTATCACCTAAAGATGTAAGTGAAGGGCAAAAACGAAAAAAAAATTCAACAACTCTCTTGATCTTTGAACAATTTATTTATTTTAAACTATGAAAAAAGGCTCAACAATTGACTTATTTTGAAACGGAGGGAGTAGTAATTATAACAGATTATAATAGGTTAGACTACAATATATTAAGTTTTATGATATTAGTGCATATAATATAAACCACATTTACTCTGTTTGATCTTATGTCACATTGTTTTCTTTATAGTTCTGTAAAGCTTGATATTAACCTAGGAAGTGCATCAGACACTCGATCCCTCACCTAATCGAGCAAAGTTAATTTATTATATGATATTAGTACATATAATAAATGCATATGCTCATCTAATAAAGAAAATTCAATTGACCAACAAGGTCTCTACATATGACAATCTGCACGAAAATCAATCCAACAATCCATTTTTTTACTTAATACCTTTAGAGATGTTAAATCTCAACCCTACTGGTAGGTTTAAGCAAAAATAGAGGTTTGAAGTCCATCCCGTTGTTTGCAACAAATTTTAAGGTGACGAAAAATAAATTAAAATCACAAAAAAAAATATGAAGAAACATAATTTTATTAATCAAGATGCGGGTACAACTTTGTTCTTCTCTTGATTCTACTCACCTAAGATTTATCCATGAGTCGAGGATCTTAATGGCATATTTCTCGAACTAGGATGATTTAGATTGACCTCCACATGAATGTTCCATCAATATGCGGAATATGGAGATCTTTAAAAATACCAAGAGCTTATTGGATATTTGAGATTTTAATCTCTTTATGAATTTTTGAGATGCTTGTTAAGAGAATTTAGTACTCTTTATATAGGCATGAACTAGATTTTAGGGTTGATAAGCCCTAAAAGATTCTAATTGAAACTGAACAAACCTTCTAGAGTCTCAATTCGAATTAAACATGTTTTGTAGAGATCCACAAAATTTCAATGTCTATAGACCTCTAGATATACATGGGTGGATTTCTCGAAAGAGAAGAGTGAGCCTCGTTAAAATTTGTTGATTTAAAACTACCGTGGAGAAGGATTTTTGGGTAAAAGTTAAATGGTTTCGTAATGGCAAAGGAGGAGAATACATGTCTGATGCATTCTTTAAATACTGTGATGATAATGGTATTTTAAGGCAAATGGCATGCCATAAGAACCCCCAAAAGAATGGTGTTTCCGAAAGGAAACTAGATCATCTTGCTTCTACAAGTCTTTCCTGCATGCATGATAAAGATCTCCCTCAAGAAATCTGGGCTGAAGCTACTAAACGTGCATACTATGTGATAAATCATTTGCCTCCATGGTTAGGAAGCAAAATTCCCTTTCGAGATTCTAAATCATGAAAATCCAAATGTAAAGTACTTTAAGGTATTTGGTTCAAATTGTTATGTTCATATTCCAAAATACTTTCGAACTAAACTTGACCCAAAAGCAAAAAAAAAAAAGTATCTTTGTTGGCTATGCTTCTTATAGGAAAGGGGTGGAGGTGTGTGGACACTGAAACCTAGAAATTTGTCACTTTCAAAGATATCTGTTTGTTGAGTTTATGTGTCTTCATTATATTTGTTGATTAAAGAAATATTTGTATGGTATTGAGCAAGCACCATGTGCTTTGTATAGTAAAGTTGCTCATACTTATATTTTGTGGCTTTCTGATGCAGATTCTAGTCTATTTATTGAATTAGAATCAAATGTGCATCTGATGGACTTATTATAAGCGGATGACATTTTATGATGTTTAAGGAACAAGTATGAGGTGGCATACAAAATTTGTATGAGCCTCCTTTCATGATTTGACAAGTGAATAATTGGGCCCATTTTCTGAAAAATGAGTCAAAGTTCCTTCTCTCTTACTTTTTAGCTTTTTCCCATTATTTTAACTTTTCCACTTTTTGTTTTATTTTATCTATTATTTCAAATTTTGCTATTTTCCTTATCTTTAAATAATTTTAAAGGTATAAAATTTAGCTTAATTCATCATACTCTTAACATTTGGTATTATTTTTCTATTTAATTAGTTATCAATATTACTAAAAATAAGTAAAACATTATTTATCAATTAACAAATTAAACTAACATTTTTTTATTTTCATTAGCCTAGCAATTATTCTTTTTGAAAGTATAAACAAAATTTATAAAGTTGTAAAAACAATCTTAAAGAGTAAAATAGTAAATTATCATTTTTATTAATAATTTCTTAAAGAACGTGTAAAAAAGTAAAATAACTATTCCCTTTGTTTCAATTTATATGACATCTTTTATGTTTTGAGAGTCAAACAATTTAAGTTTGACCGAAAATTTGCGGATGGAAACTTTAATTTTTTTTGAAATGAAATTTATATATTTGTAAACTGCATAAAAGGTATTATGAGTCATAATAATTGATAATTCAAAATGTTTAAAAGATCTATGAATTATTTACGGGCAAAGATAGACTTGTTTGACTCTTGAAATCCGAAAGATGACATATAAAATGGGACACTGGGAGTAATACGAAAGGATTGTAAAACCATTTTTTTTCTTCTCAATAGTTTCATAACTTTCTAATTTCGTAAACACTTAAATGTATCCAATATTCTCCAACAAGAAAATGTAGCAGAAAGAGCATTTGTAATCTTCACAAATAATTACATAAGTTTTATTTCTATTTTCATGTAATTCAAAACCAAAAATCATCCATAAACTCTTACATACATACATACATATATACATACTCTCTCAATTTATATGATATATATTTATTATTGAAATTCAAGCTTTGTGAAATTTAATTGATATTTTCATAATATTGTTTATTATTATGTTAATATGATAAGAATTGCAATTTATAGTGTTCGCTCAAAAATATAACATTCTCACTAAGTTGCAATTCAACCTAAAATATTATTAATTGCAATTCTTATCATGTTAATAAAATTAAAAATATATTTTATAGCTTGAATTCGAGAACAAAAAATAATAAATTAATGGAGAGAGTAAAATGAAAAAAAAAACAATTAATTATATTTTGATTTTGTTGATTTACAAGTGATTTTAAATAACTATTTATTTTTGTCATAAAAATAACTCAATTGATTTGTATGAGGTTAAGAGCACAAATCTTAATTTAACTTTTTCTAAAATCTGTAATTATTGACTTAAATCAAAATTAATATTAATATATTTATCGCTTTTTGACTTTTAACAAATGTACATTATGAATTATCAAAACAATAAAGATAATAAATTACTAATAAAATATATTTAAATTTAAAATTTTATAAAGTACTCAACATAGAAAGGGGTTATATAGAAGATGGGTTAGAAGAATGAGAAGAGAAACGTTAACCGATATGGACCTACAAAATGAATTTTATCTATTAAAATAGCCCCTCATATAACTATGACATGGTGTGCCTCGAACACTATAAAAATTTTCTTACTTGTAATAATGAAGCAGAATCTCAATGTTGAAAAGTGATCTTTTTGGTTTGATTTGAGATGAAGAATTTGGGTGAAGTGAGGTATTTTCTTGGTCTGAAAGTTGAAAAACAGATCAAGGATATTTTTCTTTCTCAAAAGACATATGCAAGAAAATTATTTCAGCGTTTTGACATGGGGAAGTCGAAAGAAAAATTCGTTCAAATGGAACCACATTTGATGAAAACTGAAGGAAAGTCATTAAAAGATGCCAAAAATTTTTAACAACTTGTCGATAGTTTAATTTTTTTTTAACTATCACATGACCAGAGATTTCTTACTCCTTTGGAATTGTTTCTATGTTTATGCAGTGTCCAAGAAGTTCACACCTTGATGCAACAAGGAGACCTCTTCGTTATGTGAAGAGCTCACTTGATCATAGTATTATATATAGAAGACATGAAACTTTATACCAATGGATTTACCGACGTGAATTGGGCTGGAGATGTGAATGATATACATTCAACTTCATGGAATTTTTGAATACTGGTTCAACCATGGTATCTTGGTGCAACATCAAGCAACTAGCGTAGCATTATCTAGCACTAAAGCTGAGTATGTAGCCACAACGTAACTATGGTTGCACAAGAATATATGTGGTTGAAGAGACTTATAGGAGAGATGTTTTGCAAATTGATTACACTATTCAAATTAGATGTGATAATGAAAGTGTTGTCAAGCTTGCATCAAATCCATTTTTTCATGGTCGGACGAAGCACATAGAGTTCGTCATCACTATATTCGAGAGGAAGTGTTGGATCATGAAGTTGTTTTTGAAAGGACTTTATACAAATGAGCAAGTTGCGAACATATTTACATAGTCTTAACAAAGCCTAAGGCCCCATTTTGTTTGCACTTAATGGAGGTCTGAATCTTAATCATTCAGATTCAGTTCATCAAGCGTATTAAGTTTTTAGGACTGAATCTCAATGATTCAGTTCAGCCCATTAAGTCCATTTGTTTTTTTTAAAAGTCTATTAATGGACCTGGAAAGGTCTGAACGGGGATCAGATCAGCAGGATAGTCTTAACGTCATTCATACTAATTTAATAAGTTATAAAATAATATTGTATCGTCTCTCTCGGTCGTTAAGTGTTTTTGCTCTCACAACAACAAACTTTATTCCTCTCCTTTCTCAATCAAACACCATTTTTTTCTCTTGAATTGATAAGTTTTCATTATCTTTACAAGTATTTTTATATTAAAACTTTTTCTTAGGTTATATTGATGTTTGTCAAGAACACTTGTTGCAATAATATTTTTAGTTTGTTGATGTTCATCAAGGTTTTTGAGTGAAAAAAATATTATTCATAATTAAAAATAATAACTATGTAATACATATTTGAGGTCTCTTATTAGAATTTAGGCCAATAATTTTATTGAAACTGTCACGACCCGGATTCTGGAACCCGGATCGCAACCGACGTCGTTGCCCTCTCAGAGGTCGCAGACAAGACTCATCTTGCATTCATCACATTCATCTAGTTAAATTTGCGAAAAATTTAAATAAATTTATATGTATGAAGTATACATAGACTTCATATAATTATTCACTAGTTACATCATATACTAAGCTCAACATAAGAGAACAATCATCTAACATAAAGAATCAATTCGAAACTGAAGATGAATATATCATAAATAGTTTTCCAAACATGGCCTTATTACAAAGCTTCGAAATTAAGGTACGAAAGTTACTCTAGGGACAACATCCACTAGCTATGTCTAAAACTAAGGCTAGACTAAATCTGTAGCATCCTCGAAATCATGAGGACCTACCAAATGGTTTGGAGAAACGCTGAAGTCCAAACCGCTGCAAGTGTCGTCAACCTGTCCTCTGACCTGCACCTATGAAAATAGTAAATAGTAGGGGGTTAGTACATCACTTGTACTAAGTATGGGTGTATGCACACATACACATAAAGCTATGAATGATCAATGAAAGCTCTTCCTAAACGACATGTTATTTCTTGAAAGCCTAGTCACTAGACTTTCTTAATTCATTGGTTGTGAATTTTGGTATGAATATGATGTATTTTAATGCATTAAAATCACACAACTCATTTTATATATGATTAAAATATATTAGTATCATCAACATAATTTTAGAACAACTCGGGCGAAGATTTGAGATTTTGATCCTCTTAGGCTGAGAGATCCTCTTTGTACACTTAGATTATTTTTCAGTCTTCTTCTTGTTGTTGTTGTGTAGTTCCATAACTCTTTTGGTCCTATGTTTTAATTACAAGTGCAATGATTCATTGTAGTCTCATACCCATAAATATAAGTAATCCAAGGACTAAGGAATGTTTCCCTACCTTATAGTGAATCATTCTTTACACTATATATTCATTACCTTTCATAAGCAATTCTCTATTCATCATGCCATTGATTTCATTAATTTCATGTTTTATATATTATACATTTCATATACATGAGACTTTAGAATCGTTGATGTAGCATAAGACATCTCAAGTGAGGGCCCAACATATGGGACCTCAACCCGAGGGTCTTCCTTAGCAAACACAGAGTCTGCTTCATTCGTTGATACGAACTTCACATTATTCATTTCATTCATTCGTAGGCTGATGTAAACACCAGCTATACCTAGGATGAAGTTTAAGACTCTCATCGGGATCATGAAGTCCAATGACCAAGAATGACCTAATGTCATTACTTGAATCTGATTTCACCTCCTGATTGTCTTGCACAAACACCTTCGGTATCGTTCATTTCATTATATTTCATACATTGAGGAACTCAAACCTTAACCGACATAGATCATGTGAGCATCATGAAATCCAGTGTCTACCCCACACTGAAAAGTGGTGGAATCACCGGTCGAAGTGACCCAAAACATGCTAGCGTACATGGGAATTGAACCCCGCCAGATTCCTATATTGGCAGTATAGATTCGAAGACTAGGAGATATAAGGAGACCCATAACCGGCATGTCGGACAGTCTCATCTCATGAGAGTTACGTGAACCTACGCCCTTCCTTAAAGAAGGCATCACCGCTCATAGCTAGCTTATCGCTGCTCAGTATAAAGTTCCATTTTATTCAACTCATACGTCTTGGAAGCTGGCTTCTAGTATGAGGACAACATATCTCAATAGATGATTTCTCATATCATCATTAGTATTAAGTATACATCAGTCTCAACACTTTCATTAGAGTGTACATAGAAACTGGTCTCTTCATTAGCTTTACACTCTCATAGGTGAGTACGTTTTGGTAACATTTACTTACACTATTGATGACTTGTCATCCTTTTCTTTACATTGATGAAATGTGAATTTTCCTTACATAACATCTTTGGTGTTAATGAGACTTGTCTCACACATTCTAGCACTTTCATTCGTGAGTATTTTTAACATAGTAGCTTAGGTGTAAGTGAGGCTTGTCTCACTTCTTTTAACACCTCATTTTGGTCACTTTCTTAACTTAGACATCTTTAGTTATGTTATTACTCACGTTACTTGCTTACTTTCGTTTTATAGCTTCATATCATCGTTTATGGACGATGAGAACTTCACTAAATGAATTACATATGTTTATAGTTCATTTGGTTAGGGCATGTTGGGACTTGTCCCAATGATTGGCATGCCTTTGGATATGGATTCATTGAATTACCTTAGATGTGCTTATATGTAATTTCAATACATTGGCTATATATGATTGGCACAAAATTAGTATTGTCCTAGAAAATTTGAAAACTGACTTCATAGCAAATTTATTGGCACAAGCCAAAGTTACACTCATTCATGTTTAGTTTGGTATACCTTAGTAATTAGCTAATCTTTTAATTATTTAAAGATAACATTATAGCCAATTTTATTCATCACTCTTAGACGATGTATTGTTAGCCATTTTATTGGAATAAGGCAGGCAATTCATTCAAGTATAATTTCATGGAATCATTAGCCAATTCTATTACATATTTTGAAAATAATGTTTTAGACTAATTTATTGGCATAAGCCAAACTTTCACTACACTTGAACTTTTTATCTTTGATTAACTTACAAGAACAATTCAATGCTTGGTTTGGCCAAGCTATGAAGTTATTTTGGCATTATAGATTCATGAACTAGCTTTGATTCTTTATGAAAGTTATAACTACTTATTCAATGCTATTACATTCACAAGTTCGTGTGGGTAGGGTATGTTGGGACTTGTCCCATTGATTGGCATACCCTATGTTATGAGTTCATTGATATAGAGACTGGTATCATTTTGTTAGTATAACTTCACACATTTTGGGAGATAATATTTTGGACATAGTTTTGCTAGCCAATTTGTTGGCATAAACCAAACTTTCACATATGGTGGTCATTTAAACTTCATTTGTTGTAAGCCAACCTTTTTACATTCAATTATCTTATAATTATCATTCAATGAACAGCCTATAATAGTAGACTCAACTTCATAAACCACTCATAACAACTTCATCTTTCTCGAACACAAAACTAAGCATTATGTCATTCCTTAATCTGTGTAACTAATCATTCAATCATACGAATCCAATCTATAGACCTCATTACTCATTAATCAATCAAGAACTTATAAAATCAGTTAGAACCAAATACCAACAACATGTTCAAGATTACATCTACATACATAAAGAATCAAAAACAAGGATAACTAGGGAGATGGACGTTCAACAATACCATTGGGAAACAACCCTAGTTTCGAAATTCATGAGTTTGAAACGTTTGAAAAGCCTCATGGAGAAAGGATTCCATGAGATAAAACTCATACATTAAGTAGAACTTAATCTACTAAGACCATCTTGAACGAACCTTGAAGAAACCTCGAAGAAACCTTGAAAACCATCTAAGAAATTTTCTGTTTTTTTTCTTGCGTTTTGTTCACTGTTTTTCTCACGCTTGTTTTCGGGTTTTAGTCGTGTATTTGTTTGAGTTTGAACGTGGTTTTTAGGTTTACGAACTGACCTTGACTTATTCAACTTAGGTTTTAATAACTTAATTAAATAAATTAATTAACTAATTACTAAAAAAAACCCTCCTAAGTTGACTAAACATAGGAGAACATAACACTTAGTTAAATTTGGAAATTGATGTGGACTATGGTTTTGGTCAACATTTTGACTTTATATTAATCAATTAAATCCTTCATTTAATTAATTTAGGTACCTAGGGTAAGTACTAAAGTACCCTCAAGTCATTGGAACCAAAATTAACCCTTTTGGACCATCCTAGGTTAAGTACTAGGATATTTCTTGAGTTGTACTAGGTTAGTGTAAGAATTTCGGTTTGACCCCTTTAATTTAATTAATTAAATGGCTAATTTAATTAATTAAGTGACCTAGGGTAATTACTTAACTACCGTTAAGTCGTTATAACAATAACTAATCCTTTGAACCATCCTAGGTTAGGTACTAGGTTGTCTTTTTCTTGTTTTAATAAAAATCTGGAAATTTTTTTGTGATTTTGATTTTTCCCCTTTAAATTAATTAGTTAAGTTGCTAAATTAATTAATTAAGTAGCCTATGGTAATTACTAAATTACCATTAAGTCGTTAGGATCTTAATTAACTTTTTGGACCATACTAGGTTAGGTACTATGTTGTCTCTTTAACTAGTACTAGGTTAGTGTCAATCCGGTTTTGGTCCTAGGTTGTCGGGTGCACTAATGGGTCCAATTCGGTTAGTCATAGGTTAGTTAGCTATTACGGGCAGTAGGTTAGAGTCTAAAATTGGTTAGGAAGTTAGGCCCACATGGAGTGGTTCCTTATGCATGTTTTTGTCCCCTTAATTACCCTAACCGAATTCGGTTAGGGTGGTCCCCTCCTTTGGTGCTTCTTCACATGTCTTGCACATGTGCTTGCACATGGGTTGGTTGTACTTTCCTAACTAACTATTAATTTATGGTTCCTTTGGGAATGTTTACTTATTGTCCCAAGGACCCTCACTATGTCCTTGGGCACTACTTAATTTACATGATCATTTTAAATTGTCATGTGGAATGGTACCAGACTTGACACTTGGATGCCTAGTACTTTGTGTGAAACTATTCATAATGGATTTTCTTTTAGCTTAGGGTCTTCATTGCAGGTACATTTATTGAACATCAATCTTGGATTGGGGTATGACAAACCAAAAAGTATATTTCTTATTCGTATATAGAAAATTGGCTAATATCCCTTAGCAAATTTTTCTATACTATGCCCAATATTTCTCAATATTGGGCATTGGGGTGCCTATGTACCCCTAATAGGCCATCCTAAGGGCATACTGGTTTTTCATTAGACATGATTTTCCAGAATGTTACAGAAACTCTTTGATAATCAAATTCATTTGTGAGATAACACTTATATATTTATTGTTGTTGAACTAGTTAGTGACAAAACTAATGGAACTCTTATAATTCTCCATCCCAATCTTCAGTTTCACCAAGAAAAAAAAATTGGAGAAGAAAAAAAACTTATTCGTTTGAATTGGAAATTGATGACAAGATGAATAATACTGCTCTGGAGTTATTGATTAAAAAAATAGTACACCTATATTTGAAGAATATATGCAAAAAATTTGATGGACTTGGATGGAAAGAGTCATTATACATCACACGTGTTAGTTTATTTTGTAAAAGTGTCCACTACAAAAAAGCATGAATGATGTTAGAGGTTCACAAGTTAGAGAATTGGATTAAGGTTATCGAAAAAGATAAGAATCTTTAGTTTTTCTAATTAGCCAAAATATATGTTAGGCGTTGATTATGTGATACCTTATTTATTATTTTTCAACTAGTATTATCATACTTATTGAACTTTGTGATATTATTTTGTGCCTATAAAGTACTTTTTATTTGTGATTTTTTTATGTTATGCTAGATGATTATGATATTTTTAATTAAAAAGTAATATTTTTTGTTCAAATGAATTTTTTTATAACATTTTATTAATATAGTGTTTGATTTCATGCGCACATTCAGATATGAAAACAAACAATAATCATTCAGTGTTCAGATTTGAAGACAACATCTTAATATTCAGATGTAGACACCTAACTCTTAATGCAAATCTTAATGTTCGAACATGTATTCAGATTCAGGGGTCTTAATCTTAATGAAAACAAATGAGGTCTAAATTTGAATATTTCACGGCTGCTCTTGGAGTTACTGATCGTAAGCAGTGCACTAAGGGGGAGCGTTAAAAATTAGCACATCGAAATTGTTTCTTTACTGTTTACTTCTGCCCTGTTTAGTTTACTGAATCAAATAAATTAGTTCCTATATCGTAGAAAGTCTACCTAGATACTGGTGTTAGTAAGTTATTAGAGTTATTTTAGGAGCTGAAGTTGTGTCACAGTTTATATAGTTGCTGCGTATTTACTGTAAACCAGAGGCTTTAGGAATAACATTCTCTATCTCTTTTCTATTTTCATTATAATGCAAACTTCTTCTTTATCTGCTTATTTTTTGTTTTCTATATTAATTCTCAAAATTTAGTGTCAAATATTAATATATATTGGATTGGTGCAAGAGACGAAAAGAATGATTTCTTTATATATGAGGAATATTGTTACATTGTAGTCCTGTTTGTGACCCCAATTACCAAAAAGAAAGAAGTTAACATGGGCGTCGAATCTTGCAAGACAAAGCACCAGAAAACTTAGTTAGTAATCCAACTTTAGAAGAGGGCTCTGGTTGAATCAAATTGAGATGGTCAATTTTAGAGAGTAAATTCTGGTCACCAGATGGTGTAAATGTAGCACCATTTTCGAAATCATCACCATCTGTTATCCATGTCCATTTCATCCATTCTTCAACACTTGATGTACTTTTTTCTCTATATGTCACCTCTTTCACCAACAATTTATCCTCCGCAATAAACCTATTCCCTTGGCTGATGATTGTCGCTCCACTGCTTCCTCCAATAGCGTATCTGCATCAATCATACATATACATTTTAAACCATGGCACGCTTACATCAATAATCATTCAACACTTACCAATATTATTTAAATACGTATGTACCTTTCCCAATGAGTGTAATCATTGTTCACCAGATGGAAAAATCCAAACCTGCATCTAGGCATCCTTTGATCCAATCTCTTTCCAAAGTGGTTATACGCCAATGTTATTTTCATTCCCCTGTCCTCTTCCGCATGATCGTTAGCACCAAACAACATTACCTTTTCATGATCAGTAAAGTGACAGTTGGATATCGTAATATTAGTAGAACCAGCAACAGCATCTATCAGACCATCAGTTGCACGAGACATAGAGATGTGGTCAATCCATATATCATGAGAATTGAAGATACTGATGGCATCACCTGTATGCATAATTAAATTATTTAAATTCTCTCCTCTTTTTTCAATCAATATATATAGTCATTTATATTACCTTCATCTGCGCCCCTTAGGCCAAGGTGGTCGTCAGACTCCCTTAGCAAGCCACCTGCGGTAGGTACAATATTGTGAATTCGAAGATTAGAGATAATAATATTAGATGCACTTTGTATCTTAATTCCAGCTCCATTTGCTATGTGAACGTATTTTCCACGTCCATCGATTGTTTTATTGCTACTAACAATAAGTTCCCTGGTCAATCGGATTCTCATACTTCTTGCAAATGTGATCCACAATGGTCCCTTTTGGATCACCCCAAATCGGAGAGTTCCAGGCTTAGGATCAACAACATCATCATCAGAATTATCTGTGACAATGTAGTATGGACCATACTTTCCTCCCATTGCATTGATACCAAAGCCCAACGCACAATCAGCCATTTTCTGGCGATCTTCAGCCCAGAAAGGATCACATCTCCAGCACTTGTCAATTGAATTCACGGCCATACACGGGCCTCTGTATTTCTTAGTTAGTTTCCTCCTCGGAGCGTTTGTTGCTGTCCCAAGTGCAGCAAATACAAAGAGAATGAGTACAATGAATAATACATTAATTTTTGTTCTATAAGAATACTCCATTATTATAATTAATAAGGTAGGTAGGTTGGTAGGTAAGTTGGATTTATTGTTAAAATTTGTTATGGGAGTTGATGGAAGTTGATGTAAGGTCAATCCTTTACACCACTATTACCCTTAGAAAATTTTTGTGAGAAAAATAGGATAATTAATTATTCCTAAACAAGCAACATTATTTGTTCCTCTTTGTGCTTATTTCCTTTCATACAATCACCTTACTTATATACTCATAAATGAACATGATTTTGGTCCATTACTTCAAATAAGGAGCGATAAACATGGTGTGTCACAAATCCTTGCTTATATATCGTTTTCTTATAGCCTTCCAATAACAAACCACTTTTATTTATATAACCACACATATTATACATTATCAATGTATGTGTATAAGTCATTAAATAATTTTTACGTCATCAATGTATTTATATAAGTCATTATTTATAATAGCTTATTTCGTTATTTTTTCAATTTATCATATCAAACTTGTTAAAAAATGAGCTGGTGCTACGGTAGGAAAAGTTAAAAAAAATAAACAAATAAAATAAACAAATATTTCTTCCTTTTCAATTTGTTTGTCCTACTTTCCTTCTTAGTCCGTACACAAAGATTGTTCGTTTTCATTTTTGACATATGACTAAAAAACTATCAAAGAAAGATGGACAAAGGCAATGGAATGCATTACTTTTTGGTCAAAATCGACAGAAAAGAAATGCACTCTAGTATGTCGCTTTCGTCCTCGACACTTTTCGAAGGATTACGTCACTTTTTATCTTCTTTTTTAAAGAAAACTCTAAAATGCAAAAAAGTGACAGTATGTCACTTTTTTAAAAAAAATATGCAAAAAGCGATGGACAATGCAACACAGACCATCACTTTTTTTTTTCATTTTTTGTAGAAAAATATTGAAAAAAAATGATATAGTTGAGTCTGCCGCTTTTGTCCTCGAAGCTTTGTAAAAAGCAACAGACTCCACAGTTTTGGTGGGTCTTTTTTGTGAACAAAATGATCACAGACGTTGTCCCTATAGAACGACGGAGTGTGTGGCTTTTCTCTTTTTATTTTTTTTAAATACAGAAAAGAGACAGACAAGGAAACACATTCCCTTTTTTTTTATTCTTTATTTTTTAAAATATACAGAAAAGCAACGAAAAAAGTGTCGCAGTTCATCGCTTTTTTGGAATTTATTATTAAAATGCAGAATAGTGACAAACTAGAGGACTATGTCTGTTGCTTTTTCTATTATTTTTTATAAAATAAAAAACATAAAAGCGATGGACAAAATCATCATGTCCATTGCTTTTCTACAATACTTTTGACAGCATAAATTGTTTGTTTCTATTGTCCACATGCAAATTGAATTCATCTCATTCATATATCAAACAAAAAACATAATAAACAAAATATATAATAACAAACTTAATTGAACTTTATAAAATAGTTACATCACATTTTAAAGACTTATAATGTCTTTTAATTTTAGTTCAAAAGTCTAAAATGCTCATAAATTAAAGGAACACAAGCAAAGGAGTGGACTCTATATGTATTCATACTCATTACTGTCATCAGTGTCCTTGGTAGGGAATGAAGAAGCAGACCGACAAGCAAGATTGAACACTTAATTTTTGATTAATTTGTTGAACGGCATTATTCTTCCTTTTTTGATCAACAATTCTTTTTTTTGCTAAGACTATGCCAGTGCTTGTGTAAATTTTGCTACTTAATCCAGCATAGCAGCTAGTCAATTTGCATTTATTTGACGTGACAATTCAATGACTTCTAGACCTGACTGAAGTCATTGTACATCATCCAAAGAGCCAAAACGATAGATTCTTCCCTTATGTGTCCCCCCACCAATATTTCAGTCCAATTAGAGTGGATATTTTAGGCGTGATCTGGATCGGATTTCCATTTTCTCATGCACGTACCATTGATACTCTCCCTACATATTAAAAATAAAAATTAGCATCAAAACAAAATTTTGTTCAGTCATTTCCTCCACCCACATCTTGAAAATCTCCGGTTCAAGGGGAGTGCGACCCAATTCTATTTCCTATAAATAGAAGTAAAATTTTAGACGATATTAATCAATTAATACTTAATCAACTAACTATTTACTTAAAAATTTAAATTAGAACTTATCATCTCTCTTATAGTTGTTCCAACGCTCTTTACACTTCTGATGTGTAACGAGCCACCCTTAAGATTATTACTAACTTTTTTGGCTTGTTCAGACAATGCCTTGAATTCATCCGTGTATTAATACTGGTGCAATTTCTAAAAACATGAGGCAACATCCAAATCCCACACTTATCATTATCCTGGGATTTGTTTAGCCAACTAGAAAGTCCAGCGAATGTCTTTCTCTCGAATGTGATCGCACTTATCATATTGTGTTTGGGCTCCCAAGCACACATAGTTTTAAAAAATGAATAGCCTTAGATAATTAATAACGTAAAGTACACTAAAGTATTAAACTTAACTAAAAATATATATAAATGAACATATATATACCTTAAATTCATTAAACATCGCCTGAAATATACTGTTTGGGATCTCGCCCCATGTCACAGCCCAAAATAATGGACGTGATGACATTTGTCTTTTCCCTCCAAGACAAGACATCCTCAACCCAAGAAAATGAGTGAAATACGGAAAAAAGTAAATATAAGAACAAGATAAAGAGGAAAACGTATTTTTCTAATAAAACCCCCAAAACGTGTTTGGCACGCGTACACGCAACTAACGAAATTACAGAATTCAAAAGATAAATACAAGTCTCTGTGTTTGTCTTTTAAATAAAACAAAGCTTAATGAAGTGCCCCACCTGGATGACAAGCAGGTACCTCTGAAATCCTTCAATGAGCCTCGATGTCAGGAGAAGACGAAAAAGAAGATTACGCGTTTCTGGGCTCAGAACCTACACAAGTGTAGAAGCGAGGGGTGAGTGCGAACAACACGTTACCTAGAAAACAACCTACTAGAAAACAACTAGCTAGAAATCGAATACCCCCTACACTCCAATGGAACCTCCTCAACCTACAACCTGCACAAAATCAGCCTAACCTAGAAATTCTACAATACACGACTCATAAGACCCAATATTCACAGTTCAATCTTCACAATTCAACAATCAACAAATCAAATAAGTCACTCTCAATGTCAAATAGCTTAGCTACATGTAATAAGTACACCAATCACAATTAACAAGTAATTAAGTCATGTATAAACATCAAATGCATCAAGTCACACTGATCAATCCTTACTGGAACCATTTCCCATCGGAACAATATCACTAGGAGAAACCATTTTGCGTCGGCTCTTATATCAAATCACTAGTTGAAAACATAGGTTTTATTTATATTACTAGACAGAACCATTTTTCATCGGCTTAATATCAAATTACTAGATAAAATTATTTTCCATCTTCTTTTATAAACACTTATCAGTAATGACCTCGACATCACAACACTCGTCGATAAAGACCACGATATCATAAAATTCACCGACAAAGACTTCAACATCATAAATCATTGCACGCTTCATCAAGGTGTTCACAATCAATACATACAAGCAATATAAGACTACACGCAGGAGACAATAATTCACATAATTCAAGTCCACATTCTATTATATTCCTATATCAGACCAGTACTATAATACTTATGAAGATATCAAGCAGTTGTTGATACAAGGTAAGTGAAATAATGAACTATTGATGCAAATATTTGATGATTAATTGATCAATCAAATTCACAGGGTACTGGCAGTAGTAGGTAAATCAGAAGAATGGGAATGGGATAAGGCCTGGTGGATGATAACAAGCTATAGAAAATTTACTATTAAATCTTCCTGAGAGGAATTAAGAAGGAGATGTTCACATCAGGAGGAGATGAAATTCATTTTCCAAAGGGAATTCCATTCAAAATCTCATTTTTCATGTGGAGACTCCGGAGGAAGAGAATTCCCATTGGAAAAGTGTCTGTGAAAATCAACGTGGAAAGTGAAGTGAAATTTTGTTGCAATAGTAATCATCAAGAAACTTTTGAACATCTTTTTGTTCAATGTCCAGATGCTTTAAAACTATGGCAGATGTTTATCGGGGCAGCTGGTATTAAATGCATAACGACCCGTAAAATGAATATGAGAAACTAGATCCCAACGACCTTGTGTTAGAGTTTGTAATGAGGTTTCTTGACATGTAATGTTGTCCCGAGCCTTGTTTGAAGGAGTTTCGTGAGTCAACGTCAAGATACGAGATAGACTCCGTAGTTGAAAGACCCTTTTTAATGTTGGTTAAGAGTTCCAAGGGAAAGTGCCAAGCCAAGGGGGCAAGGCCTAAGACAAAGGCCAAGGCTTGCCCAAGCTTGGACAAACACTGTCCCAAGTCCACGGACCACTTCAAGGTCAGTGGCCGTGAAGGTCACTTGGTGGCATGGGAGGCAAGGCACTTTGCCCAAGATACTATTCAAACTTCACGGACCACTTCACAGTCGGTCTTGACCACGACCCATAGAAGTGTCCGTGAAGATTCCTTAGCATCTTAGTTTTATAAAGGGAAGGAGGGCACACTACCTAGGGACCGCGGGCACTGCCACGCGCTGTGGTCCCCCTTCATGAGCCGTGAAGTTGGGCGTGGTCCCTGACGGGCTGCCCAAATTTAGGAGTTTTAAGTAATTTTGTTTTAATTAATTATTAAGTGGAGTTGATTTTAAATAGTTTATACAATTAATATAAATAGTTTTAAGTCTTAAAACACTTCATTAACTTCATTATTTTCAAATACCCAAATCAGAACCCCAAAAGTTCTTCTCTTAAAATTTCTCTCTCTAAACTCAAGGAAGAAGAAAGAAACCATTGAAGCTTGGGTTTGGTGATTTCAAGGTGTTTAATATTGGGAAATCAATAGCAAGGTATGATAGTTTTGATTCTTGGTAGCTATCACCCAAGAAGCCCTCAAAACTCTCTTTTCGAAGATGAAATTTACCCAAAATTCTAAGGTTTCTCTCAAACAATAGGTTCTTTCAATAAAACAATTTCAAATGCTTAAATGAACTTATATTATGATGAATTTGTTGTTTTAAGGTGAATGATTGAAGAAATTCCCCGTGAACCCATGATTTCCCGCAAGACTTATTTTCATGAATGTTAGCTTGAATGGATGATGATTGGGTGAATACTCTAATTGAATTTATGATGTTTTAGTTATTGACTTGAGTTAATATTCATGTTTATTATTTCAATTGTGGTGTCTGGTGATGATTTGGAAGTATGACCCTTGGAAGGGTAAGTTATGATTCAATTACATGTTAAAGTAGAATTGTGCTTGAACTATTGATCCACTTGAAAGGTGGAGGTGTTTACATATTAATTGTGTATATTGTAATCATGGTCTTGAAAGGCAAAGTATAAATGGGTAATACATGAATATGATGAGGATTATATGTGTGTGATTACTATGAATGTGCTATGATCATTATTAGAAAGCAATTTTATGAATGTTGTTGGTAATGTGAAAGGCTATTCTCACGTATACGCACACTCTTGAATGAATGAAGTTTCTCAGACTATGCTAATGAATATGTGTTAATTGAGAGGCCATTCTCAATTGTACACTAATGAATGAATATAGGGTTTGAGATTGATGCTCACCCGTGAGTTGAGGCGGAATGTCTAGTAACAATCTCTTTTCCTTTAATGATGAACTAAAGAAACTATATGCCATATGGCAATGTAGGCTAAGAACCGAGAGGATATTGAATGAGATGGATACTCATCCATGAGTAGAGAGCAATCTCTTGGGGTGGATACCCGTATGTGATTGAGGCCGGGTATGTAGTAGCAACCTTTTTATCCCATAACCATGTGCTCGCATAGGATAGCTAGTGGATCTACTTAATCTAAATAACTATCGACCTAACACAAGTTGATCACCTTTTATGGTGTGGAGTTTTATGACATTGTATTCCATGACATAGCTCTCATGGTGTATGTAAGTTAGACGCTTATTCCCATCATGTGAGATATTCATTATAGTTTCTTGAGAAGATCTATGAAGCGTGGTGCTATTATGGGATGTCATCCATGCATTGCATGAGTAGGTTTTAAGAGTGCTAGAGTGAGTTCTCTAAGGTCTTAATGACCTATGTATGAATGCGTCGTTAATTAACGAAGAATGTTGACTTATATGCTTAATGAAATTATGTATGTCTTATTTGGATTGTATTATGAGTTATTCCCTTGTCTTGACTTAATGAACATGTATGTGCCTAGTCAATGGTGGATTCAAGGAAGTACTTAGTGTGAGTAGTATTATGGGAGATTATTTATGCATTGAACAAGTATGACTTAAGGTCATCTTAGATGATGGTCCTAATATGATGATGTGACTTATGTAAAATTTTTGTCTCTTATGATTGAGTATTGTGTAAAGATGAAAAAGTCGAATGGTAAGTTCACTTTAGGTAGCCTTTAAGTGGTACTTCGTGTGGATAGTGGTATGAGACACTATTCATACATTGCACAAACTATAGCTTGGGGGTTACTTGAGGTGAAGACTTTAATGTGATAATATGACTTATGGGTTTATATGTTGATTATGTTCAAGTGTGAAGATATGACTTGTATGTCGGTTATGTTTGTATACTGTGCCTATTATGCTTATATTCATGATGTTTTATCAAAATGGCATATGCGTGGCTTCAAACAAAATGTATGTTTCAAGCATGTTTTTGCATAGCTATCATACTTAATGCTTAATTGTGCTAACCCATAATTCTCTTATTTTACTACAAGTGTAGGTTCCGGACTTTGAGTGCTTTCTCTCTAGTCAAACCTTGAACTTGAGTTTCATCCAAGGCAAAAAGGGTATGTCCTCATAGATCGAGGACAAGTGCTTAGATGTTCATTTCCTTTCATTTGTAATAGACTATGTTTAGACATGTTAAGGCTTTCCATTGTAAATGGTGGTGACCCTATCTTTATTTTTCAATGTCTTGTTTAAATAGTCATGTGAGATGGTAGACTTCCATTGCGTTTTTAAATGAACTTTTGCATTGTATGGTTTTAAATAGATAATTTTAATTACATACCATTTTTCTTATAATCGAATGTTATGAATGCTATGAGGCTTATATGAGACCCTTCGGGGTCAAGTACATTACGCCATGTCTAGGGGGTGCTCTCGGGGCATGACTAGATGTTACGGTGTTCAGCTGAAACAAATGTGTGATATTTGGTGGAAGTTTGAATGTGCTTCTAAACTTAAACCTTTGACTGTTCATGTGCCTATTTTTATTGGGTGGCAACTTTGAAAAAGAAGGAACAGAATAAGAAATGGAGGCAGAATGTCTTTTATCTATATGGGGGGGGGGGGACTTGGTTATGTGAGTTAAGTATTTGTACCGTTGGTTAGCTGATATTCCTGATGATTGGCCTTTAATGGTCGTGTTCTTTGAAAATTACAGACCAGTGATATCTTGTAAAGTGGGAAGACGGACATGTCCTGTAATGGGCTTCAAATATAATAGGGATGGAGGATTGGATGCTTTGACTGACAACTCTTTTAGTGCATTCTGTATCAGAGATGTTGAGGGAAAATCTGTATATGCAGAAACAAAAAATATTAGGAAGGAATCAATGTTGATGGCAGAAATAATGTTTGGGGCAGAGTATTGCTGCACTCACAATGTAATGCCTGTTGTTTTAGAAAGAGATTCTTTGATATGTAAAAGGGTACTTAATGGAGTGTGGGAAACTCCATGGAATATTGCAGTTGTTGCAAAATACTTAAAAAAAAATATGTGTCTTAGGCCTCCGAATTTAAGGGCCTCATTTTTAAGAATAATAGGTTATAAGTTATTATTTCTTAAGAATTATTAAATATTATTTATAGAAAAAGTAAATTTTTCATGAAAAATTGAAAGTATTATTAGAAGAAATTTGACATATTTAGAGTATTACATTTCATGAAAAATAATTTAAAATAAGAATGGTTGTATTATCAATTGAAAAATAAAAAAACTCAATTATATAAAAGTTATTAAAAAATTCAAGTTTAAGGTCCTGTTTGATTTTTATTTTAGGCCATTAAAATGCTTGAGCTGCTTCTGCTTAAAAAGGGTGTTAGCAGACAATGGAGCCTTAGTCGAACATATTTACAGAGAAGGCAATCAAGTCGCAAATTTTTGTACTAACAAAATTTTTAGTTTTGCAGGTCCAATGGTGAAAAAAATCAATTCTTTGAGAGAGATATTAAGTTAAGGAAGGGGATTGTTAGAACTCGAAAAATTTGACTTACCATATATAAGAATAAAAAAGAGTCAAAATAATATGGAATCTACAGCAAGCAACAGAAGACAAGAACAACAACCAATAATCCAATAAATTAAATTGATGGGCAAGGCGGCAGATAGTCTATGATAAAGGGATTGTTAGCTGAAGTCGACATCTCCGATATGACATGATTAGATTCCAGATCAAATTTCTTTGACAGTGGTATTAGTTCCTCTGGAGCTCAACCTGTTAAGAAAGAAGAAATGGAAACCTAACTATTTTATTTTTCTAGTCAATAAATGGGCTCGACCCAATCCATGTAAATATGTTTTTAAATATTTCGTGTATCATTTTATTTGTATATGTGGTATGTTTTCCGTCGAAGGGTATCCAATATGTGTGCCTATGCCCCTGATAATATGATCGTTATATATTTATTGTTTCAATATGATATAGCACGTTCAAACAAATAAAATCATAATTATAATGCAATGCAATTATATTTAATTAATGTGGAGAGTTGTTACTATTATGAGTTTTGGCATGCTAGATGTGTACATGTTGCAGCAATTCTCAAATAGAGAGTTTAGATCGATCATATTAAATGAAGAGATAAATATATAAAGAGCTACCTGTTGTAATTTGAAACTAATAGTTTGAAGGTACACAGAAAAATAATGTACAAAGTTAAGGCTTCATTGAGGAGAAAAAGAAAAATGAAGGGTTATAATTTAGTGAGAGGAAAAAATGAATTTACAGTTGGTGATCTGATACAAAAAAAGAAGAAGTTGAATTAGTGATCTAACAAGGTTTTCCTGGTTTGCAGCCAAGTACACCTGCAAATCTAGTCATCCAAGTGACATCTTCTGCTGGGGCTGCTGATATTCCATCATAAAGATCTTTGTGTTTGCTTGACCATTCTGGATCTCCTGATTCAGTGAAGTATGCACCATTCATGAATAGATTTCCTTCTGATCTCCATGTCCATTGCATCCAAACTGATTCTGGATTGTACTCCCTTTTTGTTACCTGTTTCTTGAAGATGTCTGGTGGTGCTATAAAACGATTACCCTGTGTAATGATAGTAGGATGCATGCTACCACCAATGGCATACATATTCCAATGAGTATAATCATTGTTAACAACATGTATATATCCCCATCGACATCTTGGCATTCTTTGTATCAATCTCTTTCCAAAATGATTGAAAGCTAATGTTATTTGCATAACTTGATCAATCGAAGAACTATCACTTGCACCAAACAACATCACCTCATTGTGATCAGTGAAATGTCCATTTGATATAGTGATACCTGTTGATCCTTCTACAGCATCTATCAAACCATCATAACAACGTTGCATAGACACATGATCAATCCATATATTTGATGCACCGAAGATTGAAATGCCATCTCCATCACTCTTTGTACGTATACCAATATGGTCAACAGCATCCCGAACCATTCCACCATTACCCTCAACGATGTCATGAATGTGAAGTCCGTGGATGATCACATTCTTGATGTACTGGAGGGTTATACCAGCACCTTTAGTAATGTGAACATTAACACCACGAGCATCTATCGTCTTGTCACTCTGCATGATCATCTCCTGGTGCAACCTATTCATGAAACACAACATATATATATATATATATATGAGCATTGAAATTCTATTTATATATATATATATATATATATATATATATAGAAACGTACGTACTTACCTAATGTTCATACCCCTTTTAAATATGATCCACAATGGCTCCTTTTGGATAACAGCATGACGAAGAGTTCCGGGTTTTGGATCATTATAATCATCAGAATTATCTGTGACAACATAGAATTCACCGTCTTTGCCACCAGTGGCCTTAGATCCAAATCCCATTGCACAATCTGCTAATTTTTTCCTATTGTCTGCCCAATTAGGATCACATCTCCAACACTTATCAATTGGATTTGTGACCATGCAAGGTCCAGTGTACTTTTTTGTCCCTAGACCCCTCCTTGTGCTATTATTATGTGTACCTTTCACTTTCTTTAATTCCTTCATCGTGCTGCAATACAATCCATAACGTGAATACATAAAGACAAACATGAAAAATGAAGAATAAATAAAGTTATAACTTACTCCCGAAGTTTTTGGTTAAATGAAAGTGTGACATTTTCAGGATGTGGTTCATATATTTTACGGGCATACTCCTTTGCTTCTTCGGCTCTTCTCCTCCACACCTCGTCGTAGTGACCAATATGAGCCATAAGACTTGGTATTATTGTAGCAAAAGTGATACAGAGAAACAGGAAGCTATACTTTATCTTAGGACCTCCCATCTCTATTTTTTTTAAACAATTTTTTATATTGATATTTTCTTCTTCTTTTTTTTTTTGTCGTTTTCCTTAAACCTTCCTGTTGTTGTTACCAAGGTCAAGGGTCGAACCTTTTAACTCTCTAGGGGTTCTGGCCCTTTATTGACCGGCCGTGACAACAAGAAGTTTTATTTCGAAGTTAGGGCTCGGTCTCAACGAGACAACAACTATGAAAGGTCTTTTTTTTTTTTTTTTTTGCACTTTGTGAAATGTTGTTTAAATACTATTACTTGTGATTAACACCCAACACATAATTTCTAAACTTGCGCACGGTCACTTGTTTTGAAACTAAATGTCCATCACAATTTCATTCCATAGCTCTTTGCTGCAAAGGCATTGAGAATATTTCGCCAAAATTGAACTAGTCAAAACATATAATAATCAAGAGAATGGAGGAAAAATAATACAACTCACAAGGGTTAATTAAGTGGATGCGAGGTTACCAATTTACCATAATCATTTTTAGTTATATGACACTAGTAAATTTAGCCCAAAATTTTTAAGATGATTTTATTAATTTTCAATTATAAATAAATTAGATAACAAATACTTACATTTGTAATTTTAACTTCATTCATGGGAAATTGATTTTATCAAAAAAATAAAAAAAACAAAAAAAAACTTAAATTAGTACTTCCTCCATTTAAAAAAGAATAATCTAGTTTGACTTGGAAGTTGGAACAGAGTTTAATAAAAGAAGAAACTTTTTGATCTTGTGGTTCTAAAATAAAGTTATGTCAAATGTATCAAAATGTCATTTAATCTTGTGGTCTTAAATATGTCACATGGAAAGTTAAAGTAAAAGTGTTGTCAAAAAAAGAAAGGGGTTATTCTTTTTTAAACAGACTAAAAAGAAAATAGGACCATTCTTTTTAAAAAGGAGGGAATACCATCTAATATCTATTCTTTTATATATTAGAGTTGTTATAATTGAAAAATTATGAGTTTATTATCCATTTGAATAAGTTCTTTTATAAAGCTATTACATGGTAATAAGAATAAAAATAATAAGTTTATCAGGAAAATGAAAGAAAGAAAAACATTTGATAGTAGATAAATAAAATACGGAACTAGACATTAACCGTAAGAATTGACTTAAAGTTTTCTTCCACTAAAATCATGTAATTTTCTAATGTAAGTGCAATATGTAGAGCTAACATTCAAGCTAACATTAAAATAGTAAATTTATGAAGAAAACAAAAAGTAGATTATCTCATAAACTTTCCCTTAAATTTGACTTTATAACACTCAATTCTTCTTGAAAGTTATGATATTACATTTATCTTCCTTATTTCAATTTTCTACTAACACTTCTAAGTAAATATAAATATAGATTATTATTCTAAACTATATATTTGGTAAATATAAATATAGATTATTATTCTAAACTATATATTTGGACTCATATGTCCCTCATAAGCAACTCAAGAATCTCAATTAAACCTTTCTTGTAAGTAGACTTACATATAGATAGAGTTTTCGTCTAGCTTCCTAAATATTTAAATAAAATATTTGATAGAAGTAAATAAATGTGTAATCTTACATCTCCGTAAGAAGGAAGAGTGCTCTTAAAACTCTTTTTAGGAATTGCCTTTATTTCAATCCATTTCATTAGCTGCCTTTATTGTGAAAAGAAAATAATGTTTTCAGTTGTTCATTAGTAATGAATCTATAGTTCAAAAAAAAAAATCAAATTGGTGGAAGAAACAGGCCTCTTAAGGAAACGGAACGGTGTAAATTTGAAGAAAAAAAAAACTTCAAAATCTCTCAAAAAAGATATATAACATGTTAGACGCAGATAGGTTCCACATCATGGCGGAGCCAAAATTTTCAATAAGGGAATTCAAAATCTAAAAAAGTAGACACATGAAGTAGTCGAAGGAAGTTCCATATCTACTATATATATATAAAAAAATTATTTTAACCATATATAAATCATATAATTTTCTGCCGAAGAAGTCCAGATGAACCCCTCATATAGGGTGGTTCCGTCACTGTTTCCACGTCACCTTATTTATGCCTAACTTAATAGTAGATATAGATATAATTTTCTTCCTTATGATTGTTTGTATAAATAAGAAGATTAATCAATGAAAAGAAAATTAGCAAGACTTTTTTTGAAGAGGTGATAAATATACTAAAAAAGACAAACGAAATATATTACTCCGACACACAAAAATAATCATTCTGCTTTAAAATTAGAAGTCATGTTATCGTCCTATTAGTATAAAATATAGAATTACAATGAAAAGAAGATAAGTATTATTCTTACCTAATATTAATACTTAACCATCAAAAATGAAAATGTAACAAATTTTGTTGGAAAAAATGGCAAAATTTGGTATCAGAAAATATGATGGAAACCAATAAGCTACAACGTAAGGCAAATGACAGACAAAAAATAAAGATTCAAGTTTGCCTAGAAAGGAAAAAAACAATCCAAGTTGAGAATAAAATTGCACAACTGAGATTTTTCTTTCTCCATTCTTTTAAACTTTATATGACAATGTTTACAATTTATCCATCAATATATATGTCATGCATTACTATAAAAAAAGAAAAATCAATAACCCAAAGTAAAAGGGAAATGAATTATAAAATTTGATAAACTACATCTAAGGACTATATTAATTAATTAATTTATATGACATATCGATTAATAGACTGAAAGGAGTGATTTGTTTAGTTTACTCTTATAAATAAAATATATCGGAAAATAAGGAGAAAAGAAATTATATTTGAGAATTATATTTTTACAAATTTTAGTCTAACAGAGGTGTCAGGCTATATCTCTTTTTTCTTTAAAAAAAAAGAATGCAAAGAGACGTGAGATGATCTCTCTCTCTCTCTCTCTATATATATATATATATATGTATATACTAATGATTAATCTAGACAAGGTGTTGTGGGTGTATAACACCCCGGTATTTAAAAAGAACTAGAAATAGAAAGAACTATTTTGAAAAGAGTAAAATTGGAAATTTTGGCAAGTTATGCTAAGTATGAGTTTTGGGTCAACTTCAAACGACCATAACTTTCAGTACATGATAATTTAGGTGCCTCATAAGATATAAATGAAAGGTCTTGGAATCCTCTTTCCAACGCCACCAAGTTTGCTAATTTTCGAGCTATTATGAGGGAGATATGCCTTTTTGAAGTCAGACTATCTAGTTAAGGAAAGTTACCTGGATTTAATAGGGGTATTTTGGAATTTTCCTTATCCAATCAAATTTAATGCATTTCTAGTAATTAATTAGGGGTCTAAACTTCAATTTACACCATCATAATTTATGCTAGGGTTTTGAGAGAAGTTCAAGAAGAGGAGAAAAGGAAAAAAGTCAAACGTTCGTCACGTTCTACATAATTTTACTGCGGATTTTTCCAAGGTTTTATCCCAATGAGGTATGTGAGTTCACATAGCGTTAAGTTCGTTCACCCACGCGCCAATCATGTTATTTTCAGCATAATTTCATTCTTAAGTTGAAGGATTTGAGTTCTTGACGAGTTTTATCGAAGTTTCTTTCATAATCGTGATTGTTGATGTTTGGATGAGCTCTTGAGAAACTCTTATGTCTTTGAAGGTTATTTTTTTTATTAGATTCTTGTATACTAATATTGGGTATTAGAATCTATCTAATCAGGAAAAACCCCATTCAGTTCTAGACGAATTAGAGTCGAAAAATGAGTAAAAAATTCTTCCATTTTTCTGGGAAAAAGAGGTGGGGCGCCGCGCCACTCAGTGCGCCCCATGTCAAGTTCTGTAGTTTGGGTCTGTGGGAGCCGCGCCACTCAATATGCCCCAACCTTCCTTTTGTAATTCAGAATTTGGTGCCGTGCCCCACTTCGCCGGGTCTTCTACCCTTTCGTCCTTCTTTAGATATGAGTTCCCGCAAATCGTACCTATGTTTTCTAGTTGATTTCTACACTTTAAGGTATGTCTAAACATCAAGAGATTATCCATAACATGATATCATAACACTTGAATTCATAATTCAAATTGAAGGTACAACTAAGTTTCAAGTTTTGAGATTTCTTCGAGTCTTTTCAAAAAGTCTTTTACTATTGTTTTCTTACACTTGTTTTAAGACATTAAACATTGAGTTTGGGGAAGAATATAGCCAAGTCATTTTCTTTAAAAGGATATATGTGAATTAAGTATTCCCTAGAAAAATACTTTCACATTTAAGATGATAGGAAACATCGATTTTCAAAAGAGTTTTCATGAGTGGTTTTACTGCCATCTCTTTAAAGAGAAAGATTTTTGAGTAATAAACCTCAAACCACATAAGAGTTATGTTTTTAAAATATGAGATAGTTATATTTTAGAAGTATTGTTGAGTAGCGATATGGGAACGAGTTCAGATAACACAAAGTCTCCATAAACCATGTAACCAACGTGGTTATAAAGGGTCATACTTTAGATGATTCCTTAATGCTTTTTAACATAGATTAGTGGATCCACTTAGTAGTAGGTTCTATACCCTGGCAAAGTATAGGACAGTTTTGAAAGCGTGGGCTAGACATTGTATCATCATGTCACGCCTCGAGCCTACACCTTGGGTGTGACTGGAACTCGAGAACCATTGATGGCCCCAAATGAACCATTGGCTTGGCTTACTTACTAAACACAAGAGATAGTCTCAAAATATAACTCATGCAATAGCTTTAAAGAGATATAAAACTTTGCAAAATAACAACTCAAGCCTTAAAGTATACAACTGATAACAGAAAGAATAACGAACTATAACTACTTGTATATGAAGCCTCTAAAACAAAAATGGATACCGACACAAGAACCCTGATCATCCTAACAACTGAAATACTAAAAATTTGTAAAATGAGTTCTACGGAAAGCAAGAAGGCTCACCAACTGACTCCGAGTGCTCAGTTGGATCAACGAGGTGTTGGATGTTGATCCTGGTTACATGTGTCTGCATGCAGACCAAATGACATCAGTACATTGAATGTACGAGTATGCGAGGGGAACACTAAACATGAAATAAGTATGAAAGGAACCTGAAAGGAATATTTACCTTGACTTTACTCAATTCATGAATAACTCAACTCTAAATACAGTGTAAAACAACAATAAATAGTGCAATTTATACAAGACATTTAAAATAGTAGGTAGACACTCTATTTGTTAAAGAAATGAAATAACCACTCAGTTTACATATAAAGTAATATAATACTATTGGGAGTTTCTCTAACTAAAAACCTTCACTATGCGCCTAAGTGATGATACAACGTCTCGCCCACGCGGCCAGAATTGTCCTATACTTTTTCTTCATAGAGAACACCTCAACTAAGTAGATCCACTAGTCTATACTAAAAAACACTAAGGAATCATCTAAAAAGTATGATCCTTCTATGATGGCTACATGATTTATATAGACTTATATTATTATGAACTCCCGTCCCCATATAGATGCTAAATAATATTCCTAAAATATACTCAACACATATTTTTTCAAAAAAAACTCTTTTTGTGATTTGAAATATCTACCAAAAACTAGCTCAAAGGCTCTCTTGGAAATCAATGTTTCCTTTTCTGCTCAAATGTGAAAACATTTCAACTCTTGGGAATACTTAGTTACCGTTTAATCTCTTGAATAAATGAAATTTACTCATCCTCTTTGCTCAACTCAAAGCTTAAGTCTTAAAAAAAAGTTCAAAACGTTTGTAAAAAAGACTTTTGGAAAACTCTACGAACTTCTCTTGACTTAACTCTTAACTTCTTGACTTTACTCTTCACTTTCCTTGAATTGAATCATGGATGCAAGGATCATGATTTCATGTTATGAATGAGTTCATGATATTTAGACATATCTTAGAGTATAGAAATCAACTAGAAAACTTAGGTACGTTGCTAAGGAACTAGTACAATAGAAGTGGGAAAGAGTGGAAACCTGGTGTCCCTGACACTTTGAGCGACGTGGGGCGCCAGAGCATAAACTTCAGAGATAGGCTTGGGGCGCTCTGGCTGGCGTAGCGCCCCAGAGGCCAAAGTTCAGATTCCTAGTTGGGGCGGTGAACCACGCCCTCGCCCAGAAACCCCTGACTTTTCTTCTTCGTTTTTCAACTTTTAACCCTCTAATTTCACTTGGTTCCTTCTGCAAACACTTAGAATCAACTAAATCATCAATATATGTAAGACTCTACTCGAAAGCACACCGAAAATCATGAAACAAACTCAAAAAACATCAGCAACAAGAACCAACAAGATTTCTAATGAATTATCATCAATAACTCAGAATATTTGCTTTTAAAACTACACAACTTCACTAAATTGAATCATCATTGGCGCATGAACGATCTAACCCAACGCTATGTGATCTCACATACCTCGTAGGGATTAACCCTTGGTGAAATCCACATGTAAATCTCCATGAAATCGACAAATCCTTGCTTCTCCTTCTCTTTTCTCATCTCTTTTTCTCTTCACACTAAACCCTAACTCTTTTTCAATAGCATAAACCGAATCCTATCAGTTTAGACCCCACATTAATTAACAATAAAGAAATTAAAACAATGGGGTATGGAAACGACCAAACTACCCTTCTGAAATCCGACTTGACTTCCCTTATCAAAATGACTTGACCTTTAAAGGGTATATCTCACTCATGCGAACTCGAAATCACGCAAACTCAGTAGCGATGGAAATATAATTCAAAGATATTTCCTACGGTGTCTGAAAACACACCTAAATCATCACGAGATAGGATTTATGGTCATTTGAAGTTGACCAAAAACTCAAAGTTAACATAACTTAACCAATTTTCCATATTTTTAATTCTTTCCAAAAATGACTTTTCCAACTCTAGTTTTTTCTAGTTCTTTCAATTAGCGAGATGTTACAATATATCTCCCTTGATAATATTCGTCTTCGAATCATATTACTCTTACTAGGCTAAGGGTTTAACATTCAGTGAAAACATCCACGAAGTAAATTGAAAATCTAAAGAATATACATTACTGTGTACTAATAAGAGAATTAGTACCTTGATGTGGAACTTTGACTGATGCTTTATCCTTGGTCCTTAACTTTCGAATCTGGTCTAGAATCTGAACATGAATCTCCTAATATGATATTTTATCCTTAATACCAATATCTTCTGTAGGTATGATAAGTGAAGGATCGCCTATGTACTTTTTCAACATGGAAATATTAAATATTAGATGGACCGTTGCTAACCCTTGGGGTAGCTTCAACTCATAAGCTACATTACCAATCCTTTTGGAAATCTGGTAAGTGCCAATATACCAGGGACTTAACTTCCCCTTATTACCAAATTCATAGCACCCTTCATCGGTGAAATTTTCAAGTATACCCAATCATATACTTCAAACTCTAATTCCCTCCTCCTAACATCAGTGTAGGATTTTTGATGACTCTGCACCGTTTTCAACCTCTTTTGAATAGCGTTCATCTTCTAAATAGCTTGATGAATTAAGTCTGGTCATATCAACCCAGTTTCACCAACTTCAAACCATCCCTTAGGATATATGCATCGTCTCCCAAAGCTTCATAAAAAGCCATGAGGATGCTAGAGTGATAACTATTGTTATAAGCAAATTCAGTAAGAGGTTGGTGATCATCCCAATTACCTTTAAAATCAATCACACAAGCCCTCAACATATCCTCTAAGGTCTGAATAGTGCGCTCTGCTTGACCATCTGTCTGAGGGTGAAAAATAGTACTCAAGTTCACCTTTGAACCAAGCCTTTCCAAAAATAGTTCTAGAACTGTGCAATAAATTGCGCACCTCTGGATGAAATAATGGAGACCGGAACTCCATGAAGTCTAACTGCTTATTGAAGATACAACTTGTCATAGTCTTCTGTTGAATGTGTTATCTTTACCAATAAAAAGTGGGTTGATTTCGTCATTCAATTGACAATCACCCAAATAAAATCATGTTGCCTATGAGATCTTGGTAAACCTGTGATGAAATCCATGTTGATCATTTCCTACTTCTATTCCGGATGTTCTATATTCTGAACCATACCACCAGGCTTTTGGTGCTCTATTTTAACTTGTTGGCAATTTAGACACTTAGCAGCAAACTCTTCAATGCCCTTCTTTATAGTACTCCACCAATAAACTTCTCTTTAGTCATTATACATTTTTATGGAACCCGGATGGATAAAATATCTGGAGCTATAAGCTTCCTGCGTGATCCTTTCTTGGAGTTCATCCACTCTTGCTACATACAACCTACCTTGATACCTCAATTAAACTCCATCTCCCCCTTGTTCAAAAGCCATCACTTTTTGCTTATGAACATTTGCCTTCAATTCAATCAAGATAGGGTCTTGGTGAATTCTCTTTCTCTCGACGACTTGTGATAGTAATAGGTGGTTTTATCCTCAGCTAGTACAGAAAGTAGCTCATCTAGGTGCATCCCTGTCTGGTGGAGCAACTGATGAAAATTGGGATCTATTGCCCTAATTCACATTACCTTGCAAGTTATTGGGACACTCATGAAATGACCCTCTTGGCCACACTTGAAAAAACATATGGAGCCATCGCGACACTTACCTGTGTGTTTCCTACCACATTTAGTACATGCAGGAGCGCAATTACCTCCTTGTGCCATACTACGCTAATATTGCGAAGGCCTATCTCTGAAGTTCTGCTAATTCTGACCATTATACTAACCTTTGTTTCTGGGTGCAGGTGCACTAGAAGATGATGAACTAGTTTCCTTTTGCTTTTGTTGAAAGGACGAATGATTCACATTACCCCTTTGCTTCCCAGACTCATTCCTTGTCTTAGATTTCTTGTTTCTAATCTCCTCCCTGTCTCTCGGCTTCTCTTCCTCTACTTTCTGCACATACACCATCAACCTTGCTATATCCATGTCACCTATTCATATTGAAGCCTTAACTCTCTTACTCGACAGATGAGACAACCCAACAACAAAAAAACTCATTTTACTCCTCATATCCTCAACCATCTCCAAAAGCATATCGGGAATATTGGGTGAACTTCAGGCTATTCTCATGAACACTTAGTGAATCCTTCTTAAGGATAAGAAATTCTCACACCTTAGCACTCTCAATTCTCAAGGGAAGAAATACCCCAAGAAAGCATCCTCAAACATAAAGCAAGTCAAAATTAGTGCACCGTCAGCTCTACCCTTCTTACCTTGGTCAAACCAAGTCCTAGAAACATTCTTCAATTGATATGTAACTAGTTCAACCCGCTCAACATCTATAACATACATGACCTCAAACACTTTCTATGTTTCTCAATAAAATTTTTTTGGATCCTCAGTTGTGTTTGAAGCAGCGAAACATGGAGGTTTCATCCTCAAGAATTCTCGGATCATAGAAGTATCAACTTATTCTTGTCAATCCCTTCTCTATTGCCCAACTTTGTTGGTCACAACCTGACTTAGCGTTCGAATTGCTTCCCGGTATTCAGTGGTGACCTCTCCCTTGAGGTTTCACTTCAGGTGCATTCGGTACCTATTGCTCCTCAAAGTTATGCCTAACAGGATGACCTCTTACAGCTCTTTGTGGAGGAATGATTAACCGAAAGACACACGTAAGCACAAGTTAGAAGGAAACTCTATTGAGATGAACTCTATCGCACAAAATAATAATGAAAGAAGTGAAAGAATTTCCTAAATATTGCGGCCTTCTAATTTTAGATGTGGCGTGCTTCACAATGTTAACTAGGACTCTACACATACAAATTCATAGACTTTCTAGCACTCTTGAACTATGTGCTTTGATACTAAGTTTGTAATGCCCCGAGCCTATATGAAAAGACCTAAACATAACAGATAGTCTCAAAATATAACTGAAAACGGAAAGACTAAAGAACTATAACTACTCGTCTATGAAGCCTCTAAAGCAAAGAGGGATGTCGGGACAAGACCCCCGTCATCCTAACAATAGAATTACTAAAACAATGTAAAAGAACTCCTCCAAAAAGTAAGGAGGCTCACCAACTAACTCTGAGGGCTCAAATGGATCAACGAGGTGCTAGATGCTGATCTTGTTTACCTATGTCTGCATGCCAAATGGCATCAATACATTGAATATTCGAGTATGCAAGGGGAACAGTAAACATAACATAACCTATAAAGGAATCTTAAAGGAATACTTACCTTGGCTATACTCGATGAATAACTAAACTCAAATGTAGTGTAAAACAACAATAATAGTGCAATTTATACAAGGCATTTAAAACAGTAGGTAGCAACTCAATTTGTTAAAGAAATGCAATAACAAATCACTTTAAATATAAAGTAATATAATGATATAAGAGTTTCTCTATCCTCCAACCATCACTATCAGCCGAAGTGATGATACAACGTCTCACCCACCCTGCTAAAACTGTCCTATACTTTGACGTCATATAGAATGCCTCAACTAAGTTTATCCACTCTTTTATGCTAAAAAGTACTAAGGAATCATCTAAAAATTATGATCATTTCTACCCATGATGGCTACATAGTTTATGGAGACATAAGTTATTATGAACTCGCGTCCCCATATTGGTGCTCAATACTATTACTAAAATATACTCATCTCATATGTTTTTGAAACAAAACTCTTTCTGTGGTTTGAGATAATTACTCAAAGGCTCTATTGGAAATCGGTGTTTCCTTTCTTGCTCAAATGTGAAAACTTTTCAACTCTAGGGAATACTTAGCTCCCGTATAATCTTTTAAAAAAATGAACTTCACTCTTACTCTTTTGTCAACTCAAAGCTTAAGTCTTAATACAAAGTTTAAAACGTTTGTAAAAGACTTTTAGAAAACTCTATGATCTTCTCTTAACTTAATTCTTAACCTCTTAATTCTTAACCTCTTACCTTTCCTTGAATTGAATTGTGGATTCAAGGTTCATGATATTATGTTATGAATGATTTCATGTTTATACATATCTTAGAGTATAGAAATCAACAAGATAACATAGGTATATTGCTCAAGTAACAAGTACAGAAAGAAGTGGCAAAGGGTGGAAAACCTGGCCTCCCTGATGCCTTAGCGACGTGGGGTGCCAAACCATAAACTCCAGACACAGGCTTGGGGTGCTCTGGCTGGCGCGGTGTTCCAGAGGATAAAGTTCAAAAACCCATCTGGGGAACTTTGGCTGGGGTGTCGCCCCAAGCCCCTTCCCAGAAACCTCGACTTTTCTTTTTCATTGTTCAACTCTAAACCTCTAATTTCACTTGGTTCATTCCCCCAAACACATAGAATGAATTAAATAATAAAATTTATGTATGATTCTACTAAAACAAATACCTTAGATCATGACTCAAACTCAAGAAACGTCAACAACACAAACCCAGAATATTTCAAATGAATTATCATCAAGAACTCCCAATATTTGCTTTCAAAACTATAGACTTTGCTGAACTGAATCGTGATTGGTGCGTGGGTGAAATAACCCAACACTATGTTATTTCACATACCTCGTAGTGATTTAACCTTGACGAAATCCACACTTAAATCTCCACGAAATCGACGAATCCTTGCTTCTCCTCCTCTTTTCTCCTTTTCTTTTCTCTTCTGACAAAACCTAAATCTATTTCAATAGCGTAAACTGGACCCTATCAGTTTAGACCCCATATTAATTACCAAAATGAAATTAAAATAATGGGGTATGGAAAAGACCAAAGTACCCTTCCAAAATCCAGATTAGACTTTCATTATCTAAACAATCCATTTTCCAAAGGGCAGAATATAACACTCGTACAAACTCGAAATCGCGCAAAGTCGGCGGAGTTGAAAAGATAATTCAAAGATCTTTCGAACTGTATCTGTAGACACACCTAAATCATCGTGATCTAGGAGTTATGTTCATTTGAAGTTGACCAAAAACTCAAACATAAGTTAACCAATTTATTAGATTTTTTTATTCTTTCCAAAAATGTCTCTTTCTAGTTCTTTCAATTAGCAAGATTTTTAAACATAACATAACTCATAGTGATGATTGTCGGTTAGAGAACCTTCCATAGACTTACTTGATTTTTATATGCAAACTGAGTTACATTGTATTTTCTAATACATTAGTTATTGTCTACTAATTTAAAAGTTTTTCATTATAATGCAGCTTTATTACTACATTATATTGAAATGAGTTCTTTATTCATTCTAGTTTTATAAGGATGTTGTGGGTCTTGTCCCGACATCCACTGATTGGTGACATCATCAAAGACACAAATTCCAATGCAAGTGTCTATGATCGCACCATAGTAAAGTAACTCAACCAACGGTTGGGGTCGTTTCCACAAGGAGTGGTTGTGAGTAAAATCTAGTTCTAATTAGTCATAGCTAAAGACATCATAGAAATAAAAACATATTAAATCTAGAGGGGTGACGAAAGCGTCAATTATCAAACATGGGGGGGGGGGTTGTCTCAGGTAAGTAAAAACAACAAATTAACAAAAAGTTATAATCAAGGAGCGGGTGATTCTAGGGATGTGATAGGTTTACGGGATAAACGAGATTATTGGGTACATGCTTATGATAGAAAATTCATAGAGTAATTTTGACTAGGATAGACTTTCAGGGGGATAAGCTCTCAATCGAGCAACTTACCCCATTTAAAATAGGTCTCTCTCGGACACCCACTTGCCACATGAAGAAAAATCTCCACCTTAGTCCACTCACTCTCTCAAGATGTGTGTGTGGGAATAAGACTAGGTTTCACTCTTTAGAGCTGAACCTCATGTTGGCCCACTCCCACCGGCCATCAATTTAGTAGTCTCTTAGTTTCATGACCTCTCTCGAGCAAGACGAAAACACATATCTGAAATTATATTTGCAACTACAACCTCATTAAATTTATCCACAACAACTAAACAAAATCACATTTAAACTATGAATGAACTATCAACAAGCAAGACCCAACAACTAATTTAACCCATATTCATAAAATCACACCCCAAGAATAGGGGTTTTAGCTAGCATGTACAAGAGATAGAAACTTATACCAAAATGAGCTTGCATTCAAATGGGTATGAAGAATTAAATCTTTTTACAGACCAAGAGTGAAGAATCCAAGAGACCTAAGTTCCAAATCCTTGGATATGAAACCTATTGAATCTTCATGTTCTTCAAATACCCTCTCCAAACTTAGAGCTCAAAAATAGAAATTTGAAAATTAAAAAGCTTATAAAACTGTATAAAATTCGATACTAAGCTAAAACTCTTAACAAGTATTTATAGTTTTCAAATATTAGCATTGGGTAGATCACTCGACCAAGTTAATTGGAATAACTGATCAAATCGGTGATTCACCATTTGGTAGCTTCATCTCGGTCTTGCGCTTAGTCCAAGCATCTTCCTGTTTTGGATCACTGGGTGATATAGTACTACTTAACGGTTCTGCCAATGATATGGTGACTGCTCCTTTTCACTGTTGATTTGATCCTTTCCTTTGAGGCTCAACACGCATGAACAAAAGGCGATCTTCAGACATAGTAGCTATTCACTAAGTGGACTCGGCAATCCTCAAACCTTCATTTCTTCATTCTTTTTTGACTTTTTTCTCCTTTTTTCCAAGTAGTATTCATGCTTTGCCTCTAACTCAAAATAGCTGAAACTCATGGTTATTTAGCAGTAATTGAGAAAAAGCTTTTAATGACACTATTTCTATAAAAATATAGCCCTACCCCAACTTAACTTTTGGTTGTCCTAAAGTAAAACTCAAGTTTAGTAGTTAAAAAGGATGTCTCAGACAGTTCTACACAAGCTTCAATCATGAATGTACACAATCAATACTCAATTCACTCATACAAGGATCAATTGTGTATCCAAAGAATTAACTTGTGACACACCATTAACAAAGATTCTCAAGCTTGCAATACTTGCTTCAAATGCAAGTTCAATCTCAACAAAAGTATTTGAATGCCCTCACCCAAATGATGATTCCATTCTAACACATGATGTATAATTATTTAAGATTTGGGAATCAGATACAACACTCACTCTCACAAGGAAGATCACAATGCATGCTTTACCATAGGTTTGCCCATATTTTTCTATCGATATTTGTTTCAGCTTTCTCAAGATCAAAAAGGTTTTTTAAGGCTTGTAACGGGGCTTAATGCAAAGATATGATCACTTAGGCTCAGTGATTAGGATCCTCATGAAATGTGGTACTCACAACACTTCCTTTCCTTTATCAAGTTCATTAGTGGTCACAAGTCATCCCTTTATTCACTTTTTCATACTGTGTTGGAAACACCTTTTTTCTTTTTGAAAATTTCAAATTTATTTCACAATTTTTTCTTTTTCATTCTCATTCGCTTTTCTCTTTTTTCTATTTTTTATATGGAGGGATTCCATTTTTTCTTCAACAATTGGCCTAAGGTTGCTACTGTATTAAGCACAAATCAAGAGGATTATGGGTAAAGGGTTAAGAGAGGTCATGTTTTTGTCAGTTTTGTTCCAACGAAAGGTAAGGCTCAATGGGTGTTCAAAAGAGGTTCACACACTCACAAGATAGGTCACAAAAAAGGTATATGTCAAATTGTCTCACACTCTATTAAGTTGCCTAAGATCATATAAGAAAGCCTTACTTACTCAACTAGACCAACGAGGCAAATTATTGGTGTTCTCATGCATGGTTCAAGATAAGCTTATCACATAAGACATCGACGCTAAATTCAAACAAGACTTTACATTTTTGCTAGTGTGCAACGGTCATCACAAGAGGATCAATTTGATCACAACCAGATGCAAAAATTTTACAAATTGTCTATGCAACTTTATTTGGTCTAATCCTAGTTGTATATTCATGTTTATTCGCTTGTGAGCACTATTCAAGTCATCTGTATTGATCAAAAACGAGACTCAAATTTTCCAAAGAACAACCATTCCAGTGCATACAAGAGGTGGAAAATATTTATGAAAAAATTGAACTTTTTCGGAAGGATTAAAATAATTTTTCAATTATAACAAGGGAGCCATAAACTCAAATATTCACAAAAGCAGATCAAACATCATTTCAAATAGAACAACCCAAATATCAACAAAGAACACAAATAAAAATAGTAGCGCACAAATGTGGGTTTCCCCCACCATAATTAAAAAGCATTTGCCCTCAAATGTAAATGAAAGTATGCAAAACGTTAATCAAATTAAGGCAGATATGGAGGCAAATAAAGGATCCTGTCTATGTAGTCCCCCAATCTGTCGGGGCCTTAGCGCCCTGTGCATAAATCTGAATTTGGGTTTCAGTATTTGAAGTTGCACCATTCTACTTCAGGGTTTTAGTGGCTTCTGCTGCTTCGACCTCAGCTTCTGCAACAATGTTTGCTTTGATCATATTGTCCATATCATGAGCCGCCTCAAAGGCATGTGTTGCATTAATGAACCGTTGAGACCATGAACGGACGTTGTGGTTAATGGTGATTCTTCTACTGAAACTACCTTTCTTCTCCACGCTCATTGCTTTCCCTGCACTCTTCCTGAAAGTTTCTTTCTTCGTATGTGTGACTTTTTGTCTGGACATATATTCAGAAGATCGGGATAAATTAGGAGAAAAGTCAGATATAAGCATAGAAAATCTATTGCAAACAGACTAGCTGATCTGTTAGGCGATTCACTGACTTTTTTCTCAGGGAACAAAAGTTTATTCGCCGAAAGTCACAATGCACTAAGGGTTCGGGGAGACTGTACAAAGGGCAATTATAGGTACTTTTATTGAGTCTCTCAGTGCCTTTGGCAACCAAAGGTTTCTCATCGAAAGTTTCAGAATCAAACATCCAATTTGAGATGAAGTTAAGAGCGAGATGGAGAAATTAGGCAAACTGTCGAGTGGTTAGGCTAGCTCGATCTAGCTCGCTAAAGCTGTCCAACTGTGCCTATTTTCAATCCATATTTTCGAATTCAATGCCACACTCCCCAAGATCAAAATCAAAATATGCACTAAAGAAATTCAAATAAGACCCATACTACCCATCACCCCGGGATACTCAGATTTTCCCAATTTTGCTAAAGTTGGCCATTTGATTATATTTGATCTTAAAAGTGGTGTACCCACTCATTTATTGAGAATTTTTCATCATTTATCACAAACATGGGTTACTCAGGCTTCAACAAATCAATCTAAAAGAAGGCAAGCACATCCCAATTAATTGCATTCAGTTCAAAACTCAAAAACATAGTATCATTCGATAATTAATATAGTATGTGCAAGATTTTTAACTCAAAATTGACATTTAGATAAATATTCCTAACAGAGAGGCTCAGCACACAACAATACGATACGATCATTTCAAATGAGTACCAAAATTTTCAAAGTAGCATCGGGGTTTGGTGAAAACCAACCTTTCATGCTGACTTAAGTGACTTGAAAGGCTAGGATTCAATGTAATCCCAAGTTAGGACACCAATCGATGACTAAAATACAAGGAGTGCAAAGATAATGAAGATGATTACTAGATACAGATTTGTGAAATCTCATCCATTCGGCAAGCTAAGTCACAATCAGCGAACTACTCGGCGTAGCGCAGAGTAGTCAGTTGCCTCGCCGAGTTCTATAAACTTCAATGTAAATTGGTTTTGAGTCTAATAGCGGTCTGGTTTTGGGTCGCCTAACCATTCAATGATTCACAGAATGGACCTATAGTTTTCTAACCTACAATTGTTGATCACTCTCCATATTTCAACCTGCAAAATCAATACACCCTTATTTCTATAATAAAGTAAACAGCGCCTTAGTTAACATCTTGGCACGACATAATTCCACTTTCAAACCTCATTCTTGGGGTTAGCCATGGTATTACTAGGCAACCCCCCTTGTCGTCTTGGATTAAGGTGAGACGAGATATGACCCACTTGGGTCTCTAACTACTTGATTGAAATTGAATGGGAGGTGTTCGTTTTGCTAAGCGTGGACACATCTTCTTTCATGCCTTTAAAAATTTTGTTTGACTCTTCAACTTTGTTGAGGATACGGGAGAGCATATCCTTAGACTTACCATGTTTTGAGTCCTTGGGCGTTTGGCGCTCATGGGGAGGCACATATCTATCCTTCTCCCCATCATTCCAATTCGGATTCTGGTCCCTCAATTCACGATCTCAATCCTTCCAACCTTCGTCTCTATCCCAACTTTGGTTACCACCCTGCCTTAGGTAGTTTGAATGATAGACACCACCTTGATTTGTCAGAAAATTTACCTCCTCGTTATGCAAGGCTTCAAACTTTATCTCCTCACGAGTTGCACATCCTAACCCCACGATATTGACACCACAGGAACCAGCCCCCATGATATTTTTAGATAAAAATTCAAGTTGTATCATGATTTTGGCCATGTTTTGGTCTCTTTCATGATCATTTTCAATCTTCTCCCTAGATAGCTTGAAGGTGAGAGGGGAGACTTGGTCCTCACGAGTGTACCACGCCTTGTTGATGGTTATCATGCCATCTAAAATTTAGGCTGCTTCTATATATGGTTGTTGTATTAAGCCTCCAGGCGAAAGTTAATAAATGACACCTTTGTTTATTGAGTCCAAGCTCGAGTAAAAGTATTGAAGCGACACATTATCCGGAAAACCATGGGTTGGGCATTGAAACACCAACTTTTTGGACCTTATCCAATTCTCGTGTGGACTCTATCTTTCCAAACGCTTAAAACTCTGAATGATATCCCAAAGAGTCATCATCTTCGAGGGAGGGAAGAATCGCACTTGAAATGCGGTTCAATTCGTACCAAAAAGTGACGGATTCACGAAGTAATTCGGCTAGCCATTTTCACGTCTCTTCCATCAATGAGAAAGGGAATAATCTTAATTGAACTGACTCCTCGGAGACGTTTTTGAACTAGAATGGTGCGCAAACATCCACAAAGTTCAGAATAAAATATGCTTCTAAGGATCCTCATGAGATAACCCGCTGAAAAGTCCCTTTAGTTGCAAGAGTTGCAACATAGTGCTCGTTATGTGGAATACTGCATTTCCCTCCACTGGAGGTAAATGAATAGCTCCAATACCTCCAATGATATGGGGGCCATTGTTGTTGGGATGTTAGACATTGTTGAGATTTTCTATATCAACTTGGTGGCCCACTTAGATGTTGTTGCTACCGTTAACACTCATGATTTCTGAAATATTCACACCAACAAATAATAAACACTATAAAATAGGTAAGTAAATTATAACTAATAACAACAATTATTCTACCAATCTAAAAATTTTCAAGTGACACCACTCTCTGACAGCGACACCATTTTGATCGGTGACGTCATTAATGACATAATTTCCAGTGCAATTGTCTACGATCAAACCATATTATAGTAACCCAATCAAGTGTTGGGGTCGTTTCAACATGGAGTGGTTGTGATAATTAATAGAAAAGTAAAATCTTGTTCTCATTAGTCGTAGTTAAAGGCATTTTCGGATAAAAACATATTAAATCTAGAGGGGTATTAAATCTAGAGGGGTGACTCAAGCATTAATTCTCAAATGGGTTTTTTTATCACAAGTAAGTTAAAACAATACAATTAACAAAGAGTTCTAATCAAGGAGATGGGAATTCTCGGGATGTGATAGGAATACGAGATAAACGATATTATCGCGTACATGCTTTTGATAGAAAATTCATAGAGTAAATGTGACTAGGCTAGACATTTAGGGGGATAAGCTCTCACTCGAGCAACTTAAACCATTTCCAATGGGTTCCTCTCAAAAATCCACTTGTCGCATGAATAAAAATATCCACCTTATCGCACTTACTTTCTCAAGTTGAGTATGTGGGAATGAGCTAGGGTTCACTCTCTCGAGCTGAACCTCATGTCAACTCACTCCCACCAGCCATCAATTTAGTAGTCTTAGTTTCACAACCTCTCTCTCTCGCAATCCGAAAACACATATATGAGATTATATTCGCAACTAAAACCTCATTAAATTCATCCACATGTACTAATCGAAATCACATTCAAACTACGAATAATCTATCAGCAAGTGAGACCAACAACTAATTTAACCGATATTCACAAAATCACACCCCAAGAATTGGGGTTTTAGCTAAACATGTACAAGAGATAGAAATTTATACCAAAATGAGCTTGCATTCAAATGGATATGAAGATTTTTTAAATCTTGTTACATGCCAAGAGTGAAAATCTAAGAGACCGAAGTCCAAATCCTTGGAGATGAAACCCATTGAATCTTGAAGTTCTTCAAAAACCATCTCTAAACTTAGAGCTCAAAAGTAAGAGTTCAAAAATTTAAAGATGATAAAATTCTATAAGATTCGATACTAAGCTAAAACTCTCAACAAGTATTTATAGTTTTCAAATATTAGTGCTACAGTGGATCACTTGGTGCAGTTAGAATCGCCAATGAAATCGGTGATTCGCCATCTGTTAACTTCATCATCTTCCTGCGCTTAGTCCAAGAATCATTGTGTTTTGGATCACAAGGTGATATAGTATTGCTTTGCGGAATTGCTCGTTGATGTGTCAACTACTTTTTTTCACCGCCAATTTAATGCTTTCCTTCAAGGATCAACACATTGGAACAAAAGGTGATCTTCAGACCTATCAACAATTTGCCAAGTGGACTCGGTGATCCTCAAGACTTCATTTCTCGTTCTTTCCAGCCTTCTTGCTCCTTTTTTTCCAAGCAACATCCATTCTTTACCTCAAACTCAAAATACTTGAAGCTCAAGGTTATTCATTAGTAATTGAGACAAAACAAGCATTTATTAACACCATTTCTATCAAAATATAGCCTTAAATGAGTTCAATATGTAGACTCATCATCCATCTAAGTAAGTGGAGGCTTCATAGATAGATTGACACTTCTTTTTGAGTGTTTTCATTTTCATTTTGTTTATGTTGAGACTTGAGTTTCCACTTCCGCTAGTTGAATATTTATTTCTATTACATTCTAAGTTTACGTTGAGAAAGTTGAGTAAAGTTCGCATTTGATTTATTTTATTATTGCTTAAATTTTTTTGCTGAGAGTCTAGACTGGCAAAGGTTTTTCTTAGAGTCATCAATGGTTCTGGAGTGCCACTCACGCCCAGAGAGTAGGCTCGTGGTGTGATAAACTTTGTATCAGAGCACAAAGTTCAAGAGTCCTAGGGATTCTATGAAATCATGTCTGTAAAGTCCTACTTATCGGTGTCAAGTGCTTCACATCTATAATTACGAGACTATAAAATTTACGAACTATCTCACTTCTTTCGTACTCCTTTCGTGCGATTGAATTCATCTCTATAAAAGTTTCTTTCTAACTCATGCTTGCACGCATCTTTCAGATCATGGCCCAATGAAAAGCTGTCCAAGGTCGTCTTGCTAGGACGAACGTTGAGGATCAAGGGTACCTAATCCACAAAAATCTCAATCCAAGGAGAGGTCACTAATGTTGATTTCTGGGAAGCTATCCGAATGTTGAGCCAAGTTGTGACCAACCAAGTTGGGCAACAAAGAGGGAATCGAGAGGATGTGGGTTATATATCAAGGACTCGTGAGTGCTTAAGGATGAATCATCCAAGCTTCACCAGTTCAAGTGTCACTAAGGATCCAGAAAATGTTGTGGAACATTATAGAAGGTGTTTGAGGTTATGCATGTTGTTGATGCTAAGCAGGTAGAACTAGATACATACCAACTGAAGGCTGTTGCTAGAATCTGGTTTGACCAATGGAAGAAGGGTAGAGCTAAGGGTGCACCGATTGTGAGTTGGGTTGTATTCGAGAGTGCCTTCACGGGACGTTTCTTTCCCTATGAGCTAAGAGAGACAAAGGTAAGATAATTCATCACTCTTAAGTATGATCCCATCAGTGTGTAGGAGTATAGCCTTAAGTTCAACAAAATTTCTCGTTATACCCCAGAGATGGTTGCTAATATGAAGATCAGGATGAGTCTGTTTGTTGTTGGGTTTTCTTGTTTGTCAAGTAAGGAGGGAAATTCAAATACTCCACTAGGGGATATGGACATAGAAGGCTGATGATCGATGTGCAGTAGGTTGAGGAACATAATCTAACAAAAATATAGAGAAAAGTTCCGAAATAAGAAGGCTTAGACAACAGGAAATGAGTATAGGCAGCAGAAAAGTAATGTTAACTGGTCTTATTTTCAAACGAGTCAAATGGACCTACTCCATCATCTACTAGTTCACGTGCACCAAGGAACATAGGTGAGTGCAAGAATAAGAATTCACGAAACTTCTGAGAAAAACCAATAATGTCTCAAGGTAGTGTTAGCACAAAGAGGAATATGACTCATGCTTATGTTAAGTATGGTAAGACCCACTCAGGGGTGTGTCGTGATGGCTCTACTGGATCTTTTAAGTGTGGTAAAAATGGTCACTTCATGAAAGAGTACCCAAAGACCAGGTAGGGCGGTGGAAAAAAAGGGTAATAGAACCCAATCTTCTTTAGTTTCTCCAATCCATCAGATAGAGCTGCACCTAGAGAAGCTACTTCAAGGAAGGTACTAATACTTAACAAAGAATCTATTTTAATGCTTATGATATTTAAAAGATATTACTGCAGCGAGTTACATTAAATCTAGTTAGGGGATTAGGTTCATAAAAAATAGTTAAGGATGTGCATTTTGCCCAGTTGAACATTTATTTGCGTCAAAACTTATGAGATTTTCATGCATATATTATCATCACTTAAAATGATATAAAAAGTATGCTACCAACTTCCTAGTACCACAATTAGATGGTTCACACTTCACACAAACATCCAAAACAAATAGTAAATTTAGTATATTATAAGACTTGGTCACACCCCAAAATAACAAAACATATAGCTATACCTATTACAACCATGGCAACATGATCAAATTAGCCCTCAAATTTCATGTAAATATACAATACATAGATCATATATAATTCTCAAGGTTTATACAAAATATAGATGGCTCTATGCAAATATGATCTTCCTTAAGGCTCTTGAAATCTCCATCTCTCATGGCCAACTTCATGCATCCTCTCGAACATTACCTACGATAGAAACAACTACCGCTAAGCATATAGCTTAGTGGTGTAAAAACTATAGGTTTGGAGCCCTCAGATTCACCACACTACCTTTCTCAAGTCATGGAAACACAACTGAAACTGAATCAATAAATCAGATAAACAGTATACCTAGAGTAACAAGTTCAATTTTTAAAGATCCAAATGTCAAGAATGCTCATACCACTATTTTCCAAGAGATTCAATAACAAGGCTCCCCCAAAGTATACATCATTTCATTACACCAAACATAAGCAGGTAGAAAGAAGGATTGACGCCCTATATGAAGAAGGCTCGAGTCCAATAATCAAGAAAATCAAGAACTATATTAAAGGTGGATTTCTAGTTCGTACTTAAAATGGATAACTTCCATACTTAACACGAGCTAAAAATCCAGAGTCAAGATTGTAAATGAACCGAATCAAGAGGAATGCCAATAGTGACAAAGTCATAGCCACAAGAAGGACAACGACCCAATAAGAGTTCTAGGCGATCAAATAATCCGTAAGTGGGCGAATTACACTAGTGTCTTTAATGTCTTAAAGTATACCAACACGACAATTAAAATTTACAAGAGGTAACAAAGGTAACAAGATAAACTTTCAGATACCAATAGGTAAAAATAGTGCAAGTATAAGTTTATACACAAACCTCAATGCTTTAGTATAGAAACAATCCAACACAACTTCAAGAGTTCAAATAATAGACAAACCAACGCATCAAGGTCCTCAACTTGTTCACAAGTATATACAAGTCACAATTGGGGAGCACCCCCTAAATGTAACCAGCGTCGTCGTCCTCAGAGAGGACTAAGACTAGACTCTTAACACTCGTAATAACATATCATAGGTTAAAAGACAGAAAAATTAAAACCTTTTATAATTTGAGGTTTACATAGACCTCTCACATACTACATATTGAGTTTACTTAGACTCCTCGCATATGAAACGTATATAGGATTCTCGTTTAGTCAACATAACAAACATATATGGATTTAGTCTGATAATACCATCTCATAGTAAACCATCTAAAATGAAGTAGAACATTCGGGCATACCCCTTATACAAATCCATAATTGCCAAATAGCGGTTACAACAGTATCTTCAACAATAGGAGAGAAATGAATGTCTTTAAACTATAACAATACTACTAAGGTAGATCAAAATCCACCATCCTCGAACTTGGAGGACTCACCAGCTAGTTGGATAAAGAAGTCCAAGAATCCTTGTAAACTTGCCTAGAAGATCTTCAATGGCCGAAACGTACAATGTTGGGGGAAAAGGGAAGAAATAAGGGTTAGTACAAAACACATGTACTAAGTATGGCTCCTATGCATAAAATCATCAATGCATAAGAAAAGGCACAATTTAGTCAAAACCATGCATTACAACAATTAACCAAACCTGCATATATATATGAACCATTACAAGCCAACTAAATCATGATATTTACCTAACACATAGACAACCCAAAGCAACACTTGTGCAATGCCCAGAATAGAACCCCATTACCGTATCCAAGGCTAAGCATCACCTTAAGCCACATACTACATGCATACAACACAACCTCATACTTTGTCATAACATGCTTGATTCATGAGATCATATATAACTTGTCATACATAACATGCAATCAACTTAATCATACAAGAACACTTATAAGGCCCTCCCTTAGGATCCCACATGTGCAATGAGTAAGATAAGTCCCATACCCTTCCTCACCCTATGTAGTAACCTTTAAGACAAGCCCTAATAATAGTTCACTACTTACCTTATTACATCAGGGAAAAAATGCACTACATGAGACCATGTGAGCTACATTAAATCTGGTGTTCTCCTCCCGCACCAAAAATAGAGTATTAACACTTGCCTAAGGTGTAATCGTTCGTACATATCTATATAGCTGGATCCACTAAGCTATAATCCTATATAGGCACATAGTTAAGGGTTAAGGAAATTGTTACTAGAAAACCTTGACTTGCTAAAACGTGGAGGTTTCTATTTCATGAGACGACACATATCTTAGGAATTAGGACTTAATACACTTGAAGAAACCCATGTGAGAGGCCGGACTTACTAAACGTGAGACCTCCATATCATTTACATGCCTTTTCGGTGCTAAGCATTTATTCTCTTTAGTAGTCATCATACTCTTCATACAAGAACACATTAGTCTTTTCTAGACCCCTATGTGAACATTTCATCATAATAAACCATAGGTATTCATAAGTGAGAACTACCCTTTCACTTTAGAAAACCATCTACAAGTGAGTAAGCCTCCCACTCAACACTTTATCATAATCATGAGAAGTTACTTTAAATCATACAATTATCATATCTTAACATGCTTGCAGACTTTATAACCAATTGAATATTCTAGGGTTAAGGATGAGGAATACTTCCTATCAATATCACAGCCACACATTAGACATAGAAGCATTACAATCCAAGTAAATCATACTTCATAATTGAATTCAAGAAGAATCAATTTTCATACCTTATTGCCCTTTCATTGACTTCATACTTCAGTACCAAAGAATACATAGCCAATGCATAAAAAAGGTAAATTCAAGAAGTAATATATAGCAATTACTATTCTACATATTCATCATCTTCCACAATTACCATAGACTCCAAGATAAAGTGAGTTAACGGAAGGACAAGTATGCAAAGGGAAATCTTGAGTGATTATCAACAATTAAACCTAATTACATAGTTAAACAATGATAGGGTACCATAATTTATCATAATTGAATAAAAAATTCGTTTGAAAAGGGAACCCATGTCTAGATTGAAACCCTAGTTTTTTGAGGAAGTTGAAAATCATCTTTGAAAGGGCCTCTTGGGGAAAGGAATCTCAAGAGTGAAAGAAACCATACCTTAGTGATGATCTTGGAACTAATTTTGGATGAAAACCTTCGTGAATTCGTCCTTGACAGAGCTCTGGTGTTCCTTAAATGGAGGTTTGAGTTTGGGAAGAGAGAGGCTAGAGAGATGTTAGAGAGATATGGTTTGGGAATTAATGAGGTGTTAGGTTAGTTAGTTTAGCTAGGATACTTATATAGTCCTTAATTAATCAACTATAACCTACCTAAACCCTTAATTTATTAATTAATCAATTCCGTAATCACCCCTAACTGAAACATTTTGGACAGTGAAGTGGGGTCTCAAACATCGAGACCCCATCGACGCCACGTAGCTTCATCGACGCCCCCGTACTGTCACTCCGTCATTGGTGATAGAGAGGGGATTTTGGAGATTACTTGGGATTTTTGACTAAGTGTCAAACAACATCCCAAAATAACAAACATCTTACAATCGACGGCTTGTCGTTGGTGCTCGTGGTTGAACACTGTCATTTGGGCAGTTTTTGGGTTCAATGGATGGGTCCTCCTCAAGGACTCCTAGGGTGGTCCTTGTGGAGTCTTACCCCCTAAACACAATCTAGCAAATATTTAGTACCTTTTTACTAAATTTCATTAAATTCCAACTCTTAAACTCCATGAAACATGCGAAGGCACACTAGCACACATTTCACAGTTCTCCGGATGCATGGTCGTTTCTTAGTGTTTTGACTCTAATACTTCCCATTTAGTTTCAATACACTATTTTAGGCTTAGAAACAGTGTTTTGAGTGTTGCTTCATGTAAGGAGTGTTGAATTATCCTCCACGTAGGAACATTCATCCCTGAACGACACTAAAAATCTTCTTATAGAGAGAGGATGACTCACAACTAGCAGCCCAACCAACAACAACATAAACAACATGAAACCATTATGAGTCACAACCCATATGAGTAATTTACAACTCAAATAAATTATAAGCATGACATTTCATATAGCAACTCAAGACTCAACTTACCACATATAAGAGCTTAATTTCACAACATGAGTAACTATCTTCTCATTATCAACATGAACTCAACATAACATCAAGAGTCACCTATGCAAAAACTTTCTTCAAGGCATATTAAACTTGTTCAATAGCATTTCATGAATACAACTATACAATAAATCACAAATAAGTGCAAGTTAAGCAAATAAGAATGTTTACATGAAAACCCACTATAGCATGAACCTTTATCATAATTATGCACATATTAGCAAATCAAGACAAATTCAACATTATTAATTAGTTCATTTTAAAAGGATTATTAACCTCAACTTTTGCTAGAATTTTGAGGAAAGAGATAAGGATAACGGGACTTCATGTTGATCTTGGCCTCCCATGTTGCTCCCTCAACTAGGTAATTCCTCCATAGGTCTTTGACGGAGGCCACCTCCTTGTTCCTCAACTTCTTGACTTGGCGATCTAGAATTTCCACCAGAACCTCTTCATAGGAAAGGTTCTCATCTACACCTAACCATTCAATATGGATACGGGATCACCTATACACTTCTTAAGCATAAAGATAGGAAATATGGAGTGAACCAGGGGTAGTTCACTTGGAAACTCTAATTCATAAGCCACCTTCCCGATTTGTTTTACTATCTCAAAGGGCCCACAAACCAGGGACTAAGCTTCCCTGTTTTGCCAATTCTCATCACCCCTTTAATGGTGAAATTATCAAGTAGACCTTATCCCCTACTTCAAATTCAAAGATCCTCTCTTCTATTGTCGGCATACGACTTTTGCCAACTATATGCCGTTTTCAATCTATATCTTATCAACTAGACCTTATCTAAGGACGCGTAGATCATCTTGGGACCAATGAGTAAAGACTCCCCTACCTCAAACCACTCAACTAGGGACCGACACCATATACCATTGAGTTCTTCAAAAGGAGCCATGGAAATACTTGAATGGTAGCTATTATTATAGGAGAACTTAATCAACGGTAGGTAATCGTCCGAACTTCCCTTTAAATATATAACACAAGCTTTTAGCATATCTTCTAGTATTTGAATGGTATGCTCTGCTTGACCATCCATTTCTGTAACATTCCATAAAATGTACTTGTCTATTGAAGAGTTTATTAGGTTTTAAGAATATGTATTGGGGGTACATAGGCATCCCAATGCCTAACATTGAGTAATAGTGAGCATGTTAGAGAATATTGGCTTAAGGGTGTTAGCCAATTTCTATGTATTAACAAGTAACTTAAGATACACTTTAATGTTCAAATGCTCCAATCCAAGCTTGTTTAGGATATATACCTGCAATGAAGACCCTAAGCTAAAATTTTTGATTTCATAGCTTACACACATTAGGTACGAGGCATCCAAATGTCAAGCCTAAATACTATAGCACATGATCATTTAAAATGATCATATAAATTAAGCAGTGCCCAAGGACATAGTGAGGATCCTTGGGACAAATAGTGAACATTCCAAGTGAAACTACAGAGTGCACGACTAGGAAAGTGCACGGCAACACATGTGCAAGCATATGTGCTACCGGCTGAGAGACCAAGGGACTAGGACCAACCGATTCGGTTAGGGCGGTTAGGGGGCCGACACGCGTCGGGTCAAGCCACGTAGGGCCGAGATTCCTAACCAATCCTAAGCTCTAACTAACTTACCCAACTAGATAACTAACCTAGGATTAACTAAAATGAACTAACTAGTGTGCCCGAAATCCTAAGACCTAACCGGGTGAGACTAGCCGAGTAGCTAACTAAAGAAACATCCTAGTACCTAACCTAGTATGATCCAAAGGGGTTGGTTATGAACCTAGTTACTTAGGCATACTTTAGTAATTACCCTAGGTCACTTAATTAATTAAGTTAATTAAATTAGCAACTTAATTAATTAATTTTAAATTCATGGTAAAACCCGAGACCGTTAGCAAATTTTAGAATTTGGCTAAGTCAAATGCTTTCCTATTTTTAGTCAATTTAGGAGGGGCGTTTTGGTTATTAGCTAATTAATTTATTTAATTGATTTAATTAGACTAAGTTGAATTAGTCAATATTCATTTCCTAAGACTTAGAATCACGTTTATCCAGTAGAAACCCACGACTGAAAACAGTGAACAAACGTAAGAAAAATTGAAAAAATACTCTCAGTTCTCCTTAGGCGATTTCAATGCAATTCTTCAAGATTTTTGTGCAAAGTACAGGGTGATCTTTGTAGATTCAATTCTACAGTAAGGTATGGGTTTCTCTCTTGGATTCCTTTCCCCAGGAGTCTTTTAAAACGATTTGAATTCAAGAAAACCGAAACTAGGGTTGTTTCCAATGAAATTGTCGAATGTTCATCTTCCTAGTTCTCCCTATTTCCAATCCAAGTTGTATGTATAATGCAAATCTCGAGCATATTGTTGGTAAATGGTGCTAACTGATCATTCTGTGTAGGATTCTGTGATCTGATAATGTCGAATGAGACCAATAGGTTATATCTGTTTGATTAGAGTATCATCTACATGAGATTACTATAATTTATACATGAATTTAATTGACTTGGCTAGTGATAATATCATGACAAGTGTTTAGTGAAAGTTTGCTTTATGCCAATAAACTGGCCAACAATATTATTTTCAAAATTTGTAATAGAATTGGCCAATGATTAAGTCATACCAATATTATATGGCCAATGTAAATTATTGTCCTTTTTTGTAAGGCCAAATACATGTTAAATATTGACTTGACAAGATGTAACTCAATGAACTCATAACCTAGGGTATGCCAATGATTGGGATAAGTCCCAACATACACTATCTAAATTAACTCGTGAACATAGTAGCACATTGAATAAGTCCTTATAACTTTCATAAAGAATGGTACAAAACTACCAAATAACATTGAACAAGATAAGATGAGTAATGAAAGAACTAAAAGCTTATGAGTTATGAAATTGACCTAGAATGGGGTGTTAAAGGAAGTGAGACAAGTCTTTGTTGCACCTAAACAATTATGTTAAAGATACTCACATAAGAGGGTGATAGAAATTGTGAGACAAGTCTAGAAAGGATGACAAGTCATACATTGAGCTAATCATACCTCATACTAGAAGAAAGATTCCATAGTGTATGAGTCAACTATAAAGTTGTAAAGTATAATAAATTGAGCTAAGCATCGATAGACTAGTAATGAGTTTGTGCAAGAACATGTAAGCCTCATGAGATGAGACTACCACCAAGGTTGATAAGGATCTCCAAATTCTCCTAGTGTTTGAACTATGTCGCCAGCATAGGTTACTAGCTAGTGGATCCACCTAAGAAAGCTAGGAAGTATTCGGTTTCACTTTGGCTGGTGAACCACCTCTTTTCAGTGCGGGGAATACATTGGATTTCACGTTAGCTCACATGATCTATGTCGGTTTAATGCTAAAGATTTATTTAAGGAAGTAAGTAAGAAAGAAAGAAAGAACTAGGAAGATGAGGGGTGTTCGGATACGATGACCAAAGGATGAGGTTATACTAAGTAATGATGTAAGTCGTTCGTAGTGATTGCACAGAAAGATCCCTATGGAAGTCTTAAAAGAATATCCTAATTCAACCTAGCATGTTCAAGGTGAACATGATGTCAAATAAGAAGAAATGTAAGTTCAACGTGAACTAAATAAGCAAAAGCATAAGTATATCAAATCATCAGTGTTTGATAAGAATGAAATTTTAACAGTTATTGGCTTATGCCAATAAAGGGAGAAATATATAATGAATCATCAATTGCAGTATGAATATGTGCCCCAGCATCTTTATATTATGCAAATGATCAAAGAATGGGCATAGCCAATAAAGATTGGCTTATAAAGACTTCATGTCCAATTTAATAAGAATGGAAAAGAATAACTGGTAAGTAGGGTAGTCAAATCATTTCCTTAGTCTTTTAGATTACTTACTTGACTCATTGTAGCAATGGGACTACAATGAAACATTTCACTCGTTAGCAAAACATAGGATCAAGGGAGATTATTGAACTACACAACAAAAAGAAGAAAAGACTGAAAAATAAACTAAGTCTGAGTGAGGGAGCTCTCAGCCTAAGGGGAGCCAAAAAGACTGAAAAATAAACTAAGTCCGAGTGAGGGAGCTCTCAGCCTAAGGGGAGCCAAAATATTAAATTTTGCTTGAGTTGTTCTAAATTATGTTCATGATTCCAAGGTCTTATGTTCATATAGAAAATGAGTTGTGTGCTTTAAATGCATGAAAATATGTCATATTCATAGCATGATTCATAAATAACAAATTAGGACAATGAAATGACTTCACTTCCAAAAATGGCATGTTGCTATAGGAAGAGCTTTCCTTGATCATGCATAGTCCATATGTGTTTATGTGCATACACCCATACTTAGTACAAGTGTTTACTAACGCATATAAAATTTCTATTTTTATAGGTGCAGGTCTTTGAAGAAGATTGAAGATTAGTTGAAGCTGTTTGGACTAGTACCTCCAGACTCTGGTAGGTCCTCTTGAGTCCGAGGATGCCTACGCTTTATTTTCTAGCTTTAAAATATTAGACATAGCTAGTGTATGTTGTCCCTAGTATTTCCTTTCAAACGTTTGTTCAAGCTTTTGTATTAAGGCCGGTTTGGCAACTATTAATTATATTATGAATTCTTCATTTAAATTGTTCAATCTTTTATTAGATGGTTGTTTATTTTGAGCTATTAGTATATCACTCTTATGCAAGAATTATATGAAGTCTAAGTACACTTCAGTAAAGTTAAAAAGTTCAAAATTTTCTGCTAAATTTAACTGTACGATTGTGATGAATGCTAAGAAGAGGCTTGTCTGCGACCTTTGAGAGATTAACGATGCAGGTCTCATCTAGGGTCTAGGGCCCGGGTGTGACAAACTTGGTATCAGAGAATGAGGTTAAATTACCTAGGAACTAAGGCTCAAAACAACCACGTTGCGTCGTTTCTAGCTTTTGGTTGTGAAATGCACCACAACCATGACTTAGAGATTTAGTGATGTTAAGAATCTTCCCTTCTTCTACTTTTTATCGTGCTGTGTAGAGTTTTGACATTTTTTGTCATTTGAGCATCTAACTTCCTTCTTGTGAGTGCGTGTAGAAAAATGAACACAACAAGAAACGCAGGCAGGAGAGTTGGAGAAGCAGCTGTTGGGGGAAACCAAGCTCCTCCTCAAGCCCCAGCTGTTGGAGTGCAAGTGACTTTCAACCCAACTGCGTTGACAGATTGAGAAGTGAGAACAACACTGGTTCAGATGGCCCAAGCCATCACTGCTCAAGCACAGGATATCACAGCCCAGGCCACTAGAGAGGGTGCTCCCAGGGAGAACCCACATGCTAGCACCATGGCTAGCAGACTGAGAGATTTCACCAGGATGAATCCTCCAGTCTACTTTGGGTCCAGAACCAATGAGGGTCCCCAGGAGTTCTTGGATGAGTTCCAAATCATTTTCTATGCTATGGGTGTTAATGAAGAGGAAAATGCTGAGTTGGCTGCATACCATTTCAAGGATGTGGCTCAGGTATGGTACAAGATGTGGGTAGATGGCCGAGCACAAGGAGAAGTCCCCATCACTTGGGACATTCTCAAGACTGCATTCCTGGAGAGGTTCTTTCCCAGAGAGAAGAGAGAGGCTAAAGTTGAGGAGTTCATCAACCTACATCAGGGAGGTATTTCAGTCAAGGAATACTCGTTGAAGTTTGTTAAACTTTCCAAATATTCTTCTTCCCTGGTGTCTAGTAGCAGGGATGAGATAAGCAGGTTTGTGACTGGTGTATCGATTTGGAGGAAGAATGTTGGGAGGCCATGTTGCATGATAACATGGACCTTGCTAGGTTGATGGTACATGAACAGCAGGTGGAAGAGAGTCATCGGAGGAAGAGAGGCCGAGAAGGCAAGAAGCCTAGGCCCTCAGATCAGGCTGGTTCTAGAACTGGTAGGAGTTTGTTTGGAGTCCAGGACAGGCCCAAGTTGAAGAAGGGGCACCAGCACTCAGGTAATCCTACTCCTTCCAGGAACACTAATGCCAAAGGGGGAAAGTATGACCCCAAGAAGGGAAATGATATAAATGACCAGCATGACAGAAAGTCGTGTGGTAAATATGGCCGTTTGCATGGAGGTAAGTGCATGGTAGGTTCTAATGCCTGCTATGGGTGCGGTAAGAGTGGGCATATGATCAAGGACTTCCCACATGTTAAGAATCAGGCTAAGGCAGATACTCAGCCTCAGCCTAATCCTACTGCTGCAGCCGAGCCTCCCAAGAGGAACAAGTTCTATGCTTTTAATGGTAGAGAGGAGCAGGAGAAGTCAGCTGATGTGGTCATTGGTACCTTGCATGTCTTTTCTTTTCCTGTGTATGCATTGTTAGATCCATGATCCACCTTGTCTTTTGTTACTCCTTTAGAATCTAGTAAATTTGACTTGCCTCTTGAGATCTTGCATGAACCTTTTCTAGTTAGTACTCCCATAGAAGATAATATTGGAACTGAAAGAGTATATAGAGATTGCCCAATAACTGTTCTTGATAGAGTTACCTATGTTGACCTAATAGAATTAACCATGCTTGACTTTGATATAACTTTGGGTATGGATTGGCTCCATAAATGCAATGCTACCATAGACTGTCGAAATAGGGTAGTAAGTTTTCAGTTTCCTAATGAATTAGAGCTTGAATTGGAAGGGGTGTAGTTCAAATCCAACAGGTCAAATAGTTTCCCATCTTAAAGCCAATAAGATGTTATATAATGGGTATTTATACCACTTAGTCAGAGTCAATTACTTCGAACATGAAGTTCCTTCCATAGACTCTGTGTCCATAGTGAATGACTTTCAAGATGTCTTTCCGGAGGATTTACCGGGAATCCCTCCTGAACGCGAAATTGACTTTGGCATTGACTTAGATCCCAACACCAAACCAATTTCCATTCCTCCCTATAGAATGGCTCCAACTGAACTCAAAGAGTTGAAGTTGCAGTTAAAAGATCTACTTGATAAGGGCTCATCTAGCCAAGAAAATCCTCATGGGGTGCTCCAGTGTTGTTCGTTATAAAAAGGATGGAACCCTTAGAATGTGTATCGATTATCGGCAACTCAACAAAGTCACTATAAAGAACAAATACCCTCTTCCCATAATTGATGATCTATTTGATCAGCTCCAAGGTTCAAGTTTCTTTTCTAAAATAGATCACCGGTCACTGCATCACCATCTTATAATAAGACAAGAGGACATTCCTAAGACTGCCTTCCGTACTAGGTATGGTCATTACGAGTTTCTTGTCATGTCATTTTGTCTCACTAATGCAACAGCCGCGTTTATGGACCTTATGAATAGGGTCTTCCATGAATACCTCAATTATTTTGCCATAGTATTCATAGATAACATCCTCATATACTCTAAGACCAGAGAAGAGCATGAACAACATTTGAGAATGACATTGCAAGTACTCAGGGAACATCAGTTGTATGCAAAATTCAGCAAATGTGAGTTTTGGCTGAGATCAGTGACCTTCCTTTGTCATGTGGTGTCCGATCAGGGTGTAGAGGTTGATCCGAAAAAGATTGAGTCAGTAAAGAACTGGCTGAGACCCCTCACTCCTACAGACATCCGAAGTTTCTTGGATTTGGCTAATAACTATCGCAGGTTTGTTGTGGGCTTTTCCGCTATTGCTGCTCCATTGACAACTTTAACAAAGTAGAAGGCAAAGTTTGAGTGGTATGAAACTTGTGAAAAGAGCTTCCAAGAGTTCAAAGACCGACTCACTTCAGCCCAAGTTCTCTCTCACATTGCCGAGGAGTGGTGAAGGGTATATGGTGCACTGTGATGCTTCTCGAGTAGGTTTGGGATATGCAGGATGACAAGGTGTTGTAGTTTCCGTAGTTGCAAGAATTTCTCACGATTGGGTTGGTGTGAAGTCTACCGCCTGTCTAGCCTATGCTTTGCATGAACATCTCAATGTCGAAGATAAAAAGAACGAGGGGAAGAATTGACAAGGCGAGTGTTCTCGAAGAGAAAATCGTGATGGAAAAAGCGTGAGGAGAATTCGAAACTCGAGATTTTAGAAGGTGCAAAATCAATGGGTGCAGGAGCTGCTACAATTGCTTCAGCGGGAGCTGCATATGCATCAAGATAGTTGAAAATCCACGAGAAGAATTACCCTACCCATGATCTTGAGTTAGCTGCTGTGGTATTTACGTTAAAACTTTGGAGACATTACTTATATGGTCTACATGTTAATGTATTTACTGACCATAAAAGTCTTCAGTATGTTTTTACATAGAGAGAATTGAATCTTCGTCATAGAAGATGGCTAGAGCTGCTCAAGGATTATAACATGAGTGTCCACTATCATACAGGTAAGGCCAATGTAGTGGCCGATGCTTTGAGACGATTGAGCATGGACAGTGTGTCTCATATTGATGATGAGAAGAAGGAGCTGGTTAAAGAGGTACACCAATTGGCTAGGTTAGGTGTACGGCTGGTAGATACACCAAGTGAGGGTGTTTCAGTTCATTCAGTTCTGAATCCTCATTTGTTGTAGATGTTACAGCTAAGAAACATCTTGACCCAGTACTCATGTTGTTGAAAGACTCAGTGTTGAGTAAGCTGAATGAATCATTCTCCCTAGGGGGGATGGTGTGCTTACATACAAGGGCAGATTGTGTGTAACACCCCGTAGCCAAAATAGACCAAAAAATTAGTTTTTCAGAAAAATCTGCAAGTGCTACCAACGGTGGCGTCGACGGACCATAACCTGAACCACAGTCCGTCCTGCACAACCGTCAATGGGATCACAAACTCCCAAAAATTTCAGCCTAGAAAAATTTGTTAAGTCTTGGACGACGGAAGGAATTATGGTCCGTAGGTGAAACGACGGTCTGTAGTCCGTGACTGTCGATCAAGACTCCCTTCAACCACTCTCTGACAAGAGCTATGGATGACCAGCATGGTTCGTAGGTGGACCTACGGTCCGTAGGTGGAAAATTTGCAGCCAGTTAAGGGGAAATGCAGTTGGGTTAAATTAAATTATTATAACTCTTAGCACAAAATGAATTAGGTCTCCCATGACCTACCCACAGATAGATAATTGAATTATCTTCCCATAGATACTGACCTTGCTAAAATCAGACCTCGGAGTAAAAAGTTATGCCCATTTTAGTGAAGGCCTGTCGAACAGGCCCTCACGACGGACCCAACGACGGGTCGTCGGTCGCACGACGGACCGTTAGTCCTGGCCGTCGTGAGGCCCGACAGCAACCTTCCCAGGGGTCTTTTTGACATTTTCCACTCCGTTTAAACCCTAAGTTACGTCGTTTTTATCCTAAATCATCAGATTTTAGTTAGTTTAAGCCTAGAAACATAATTAAAACATATCCAAGTCAAATCATTAAATCAAAACTTAGAAAATTAGAAGCAAGAGAGGAGAAAAAAAAAGCTCAAGAACCCTAGTTCAAGAACGCCACAAGCTCCAGCAGTTCCAGCCCCAAAACTTAAGTACTTTTCATGGATTTCATCACCAGGTATGTGGGATTTCACTAGTGGGTTCCTTTCACCCATTGGGTCCTTAGTTTCAGTCAGTTCTTGATTCTCTTATCATGATTAAACCTAGGGTTTCTAGAACTTTGATATAACTTCATGAATTTATTAAATATATGTTCCAAATCAGATTATCATGTTATTACTCATATTATCGCATGAATTTCAGAACCCTAGCTTTGTATTTCTTTAGTTCTTGAATTACACATGCTAGGTCATATATTTCAGACACTTCAGATATACATGCCTCAGTTATAAATGCATAATTACCAGATTAATTGTTGCATTCTAAGTTTGGATGTTCAGTTTTGAGCTATCCAGTATTTACAGAAATTCAGATATAATCAGTTAATTTACAGAATCCATTGGGAGTAGCATAATACCGAGTTGGACTAGAGTTTAGCCTACCCAATAGTCCCAGAACTACTATCCTAGTAGGTTGTAAGTCCCCTCTGTAGGAAATCAGTTTAATGATCACGCCAGCATGCCTTTATACATCTGGCAGGGTATATTGGGTCCTCTCGATGGGGCGTATACATCGGACTCCACATTTAGCTCATGTGGTTTTATTATCGGTTATTAGTAGCTCCCACAGTTCAGTCAGACTCTCTGCATTGACCATACATCAGTATATTCAGTATTCAATTTCAGCATGTTATAAATTGGTCATTGCATCCAGTTAGTTCAGAAATCAGCACATCACGTTCAGATTATTATACTTGTTTTTGTGCTTATTCAGTTATGTTTTATTTCAGCTTTACTCTATCCTACATGCTCAGTACCTTTCAAGTACTGACGCATACGTGTGCTACATCTTCTCGTGATGTAGGTTCAGGTTCTCAGCATCTAGATCACGCATAGATCGATTTCCCGATTTCCAGTTCAGCAGATTCAGTGGTGAGTCCTCATTCTCCGAGGACAACAGTCATGAGTTTCATTTCAGTCTTTAGTCATTTAGTTTCAGTTTTTGTTAGATGTAGCTGGGGCTTGTCCCAGTATTTCTAGTCTAGTTTAGAGGCTATTTTATGACATAGTTAGATTCAGCTTAGTATTGAGTTAATATTTCTTTTGTATTAAACTCATTGTTTTCAAATATCTCAGTTATAGAATATGGGTATTCCCCATCTTTTCATTTTAAGTAAGATTTAGCTTCCGCAATAGTTTATTATCTTTAGTATGCTCATGATCATGACAGCAGGGTTAGCTTGGGATCACTTGTGGTCCTAGGTTCCGTGTCCGCGTTTCGGGGGTAGCTCGGGGCGTGACAAAACTTGGTATCAGAGCACTAGGTTCAAGAGTCCTAGGATGTATGAAAAAGCCGCACTAAGTCGAGTCATTTTCATAGGTGTGAAGTGCACCACATCTAATGAGAGGGAGGCTATGAACTGTTTTAGGAATAACTTCACTTTCTTGTTACTCTTATCGTGCGTATGGTATGATCTTATTCTAATCAAACTTGACGTTCTACGTTTCAGATCATGCCTTCTCGTATAGCTTAGGCATGGAATTCTTATGCACGCAATGCTAACGCAGTTCCTCTAGTACCAGATAAGGAAGTTCAAATGCAGAATTTCAGAAAGCCAATGCAGCTTTTGGCTCAGAGTATGACCAACCAGAACAATCAGCAGGTTCTAATTCCTACTAATCGAAATGACCGATCAGTGACAGCCAGAGTTTGTGATTTTGTTAGGATGAATCCGTCTATGTTTTTAGGTCGCATGTTGGTAAGGACCCACAGAAGTTCATTGATGAGGTCAAGAAAATGTTTGGTGTGATGTCACTAACTGGTAGTGATAGGTGAGATTGGCATCCTACAAACTCAAGGATGTGACTCACATATGGTTCACTGACAACAGACATGACTTTATCTTTTGTAACTCAGTATAGCAGTCCAATTCAGTGTTAGTACAAAAACTCTCTCAAAACCTTTCTCAGTCTCTACTCCAGTCGGTGACCCAGTTATAGCTAGACGGGTATATAGAAATTACCCTGTCATAGTTTCTCAGAAAGTCACCTCAGCAGATCTAGTAGAGTTAGAAATGGTAGACTTCGATGTCATTCTAGGCATGGATTGGTTACACTCATGCTATGCCTCAGTCGATTGTAGAACTAGGATTGTTCGTTTTCAATTTCAAGACGAACTAATCTTAGAATGGAAGAGTAGTAGCCTAGCGACTACGGGTTAATTTATTTCTTACCTTAAGGCCAGAAAGATGATATCTAAGGGTTATCTCTATCATCTAGTTCGGGATAAGGATTCTAGCCTTCAAACCCCATCTCTTGAGTCAGTTCCAGTAGCATGTGAATTTTCAGAAGTATTTCCAAAAGATCTTCCCAGGGTTCCTCCCGAAAGGGAAATCGACTTTGGAATTGATCTTCTTCCAGATACCCAGCCTATTTCTATTCCTCCTTACAGAATGGCTCCAACAAAGCTTAAGGAATTGAAAGAGCAGTTGAAAGACCTTCTAGATAAGGGTTTCATCAGACCTAGTATTTCACCATGGGGTGCACCAGTATTGTTCGTAAAGAAGAAAGATGGTTCTCTCAGAATGTGCATTGACTATAGACAGTTGAACAAGGTCACAATCAAGAATAAGTATCCCATCCCCAGGATAGATGACTTGTTTGACCAACTTTAGAGTGCTAGTCATTTCTCAAAGATAGACCTCAGATCGGGTTATCATCAGCTCAGAGTCAGAGACAGTGACATTCCAAAAACAGCCTTCAGAACTCGGTATGGTCATTATGAATTTGTAGTTATGTCATTTGGACTAACCAATGCTCCTGCAGCTTTCATGGATTTGCTGAACAGAGTGTTCAAACAACACTTAGACTTGTTCGTTATCGTCTTCATTGATGATATCCTCATTTAGTCTAGGAGTGAGGAAGAACATGCAAGTCATTTGAGAGTTGTTCTGCAGACTCTCAAAGATCGCCAGTTATTCGCTAAGTTTAGTAAATGTGAGTTTTGGTTGCAATCCGTTGCTCTCCTTGGTCAAATTGTATCTAGCGAAGGGATCCACGTAAGTTTCTTAGGTCTAGCAGGTTATTACAGAAGGTTCGTGGAAGGATTTTCATCCATAGCCTCACCATTGACTAGGTTGACTCAGAAGATGGTCAAGTTCCAATGGTCAGATGATTGTGAGAAAAGCTTCGCAGAATTGAAAACTAGATTGACTACAACTCCTGTCTTGACTCTACCAGAGGGTTCAGATGGTTATGTGATCTATTGTGATGCACCCAGAGTTGGCCTAGGTTGTGTATTGATGCAGCGAGGTAAGGTGATAGCTTATGCCTCTAGACAACTTAAGGTTCATGAGAAGAACTATCCAACTCATGACCTCGAGCTTGCAGCAGTGGTGCACTCAAGATCTGGAGACACAACTTGTATGATGTTCACGTAGATGTGTTCACTGACCATAAGAGCCTTTAGTATGTGTTCACCCAGAAGGAGTTGAATCTTCGCCAGAGGAGATGGCTTGAGTTCCTTAAGGATTATGATATGAGTGTGCATTACCATCCTGATAAGGCGAATGTAGTAGCAGATGCTCTTAGTAGATTATCTATGGGTAGTGTAGCCCATGTTGAGGAAGAAAGGAAGGATCTAGTGAAGGATGTTCACAGGCTTGCTCACTTGGGAGTTCGCCTTATGAGCATATCAGACAGCGGTGTAACAGTTCAGAATGGGGAAGAATCGTCTTTGGTAGTGGAGGTTAAGTAAAAGCAAGAGAGTGATCCGATCTTGCTTGAACTAAAGGGTGCAGTCAATAATCAGAGAGTGGAGGTTTTCTCCCAAGGGGGAGATGGTGTACTTCGCTACCAAGGTAGATTGTGTGTTCCTGATGTGGGAGAGTTGAGGCAGCATATTCTTGCAGAAGCTCATAACTCCAGGTATTCTATTCATCGAGGTGCCACTAAGATGTACCGCGATCTGCGGGAAGTCTATTGGTGGAAGGGAATGAAGATGGATATAGTAGACTTTGTGAGTAAGTGCCCCAATTGGCAGCAAGTCAAGGTAGAACATCAGACTCCAGGAGGTATGACTCAAGAGATCGATATTCCTACTTGAAAGTGGGATGTGATCAATATGGATTTCATCACAGGGTTACCTCGTACTCATAGACAACATGACTTAATTTGGGTGATAGTTGATAGGATGACTAAGTCTTCTTGCTTTTTGGCAGTCAAGACTACATATTCGACAGAGGACTATGCCAAGATTTACCTTACTGAAATTGTGAGGTTGCATTGGGTTCCTTTGTCTATCATCTCAGATAGAGGTCCTTAGTTTACCTCTCATTTCTGGAAGTCATTTCAAAAAGGTCTTGGTACTCAAGTTAACCTTAGTACATCATTTCATCCACAGACGGATGGGCAGGCAGAGCGTACCATTCAGACCTTAGAGGATATGTTGAGAGCTTGTGTGATCGATTTCAAAGGTAGTTGGGATGATCACCTTCCTCTTATTGAGTTTGCCTACAATAAGCTACCATTCCAGCATTCAGATGGTCCCTTATGAGGCTTTATATGGGCGTAGATGTAGATCTCCTTTTGGTTGGTTTGACGTAGGTGAAGTGATAGGGCCAGATTCAGTCCTTTATGCTATGGAGAAAGTGCAACTCATTAGAGATAGACTTAAAACAGCCCAAAGTCGTCAAAAATCTTATGAAGATGTAAGGAGAAGGGAACTAGAGTTCCAAGATGATGATTGGGTTTTTTTCTGAAAGTCTCACCTATGAAAGGGGTGATGAGATTTGGAAAAAAGGGAACCTCAGTCCTAGATATGTAGGCCCTTACAAGATCTTGAAAAGGATTGGCAAGGTGGCATATGCGTTAGAGTTGCCAGCAAAATTAGCAGCAGTGCATCCGGTCTTCCACATCTCACTCTTGAAGAAGTGCGTGGGTGACCCAGCCTCTATAGTGCCATTAGAGAGTGTGGCGGGGAAATATAGTCTTTCTTATGAGGATGTACCAGTTGAGATTCTTGACCGTCAGGTTAGAAGGTTGAGAAACAAAGAAGTCTCTTCAGTCAAGGTTTTGTGGAGGAGTCAGTCCGTAGAGGGAGCTACTTGGGAAGCAGAAGCAGCCATGAAAGCCAAGTATCCTTACCTTTTTCCTTCCGATTCCACTCCAGCTTGAGGTAATAGTTCCTTTTCAGTTTTACAGTCATTCATGGGTAAATTCAGTTTTAGAATCATGTTCCCTCAATTTGTACTTTCATTTTTAGTGTAATTGCATGTACTCAGAACTCAATTCAGTCAGAACTCAGTTCTCAGTGTTTAGTAGTAGGGTTTGCATCCCTCTCCCTCTATTTCAGCTAGTTTAGTCTTCATTCGAGGATGAATGTTCCCAAGGGGGAGATAATGTAACACCCCGTAGCCAAAACAGACCAAAATTAGTTTTTCAGAAAAATCTGCAGGTGCTACAAACGGTGGCATCGACGGGCCGTCCTGCACAACAGTCGATGGGATTAGAAACTCCCAAAAGTTTCAGCCTACAAAAATTGGTTATGTCTTGGACAACGGACGGACTTACGATCCATAAGTCAAACGACGGTCCGTAGTCTGTGACCGTCGATCAAGAATTCCTTCAACCACTCTCTGACAAGAGTTATGGATGACTAGCATGGTTCGTTGGTGGACCGTAGGTGGGAAATTTGCAGCAATGCAGTTGGGTCAACATAAAATGACCATAACTCTTAGAACAAATTGGATTAGGTCTCTCATGACCTACCCACAGATATATAATTGAATTATCTTTCCATATCCACCGACCTTGCTAAAATCAGACCTCCGAGTAAAAAGTTATGCCCATTTTAGAAAAGGCCTGTCGAACAGGCCCTCACGACGGACCCAACGACGGGGCGTCGGGCGCACGACGGACCGTTAGTCCTGGCCGTCGTGAGGCCCGACAGCAACCTTCCCAGGGGTCTTTTTGACTTTTTCCACTCTGTTTAAACCCTAAGTTACGTCGTTTTGACCCTTAATCATCAGATTTTAGTCAGTTTAATCCTAGAAACATAATTAAAACATATCCAAGTCAAATCATTAAATCAAAACTTAGAAAATTAGAAGCAAGAAAGGATAAAAAAAAAAGCTCAAGAACCCTAGTTCAAGAACGCCACAAGCTCCAGCAGTTCCAGCCCCGAAACTTAAGTATTTTTCCGTGGATTTCATCACCAGGTATGTGGGATTTCACTAGTGGGTTCCTTTTACCCATTGGGTCCTTAATTTCAGTCAGTTCTTAATTCTCTTATCATGAGTAGACCTAGGGTTTCTAAAACTTTGATATAACTTCATGAATTTATTAAATATATGTTCCAAATCAGATTATCATTTTATTACTCAGATTATCGCATGAATTTCAGAACCCTAGCTTTGTATTTCTTTAGTTCTTGAATTACACATGCTAGGTCATATATTTCAGACACTTCAGATATACATGCCTCAGTTATAAATGCATGATTACCAAATTAATTGTTGCATTCTCAGTTTTCATGTTCAGTTTCGAGCTATCCAGTATTTACAGAAATTCAGATATAATCAGTTAATTTACAGAATTCATTGGGAGTAGCATAATACCGAGTTGGACTAGGGTTTAGAATACCCAATAGTCCCAAAACTACTAGCCTAGTAGGTTGTAAGTCCCCTGTGTGGGCAATCAGTTTAGTAATCACGCCAGCATGCCTTTGTACCTCTGGTAGGGTATATTGGGTCCTCTCGATGGGGCGTATACATCAGACTCCACATTTAGCTCATGTGGTTTTATTATCGGTTATTAGTAGCTCCCACAGTTCAGTTAGACTCTCTGCATTGACCATTTATCAGTATATTCAGTATTCAGTTTCAACATGTTATTAATTGGTCATTGCATCCAGTTAGCTCAGAAATCAGCATATCACGTTCAGATTATTATACTTGTTTTTGTGCTTGTTCAGTTATGTTTATTTCAGCTTTACTCTATCCTACATGCTCGGTACATTTCAAGTACTGACGCATACGTGCGCTACATCTTCTCGTGATGTAGGTTCAGGTTCTCAGCATCCAGATCACGCATAGATCGATTTCCTGATCTCCAGTTCAGCAGATTCAGTGGTGAGTCGTCATTCTCCGAGGACAACAATCATGAGTTTCATTTCAGTCTTTAGTCATTTAGTTTCAGTTTTTGCTAGATTTAGTTGGGGCTTGTCCCAGTATTTCTAGTCTTGTTTAGAGGCTATTTTCAAACATAGTTAGATTCAGCTTAGTATTAAGTTAATTTTTCTTTTGTATTAAACTCATTGTTTTCAAATATCTCGGTTATAGAATATGGGTATTCCCCATGTTTTCATTTTAAGAATGATTTAGGTTCCGCAACAGTTTAGTATATTTAGTATGCTCATGATCATGCCAGCAGGGTTAGCTTGGGATCACTTGTGGTCCTAGGTTCCGTGTCCACGTCTCGGGGTAGCTCGGGGCGTGACATTATGTGTGCCCAATATTGATAATCTTAGACCTAATATTATTGTAGAGGCTTATGGCTCCAGGTATACCATTCATCCAGGTTCCACCAAGATATATCATGATCTCAAGGAGATCTATTGGTGGGAAGGTATAAAGTGAGATATTTCTAAGTTTGTGGATAAGTGCCCGAATTGACAACAAGTTAAGGCCGAACACCTTAAGCCTGGAGGTCTTACCCAGTCGATTGAGATCCCAACATGGAAGTGGGAGGATATTAATATGGACTTTGTGGTTGGTCTGCCTAGGAGACTGTATGATTCCATTTGGGTCATTGTTGACAGAATGACTAAGTCTGCTTATTTCATTCCTGTGAAGTCTACTTACAGGGCCGAAGATTATACCAAGCTATATATTGATGAGATAGTGAGGTGGCATGGGATCCCTTTATCTATCATTTTGGATAGGGGATCCCAATTCACTTCTCACTTTTGAGATCTTTCTAAAAGAGCTTGGGTACACAGGTGAAGCTCAGTACTGCTTTTCATCCTCAGACCGATGGACAAGCAGAACGTACCATTCAGACCCTTGAAGTCATGCTGAGAGCATGTGTTATTGACTTCAAGGGGAGTTGGGATGATCACTTGCCACTGATTGAGTCTCTTATAATAATAGCTATCATTCCAATATTGGGATGACACCTTTTGAAGCACTGTATGGCAGGAGATATAGGTCCCAAGTTGGGTGGTTTAAGGTAGGAGAGTCTTCCATCCTTGGCCCTGAGATCATACATGAGGCTATGGAAAATGTGAGAATGATCAGGGATAGATTGACTACTGCTTACAGTCGTCAAAAATCCTGTGCTGATAACAAGAAGAGGGCTCTTGAATTCGAGGTAGGTGATCAAGTCTACCTGATGATATCACTCATGAAAAAGGTGATGAGGTTTGGTAAGAAAGGAAAGTTGAGTCCGAGGTGTATAGGTCCTTATAAGGTCTTATAGCGAGTAGGGAATGTTTCCTATGAACTGAAGTTACCAAATGAATTGGCTTTCTTTCATCCAGCGTTTCAAGTTTCGATGCATAAAAAGTGCCTAGGTGATCCAACTTCTATCGTGATTGTAGAGGGGTTAGGAGTCAATGAGAAACTTTCTTATGAAGAGGTTCTAGTTGAAATTTTAGATCGCCAAGTGAAGCAGATGAGGAACAAGAAGGTATCCGCCGTAAAGGTGTTATAAAGGAACCACCTTGTTGCGGGAGTAAAATGGGAGGCCGAGGCCGACATGAGATCCCGTTACCCTCACTTGTTCAGTTATTGAGGTTAGATATACTCTTCCTAAGTCTTATTTTGTTTATGGAACTCTAAATTTTAGTGCATTATTCGGTTTTGGTGTTTTAAGTCTATAACTCTGTGTTTTATACTTGCACTATATGAGTTAATATGAGTTCATGCTTGCATTCATGTTGCTGTTTTTGTATAGCGTTGACGTTGTTTTTGTGTCGCATGAGATGTGATGTGCATTGAGTTAAAGTGAGATTGAGAATGAAGTTCCTCAATCTCAGATATGAAGCTCCAGATAACCTTTAAGTGATGTGCATCATATAGAGTAAGTTGTGAATAAGATATTCACAAAGAGTAAAGTTACAACTATGTTGATGTGTTTTTCGAAAATACCCTCTTTGATTAAAAATGATGTGTAGTGTTATTCGGGGACGAATGTTCCTAAGGGTGGGGATAATGTAACATTCCAGAAAATGTACTTGTCTAGTGAATATTCTATTAGTTTTTAAGAATATGTATTGGGGTACATAGGCATCCCAATGCCCAATATTGAGTAATAGTGGGCATGTTAGAGAATATTGGCTTAAGGGTGTTAGCCAATTTCTATGTATTAACAGGTAACTTAAGATATGCTTTGATGTTCAAATGCTCCAATCCAAGCTTGTTTAGGAAGTATACCTGCAATGAAGACCCTAAGCTAAAATTTTTGATTTCATAGCTTACACACATTAGGTATGAGGCATCCAAGTGTCAAGCCTAGGTACCATAGCACATGATCATTTAAAATGATCATGTAGATTAATCAATGCCCAAGGACATAGTGAGGATCCTTTGGACAAGAAGTGAACTTTCCAAGTGCACCTACAGAGTGCACGACTAGGAACGTGCACGGCAACACATGTTCAAGCATATGTGCTACCGACCGAGAGACTAAGAGAGCAAGCCCAACCAATTCGGTTAGGGTGGTTCAGGGGCCGGCACGCGTCGGGTCAAGCCACGTGGGGCCGAGCTTCCTAAACAATCCTAGACTCTAACTTACTTACCTAACTAACTTAGGACTAACTAAAATGAACGAAATAGTGTGCCTGAAATCCTAACACCTAACCGGGTGACACTAGCCGCGTAGCTAACTAAAGAAACATCCTAGTACCTAACCTAGGATGGTCCAAAGGGGTTAGTTATGGTCCTATAGGGGTACTTTTGTAATTACCCTAGGTCACTTAATTAATTAAATTAGCACTAATTAATTAATCTAAATTCATGGTTAAACCCGAGACCCTTAGCAAATTTTCAGAATTTATCTAAGTCAAATGCTCTCCTGTTTTTAGTCAATTTAGGAGGGGCATTTTTGTAATTAGCTAATTGATTTATTTAATTAAGTTAATTAGCCTAAGTTGAATTAGTAAATATTAATTTCTAAGACTTAGAGTCATGTTTATCCAGTAAAAACCCACGACTAAAAAACAGTGTACAAATGTAAGAAAAACAGAAAAATACTCTCGATTCTCCTTAGGCGATTTCATGGCAATTCTTCAAGATTTTCGTACAAAGTACAAGGTGATCTTCGTAGATTTAATTCAACAGTAAGTTATGGCTTTATCTCTTGGATTCCTTTCCCCAGGAGGCTATTTAAACATTTTGAATTCAAGAAAACCAAGACTAGGGTTGTTCCCAATGAAATTGTTGAATGTTTATCTCCCTAGTTCTCCCTATTTCCGATTCTAGTAGTATATATAATGCAAATGTCGAGCATGTTGTTGGTATGTGGTGCTAACTGGTCATTATGTGTAGGCTTCTGTGATTTGATAATATCGAATGAGACTTATAGGTTAGATCTGTATGATTAGAGTATCATCTACATGAGATTACTATAATATATACATGAAGTTAATTGACTTGGCTAGTGATAATATCATGACAAGTGTTTAGTGTTTGCTTTATACCAATAAATTGGCTAGGAAATTATTTCCAAAATATGTAATAGAATTGGCCAATGACTAAGTCATACCAATCTTATATGGCCAATGTAAATTATGATGTTTCTTGTAAGGCCAAATACATGTTAAAGATTGACTTGACAAGATGTAACTCAATGAAATCATAACCTAGGGTATGCTAATGATTGGGACAAGTCCAAACATACCCTATCTAAATGAACTCGTGAACATAGTAGAACATCGAATAAGTCCTTATGACTTTCATAAAGAATGGTACAAGACTAACAAATAACATTGAACAAGATAAGGTGAGTAATGAAAGAACTAAAAGCTTATGAGTTATGAAATTAACCTAGAATGGGGTGTTAAAGGAAGTGAGACGAGTCTAACTTGCACCTAAACAATTATGTTAAAGATACTCACACAAGAGGGTGTTAGATATCATGAGACAAGTCTCATTCACATCATAATGATAATGTAAGATTTAAGTTCACATTCATCAAGTATAGAAAGGGATGACAAGTCATTCATTGAGCTAAGCATACCTCATACTATAATAAAGCTTCCATAGTGTATGAGTCAACTCTAAAAGTTGTAAAGTATAATAAATTGAGCTAAGCACCGATAGACTAGTAATGAGCTTGTGCAAGCACATGTAAGCCTCATGAGATGAGACTACCACCAAGGTGGATAAGGGTCTCCAAATTCTCCTAGTCTTTGAAATATGTCGCCAGCATAGGTTACTAGCTAGTGGATCCACCTAAGAAAGTTAGGAAGTATTCGGTTTCACTTTCGCCGGTGAACTACCTCTTTTCAGTGTGGGGAAGACATTGGATTTCATGTCAGATCACATGATCTATGTCGGTTAAATGCTAAAGATTTCTTTAAGAAAGTAAGAAAGAAAGAAAGAAAACTAGGAAGATGAGGGGTCTTCGGATAGGATGACCAAAGGGTGAGGTTAGACTAAGTAATAATGTAAGTCATTCTTAGGCATTGCACAAAAAGATCTCAATTAAAGTCTTAAAAGAATATCCTAAGTCAACCTAGCATGTTTAAGGTGAACATGAGATCACAGAAGAAGAAATGTAAGTTCAAAGTGAACTAACTAAGCAAAAGCATAAGTATATCACATCATTAGTGTTTGATAAGAATGAAGTTTTAACAGTTATTGGCTTATGCCAATAAAGGGAGCAAAACATAATGTATCATCAATTGGAGTATGAATATATGCCCCAGCATCATTATATTATGCAAATGATCAAAGAATGGGCATATCCAATAAAGATTGGCTTATAAAGACTTCATGTCCAATTTAACAAGAATGGAAAGGAGAACTTGTGAGTAGGGTAGTAAAATCATTTCCTTATTCATTTGGATTACTTACTTGATTCATTGTAGCAATGGGAATACAATGAATCATTGCACTCATAAGAAAAACATAGGATCAAAGGAAATCATTGAACTACACAACAAAAAGAAGAAAAGACTTAAAAATAAACTAAGTCTGGGAGAACGAGCTCTCAGCCTAAGGGGAGCAAAAGTATTAAATTTTGCTTGAGTTTTTCTAAAATTATGTTCATAATTCCAAGGTCTTATGTTCATATAGAAAATGAGTTGTGTGCTTTAAATGCATGAAAATATGCCATATTCATAGCATGATTCATAAATAACGAATTAGGATAGTGAAATGACTTCACTTTCAAAAAATGGCATGTTGCTATAGGAAGAGCTTTCCTTGATCATGCATATTACTTATGTGTTTATGTGCATATACCCATACTTAGCAAAAGTGTGTACTAACCCATATACAAATACTATTTTTATAGGTGCAGGTCCTTGAGGAAGATTGAATATTAGTTGAAGCTGTTTGGAATAGTACCTCCAGACTTTGGTAGGTCCTCTTTAGTTCGAGGATGCCTACACTTTATTTTCTAGCTTTAGTAGATTAGACATAGCTAGTGGATGTTGTCCCTACTGTTTCCTTTTAAACATTTGTTCAAGCTTTTGTATTAAGGCCGTTTTGGCAACTATTAATGATATTATGAATTCTTCATTTCAATTGTTCAATCTGTTAATAGATGGTTGTTATTTTTGAGCTGTTAGTATATCAATCTTATGCAAGAATTATATGAAGTCTAAGTACACTTCAGTAAAGTTAAAAAGTTTTAAATTTTCTGCTAAATTTAACTGTATAATTGTGATGAAAGCTAAGAAGTGGTTTGTTTGCGACCTCTAAGTGGTTAATGATGCCGGTCTCATCTAGGGTCTAGGACCCGGGTGTGACAGTTTGAGGGTGAGAAGCAGTGCTAAGCTTCCAGAATCGAGAAATGAATTGAGAACCTCTATCCAAAATAATGGAGGAAGGGATACCACACAACCTTACAATCTCTTTGAGGTATAATCTAGCATACTTCTCTACCGAATAAGTAGATTTAATTGGGATAAAGTGCGCGGATTTGGTCAACCTATCCATAATAACCCATATTGAGTCATTTTGCCTACGTGTCCGAGGCAAACCCACTATGAAGTCAATTTAATGTCTTCCCACTTTCAAGTAGGAATATGTATTACTTGAGTCAAACTACCTGACTTCCGATGCTCGACCTTTACTTGTTAAAAATTAGGGCACCTAGCTACAAATTTTGCTATCTCCCCTTTCATACCATCCCACCAATAGACCTCTTTGAGATCACGGTACATCTTGGTGGCACTTAGATGAATAGAATATTGGGAACCATGAGCTTCTTCCAAAATTCGATTCCTCAAGTCATCTACAAGCGGTACATACAACCTTCGTTGGTATCTAAGTACGCTATCCCCCCTTGAGAGAAAGACTCATTGAACTTTCCAAGAAACGATTCCTTCAACTCCATCAATAAAGGGTCAAGGTGTTTCTTATACTTAACCTCAACCACTATAGACGATTCGGATTTATGCTGGATTATAAAACCACCATTTGGAAAGTCTTCTAACCGAACACCCAACCGAGCCAACCTATGAACATCTTTTAATAGGTCCTTTTTACTTTCTTCCATATGAGATACACTACCCATGGTCATACGACTTATAGCATCTGCAACACATTGGCCTTGCCGGGATGGTAGAGAACACTCATGTCGTAATCCTTCAATAGTTCAACAATCTTCGTTGTCGGAGATTCAACTACTTTTGAGTGAACAAATATTGAAGACTTCTATGGTAGGTAAATACATCTACATGGACACCATAAAATTAATGTGTCCATATTTTCAAAGCAAACATTACGGCCGCTAATTCAAGATCATGAGTTGGGTAGTTCTTCTCATGAACCTTGAGTTGTATAGAGGCATAGGCTACTACCTTCCCATGTTGCATAAGGACACAATCCAAACCCACTCGTGAAGCATCGCAATATACCCCAACCCTTAGTACGTTCCGGTAAAGTCAACACCAGAGCGTAGGTGAGCCTATCTTTCAATGCTTGGAAACTTCTTTCACATGCCTCCGACAACTCAAATATAACACTCTTCTGAGTCAAGGTAGTCAAAGGAGAGGCAATGGATGCAAATCTATCTACAAACCTCCTATAATACACGGCTAAACCCAAGAAAATTCTAATGTCGGTTGGAGTGAAAGGTCTAGGACGATTCTTAACCGCCTCCGTCTTTCTTGGATAAACCTATATAACCTCAGTTGAGATTATATGACCCAGGAACACAACCGATCTTAACCAAAACTCATACTTTCTATACTTGGCAAATAGTTAGTTTTCATTAATAACATTCAATACTACACCCAAATGATCCATCTGCTCATTTTAACTCTTGGAGTATACAAAAATATCATCAATAAATACGATTACAAAAGTCAAGGTAATCTCGAAACACCCTATTCATTAGGTCCATGAAAGCCATCGGGGCATTTGTTAGACTAAAAGACATGAATAGGAACTCATAATGACCATACCTTGTTCGAAAAGCCATTTTAGGTATGTCCTCTCATCTCACCCTAAGTTGGTGATAACCAAACCTCAAGTCAATATTTGAAAGTTGCTTGCCCTTTGTGATTGATCAAACAAATCGTCAATTCTAGGGAGAGGATACCTGTTCTTTACATTAACCTTATTTAGTTGACAATAGTCGATGCACATCCTAAGGGGCCCATCCTTCTTCTTTACAAACAACACCGGAGCACCCCCATGGAGAAATATTAGGTCTTATGAAACCCTAGTCAAGTAAATCCTTGATTTAAAGCTTAAATTCTTGCAACTCGGCCGGAGCTATCCGGTAAGGAGGGATTGAAATAGGTTTTGTATCTAGCAACAAGTTTATGCCAAATACTATTTCCCGTTCCATAGGAATTTGGGGTGATTCATTGTGAAAGACTTCCGGAAAAACCCTTACTACGGGCACCGACTCTAAAGGAGGAATTTTGGATTCAAGGTCCTTGACCCTTACAACATGATAAAGACACCCTTTATAGATCATTTTTATGCTTTTAGAAACGAAATAATTCGACCTCTTGGGATTGAGTTACCCCCCTTCCATTCTAAGACCGGTTCATTTGGGAACTAGAACTTGACTACCCTTATCCTACAACCTATGGAAGCAAAACAAGCATGCAACCAATCCATACCTAATATGACATCGAAGTCAACCATATCAAGTTTTATCAAGTCAGGAAAAGTAACTCTATTGGGGAATGATATTGGACAACTCTTAAAGCCTCTTCTAACCAACACGGAGTCACCCACCGGGGTTGTAACCAAAAAAATTTCCATTAAAACATGGGGTAATACATCAAACTTTCTAGCTACAAGAGGGGTTAGAAATTATATGGTAGCACAGGGATATAGTAAAACATAAACATCAATAGAGAACACTTATAAAATACCGGTGAAGACATCGGGAGACTCCTCTTGATCACCCCTAGAAAAGAGAGCATAGAAGCGATTCTTCTTAGGGGCATCGATATTGGGAGCACTTGCTTGTGCTTAAGAATTTTCTCTCCCTTGAGTCTTCATCATAGGATAATCCCTCTTCATGTGACCACTTTTTCCACAATCATATAAATTCCTCGTACCAACTAGACACTTGCCTTCATGTTTTCTACCACATTTAGTACAAGTAGACTTCTCAACATAAGTACCACTACCTTTATCCTCCGTAATCTTGGGTGTAGACCCTTTACCTTTGTTGACCCTTGGAATGGTGGAAAGACTTTAATGGGGAACCTTTTCTTGAACCTTGGATTATATTGCACCTCAAATCTAGCCTTAAGAATTTCCATCTTCGGCCCTTGTCCTCTTCAATTATCTACCAATTTTCTTAAGCTTTTGCTCTTCAATTTGTTCCGCATGAACCATGAGATGATAGATGTACATGCTAGGAATCAACATAGAGACCTACACTCATGCACCACAAGGTTGGACACCCCCATAACAAACTCTAAAATCTGCCACAATAGTAGAAGCATACTTGGATAATTGAGTGAACTTGAGACTAACTCCTTCACACTCATACCCCCTTGGCGTAAGTTGATGAATTCTTGCATTTTACTCTCCCTTAGTTCCAAGGGAAAGAACCTATCAAGGAAGGTCGTCTTGAAAGATCCCCAAGTAATCCCGCCTTCTCTAATCGGCCTCTCATCCTTCCATTGCTCATAGCAAACTTGAGCCACATCTTTGACTTGATAGGCGGATAGTTCCGCCTTTTCTTGAGAAGACACCCCCATAACATGTAGTACCTTGAGCACTTCATCAATGAACTCTTGCAGGTCTTCCTCCCACTTGGAGCCAAAGAAAGTAGGGGGATTCATCCTTGTGAAATCCCTTATCTTTGATGCGGTGGTGCTAACATTGGGGTTCACTTGGATCCTAGCATTCTTAACAACTTTAGTAGCCAACACTTAAGTCAAGCTATGAATGGTCTCCTTTATCTCAACATTAGACATAGTCCCTTTTTCACTAGGAACTGGAGTGTTTTGAGGAGCAAAAGGGGAAAACGCCTCATTCACATTCTCCTCTTTGATCCTTCGAGCATTTTTCCTTCTTGTATTCATTGCCTATAAGCAGAAGAAAGGGATTAGAAGATAAGGACATGCAGAGTTAAGGATCTAGAGGCACGACTTCAAGAATACCAACAAAGTGAGACTTTCCTAGGCATCACATAACATCTCATTCATAATTGTGGCGCTCTTCACAATCATGAACAAGATTCTACTTGACGTGGTCTAGTGAGATATCAATCCTAAGATTATTCAACCTGATGATCTGATACCAAGTTTGTCAGGACAGAGGAGCACCCCCTAGACGTAACCGGCGTCGTCGTCCTCGAAAAGGACTAAAACTAGCCTCTTAGCATTCATCATAACATATCATAGGTTAAAAAAATGAGGAAAAATTTGAACTTTTTATATATTGAGGTTTACATAGACCTCTCGCATACTACATATGGAGTTTACTTAGACTCCTCGCATATGAAGCTTATATAGGCTTCTCGTTTAGTCAACATAACCAATATATAAGGATTTAGTCTAATAATATCGTCTCACATTAAACCATCTATAATGAAGTAGAATATTCGGGCATAGACCCTATACAAATCCATAATTGCCACATAGGACTTACAACAATATCATTAACAATAGGAGAGAAATAAATGTCTTTAGACTATAACAATGCTACTAAGGTAGATCAAAAAGCACCATCTGCGAACTTGGAGGACTCACCAACTACTTGGAGAAAGAAGTCCAAGTATCCTTGCAAACTAGTCTGGAATCTCATCAATGTACGGAACCAATGTTAGGGAAAAAGGAAGAAATATGGGTTAGTACGAAGCACATGTACTAAGTATGACTCCTACACATAAACTCATCATTGCATGAGAAAAGGCTCAATTTAATCAAAACCATGCATTACGACAATTAACCTAACATGCATTAATATGAGAACCATTACAAGCCAACTAAGTCATTATATTAACCAAACACATAGACAACCCAAAGCAACACTTGTGCAATGCCAAGAATAGAACCACATAAACCTATCAAAGGCTAAGCATCACCTCAAGACACCTAATACATGCATACGACATAACCTCATACTTTGTCATAACATGCTTGATTCATTAGGTGATAATTAACTTGGAATGCATAACATTTAATCAACTTAATCATACAAGAACACTACTCATGACCTCCCTTAGGATCTCGTATATGCAATGGGTAAGAGCAGTCCCATACCCTCTCTCACCCTATGTAGTAACCTTTAATACAAGCCCTAATAATAGTTCACATACTTTACTTATTCACTTACCTTATTATTGTCACACCCGAAATCTATACCCCAGATGAGACCGGCGTAGTTAACCTCTCAAAGGTCGCAGACAAGCCTCTTCTTAGCTTTCATCACAATCATACAGTTAAATTTGTAGAAAATTTAAAATTTTTTAAAACTTAATAAAGTATACTGAGACTTCATATAATTACGACATAAGAGTGATATGCTACGGCTCAAACTAAACAACCATCTTTCAATAGATTAAACAATTGAAATAAGGAATCATAATATTAATAATAATTTGCCGAACCGGCCTTAATACAATTGCTTGAATAAATGTTTGAAATGAAATGCTAGGGATAACATCCACTAGCTATGTCTAATGTACCAAAGCTAGAATAATAAACGTAGGCATCCTTGAACTCAAGAAGACCTACCAAAGTTTGGAGATCGCTAATCCAAACCGCTTCAACGAATCTTCAATCTTCTCTCGGACCTGTGCCTATAAAATTAGTAATAGTATATGGGTTAGTACAAAATTGTAGTAAGTATGGGTGTATGAACATAAAAACATAAGGACTATGTATGATTAAGGAAAGCTCTTCCTATAGCAACATGCCGCTTCTGGAAAGTGAAGTCACTATACTTTTCTAAATCGTTATTTGTGATTCATGCTATGATTATGACATGTTTACATGCATGTAAAGTACACAACTCATTATATATATATATATATAT